>NC_044190.1:21080835-21445835 GCF_900880675.1 Sparus aurata
ATACGGTATCCCAATATCAACTCTTCATTCACTAAAATCTAAACCAGAAGATTCAGTGGTGATCAGCAGATGGCCTCATTCATGAAATCCTTATCATTGTCTGCATGGGAACATCCTCACTAAACACTCAATTCATTAAACATTCAGAAACATCTGTTTTCAATCACCTCTGTGTTGATGTTGATGAATCCCAATCATTTATTAATGAAGAGCATGATAACAGGACCTTAATTTATCACAAATTAACATATCCTAATGACACCGGATGAGAAATGTCATATCAGTCAATGGAGAACACCCACATTTATAATCAAGAGGACCATTGAGATGAAAGAGCTTCAGCAAAGCACAATTTAGGCTATAACGGGTGCCTTAAAATCCAACTATCTAGCTGCAGCAGAAGCAGTGCTGCTTCACAAAAGAACAACCTCTGACAGGAGATCACAGAGGTGGTGCAGTCTCATTATATCCTTTCAGAGATCCAAGCAAAAAGTTACCTTGACTTGACAATAAAGTGCAAAACAGCAATGCAGAGGAAAGTTAAAGGCCACAGGAGAAGAAACCAGGGTTATCTCCTAAACTGATACCGGGTATGTTTCATTCTCATCTGTTGTTTAATGGGGAGAACGATGACATCACAACCCAACACTGAAAGATTTACCTAGCTGAAGGACTCAAGAGTACAAGCTGGGTCAGACCGTGGGCTGAGAGGAAGGAAAGTAACTGTCACCATGATTTGACTTTTCTCTGAGTCCAGATCTTATGGAACTTTCCTTTTGTAAAATGTAAAATGGTGCTTATTACAGACTCATGAAAAAACAAAATGGCACCTACACTAAATATCCACTTTTCTTGTACTAATTTCAGTTGGTAAGAAGGCATAAGTGAAATTACAGACAGCCTATTCCCTGTCCAATGTTCAGTATCAACAATAATAGCCTTAAGTTATCTTTTTTTATCAGTGAGACCTTTTGAATGGTGGATGCTGAATTTGTGTGAAACTGAGCTTACTGTCACCTATACAGTCTGCACATTAGTGATGTCTTGCTGTTGGAACTAGCAAGAGAGAGCATGGATATGCGAGCAAATACCTCCATAAAAAAGCTGTGTTACTACATCAAAGTAAAAAGACATTTTACTACACCTTGATGACTGTGTCTCACTGTGTCTCACTGTCGTGTTTTCAGCTTCCAGTCAGCTGCATCTGTTATGCAAATCAATGATGCAAATGTTTGACATGGTGATATCAATAAGTCACAAGATTAAAGGTGGGACTACTGATGGGACTTCAGGAGTGCTGTTTTCTGTGGGAAAGTGCAGCTCCCATTGGCACAGTATTTTTTACCTTTTCGAGACCTTTTACATGCACAAGAACCATATATAACAGACTATAGGACAGGAAAAAAAAAATAAAAAATAGGTCTGATTTAAACTAATGAAGTACTTTTATCCAAATATGTTTAGCGTTTTAGTGGCACTGTTCTCTACTCTGAAACCACTGTGTCTGCTTTTCTCTGTTTGTAATAAGGATATTAAATCATGTTTGTTTTTAAAGCATGCTTTACTCCACCACATCTATCTGTTACTGCTCAATCTTTTACTACATCAACATGCATATCACTGCCAAACTCCGCCTGAGGCTACAGATGGAAATTTGCATTCAGCTTAAACTGTTGCAATGGATATATTGTGCAATTAAATTCTATATTTAATGTCGTGATGTACTACACAGTCAGAAAAGAAATGCATCATCTATTTCTATTATCTACTGCTAAATCCCTCACAGCGTGAACTCCAGTGCAATATAGCTGTTAACACTGCATATATATCAGGCCGCCGTACAATATCCTACCTGGTTTTCTATGAGCATTTGTTTTATCAGAATCGATACAATATCCAAAGGTGTTTTATTCTTTTCAATCACAAAGCAGTAAGAAAGTTCGTGAGATCCTTTGCATTTGGCAAAGGAAAATATTCTGGTGGGGCATGACCAGATTTAAAGCTTAGGACACTTGAGTTAACGCCTGAAAGCTTTTTACTGTATTAATGCAGCACCTTTATTGGCATTTCAAAACTGTTGAAGTGAAAAGCTAAAAAGATAGTCATCTCTGACATTTGAAGGCTGTGCAAATTCTTTTTTCCCAGTGCTTAAATACCTTTTTCTTGGGATGCACAGTGAGTTTTAAATTAATTGTTTGCATGAAAAATGGACATATTGATTAAATGGTAGGTCGGTTCGAGCATGATTGTTCATCAATCAAAATCAAACTCACTTGAAACTATGACTGAGAGTAAACAGATGAGTGCATACATGAATACTAAAAGCGTTGATCCCCCAGGCAATATCACTCTACTTTGATGACAATGCATTTTCAACTGTTGACATTGTGTGCAATGATACTGTACAGAGTGGGCAACCAGGTGGTGAAAATCCATTCTCCCGACATACATGATGCATATCATACTGGAGCTGACAGCATCAATACCAGGGGCTCGTAATTAAAGACCTCTGTTGAAGGATATAGAGGAAGGGGAGGCAAGTTTCTCACAGCCCATCAATCACACGGTGGCAGCTCATTTAAAACATCTTTAAAATTAAAGTTGCACCCGCCACTGCCTTTTACAAAGAGCAATTGTTTTCTGACAGCTAAGTGAATCTCTGCTGAAATCTTCAGGAGAAAGGTTCAGTGTAAAAGACTTTTATGCAGAGAGCTGACAGACTGAATTGAGAAGGAGCCCATTCTCTGTTCAAGAAAGAAATAACGTTGGCTGTACTTTATGCTCTCTGATCGCAGCAAAGAGAGACAGTAGTGACGGTGGCGTGTGTTTTTTTTTTTTGGTGGGGGGGGGGGGGGGGGTTCACATTGTCTATTCACAAGAACATTCACACTCAGGTGTACAGTAATCACTGTAGCCTGGTACAAGGTGTCATCCCCCTCATATGAAGAACTGCTGTCATTAAAGCCTGATGCAGCGTAGCCTGAATTTATATTCCACAGCCGTAACATAGCGGAGGAAGAAATAATGTATGTTTCAGTGACAGGACAAGTCACTGAGATGCATTGATGCAGGAGACTTTTAGCTTTATCTTATCTGTATGTTGTTGGTAGAGATGCAGAGAGGCTACATGATATAAATACTGATAGTGACGTGGGTTCTTTAGGTTAAACATGCCTTCTGATGGCAAGGAGAGGTTGGTAGGACAGAGCCGATCCGCCATTGCATTCTGTTTCTGACTTGACTTGATACATACAGTTGTTTACAAAATTTGGGGTCGAATACACAAAATATAATAAATATAATTTATGCCACCCAAAATCATATTGCAGGAACTGGTGAGCGGAATCGAATAAGCATAAATGTGGAACTTGTTTCAATTCAGAGCTGGTTCTCTGTACCCAAACCCATCATGTGATTTTGGCACCAGCATAAGAAACAGCAGGCAGCACGATAAAAGAACAAATAAATCAGAGAGAGAACACTGATTTGTGATAGCTTCCGGTGAGGATAAGACAGGGCAATGATAGTTTAAGACTTGCTGAATGATGGCGTGAAGCAGGTGGGAGGTGCCTTTTAAATAAAGGACGGCGGTAAATTATATGAGAGGACTGGAGCCAAAAGGCATGGCAAAGGCATGGTAATGAAATGAGAAGGAGAGGAGGAAGACTGAGGTAGCCTTTCTGTTTGATCATTCATTGAATTGAACTCCAATTAATGTGGACCTTCTCCTCTTCTACTTATTACATGACCAAAGCGATATTAATCAATATCTTTGAGAGAGGCAAGATGGCCTATTAACCCTTACATAGCTAATGAGCTTGACGATACATCTGACCATATATTTTGAAAAATGAACTCCTTGCAGTTCTATTCAACTTTGTGTGTGCACTGGCCTACTGAAGCATCTGGTAAGACATTGTTTTATATAATCCAAGTGCCAGAACATCAGCATTTTTCCAACAACCTCTTCAAAAGGAGGAGACCAGTAAACCAACTGAGCAGAAGACATATTGGCCAGAAAATGGGCTTTATCAACAAGCACGCACAGAAAGCGATCACAACCAGATTGGTGAGCGTAATTGATGTGGATGGCTGAGACCAAGGCTAGCCTTTAAAGTCTGCGCCGGTTTGATTCTTTCCTCGATCTGTGACAAAACCAACAAGTCTTGGCTATTCTAGCATGCAAGTTCTTTAAAGAGAAAGGCAATCCGCTCCCACATTCATCACTCCTGCCACCCTTCGGCGGCCTGTGTGACAGTGGTGTAAGCAGAAGATTACATGCTACATATGTCTTTTTATTGTGAACCACAGGAGGTTTGCAGTCTGTGGACTCCTGAGCGTGATGGTCAGCAGACAGTCTGTGTGCTCTTAAATTCAGGAAGTCAATACAACATTCATGATTCCAAAAATATTGGACGCTGTGTGAAACATAGATAAAAACAGAACACAATCATTTGCCACCAACCTTTTTTTTTTTTTTTCCATCGACAACAGTTTTACGTGTTTACGAGTCCATGTAGTAATGTCTTTTCTACAATCATGTCTCACAAAGTGGCGAACCTTGCTTCATCCTTACTTGTGTAGATTGCAGCTTTTGAGCCTGTCCCAGAGCTCCCCAGAACACTGTTTGAAGCTAGAAAGGTGGCAGGGTCTGCCAAATATAAACAAAGTAAAACAGCATGTATGGTGTTGTCCTCTAAGTTCAGTTTGTTTATTCAGTTTATCTAGTCATGAAAACGATGAGAATGTGTTTATTTAGTCTGTTCGGTCCATTAAGTTTCTTCCACAAAACTACATAGTGCACCTGTGAGTTATATAGGTCCACATATCTTATCACTGCAAGTGACTTAGACTCATTTGGACATGGCTACTGTGGGCAGAATTCAGTTAAGAGCGATGATGTGGGTAAATCAAACTCAAACTGTGAAAGTGTCAGGGGACAAATAGATTATATACAGTAAATAACATATAAACACAGGTCATGTTTTATGCCAAACTCAACTGCTTATAAAAGCTCATGCCACTGTAGCTGTTGCTAACTTCAAGTCCATTAACATTCTCCCATACAACACAGTCCACACTAATTAGTTTATGCCTGGCAGTCGTCCCGAGCCTGCGGCCTCCTTGGCTATACCTCACCTTCATTTTCCCTCCAAAACGAGACACAACAGTCACTGAGAAAGTGGAGGATTTCACCCCTCCATTCTTGAGCCTCAGGCTGATGGGCCCTATTCACAACAAATAAGAGGATCAAACTGCAGTGGGTGTGGGTGCACTGCAGTGACTCAGTACATCAGCAGGGAAAAAGGACGGTGTCTATAAGCCTGTTTTCTCCAACGTTTGGGTGAAAATTTCTCGAAGCGGTTCGGTGTGGTCGGACAATTTAGAGAACTGTTAAAAATAGCAACCTGTTCTTCTTCCACCACTTCTTGTACCTGAACTGCTCTGATGTGTTTGATAGTTTCAGTGACAGACATGAGATTATGTGAGGGTGCTTTATTGTCTTAATGGAAGACGGAGCAGTTATGTAGCAATTTGGAGGGACGGGAGCTTATCAGCCAATAAACTTCTCATACTAATTTCAGCATCAAACTGGCCTCAAGTGTTTGTGCTGTGACTGACATTGATTCTAAGAGTTCAACAAAAGCTTTGGGATACAATAATGGTGGAGTATTTAAATCGCTTTGACAGTTACTTCCGATAACAGTGTGAATTGTCACATCCTTCAAATCTTATCTTAATCTTTGAAGTGTAATGCAATTAGCCATCACTGATTAATCTCCTCACATTACTAATTTCCATCACGGCGGAGAGCGCTGCTTGTTTTGCAACTTTAAGCCAAAACATGTGCACGACTGAGATGATTTTATACTCCAATTTCACAGGGGTTGCTGATGCAGAATTTACTTTATGGTTCCTTCTGTTATTTTCTTTTTCATTTTGGCAGGAAAGAGACTAAACAACAACAACAAAAAAAATAAATTTAATTCTCATGTGCACAAACACGGTCTGCTCTGGGCAACCTGGAGTGACCCAGCGAATTACCCGACTATATTCGCCTGAAAAATGAAGGACAGAAGAAGAGATGACAGTGCTTCAGCTTTCATTAACTCTAAATCACTTTCCACACAGAGTGCAACAGTGCACAAAGGTAATTAATTTCCTCAAGGACAATTATTTTAGTGCTTTGAGATAATGACAAGAAGTCCTAAAAGTTCAATCTCGGTAGATACTGTAGGTGGTTTTGATGGAAAATGATCCCCAAAGGCCCAATCTGGAGTCAGTATTGCGTCATCTCTGGTGCCAAAGTTAATTCTGTTGAACGAAGATTTGACTTTATTCACAAGGTACAAAAACATGAAGAATATCATACTGGTGTGCAAGTAGGAGTAAAGTGAATAGGAACAGTTGGCCTAAGTTCACAATATAGATATCCACAAAAGATATGTACTGTGTTAAAGGCTTTTGTTTTCCTGCCGTATGCATCACTAACACAGCAGCTGAATACTTGAATATCCTTGATACTCCTTTTTTACTATCCATATTCACACTTATTCTGATTCTCTAAACATAATTCTGTTAGCACAGCCTCAAGGGGCTGGCACCCTGCATTTCACTGCACATGCCATCTGAGGAGGTGTCTTTAGCTTTAAGTAGCGTGTGCCTTCAAGCAGGCCTGAAAGTCAAGACTCAAACACAGCAAAGATGGAAGCATACTCAGTAATGCTGTGACGTTCACACTCTGCAAGACACTTAAAATGTTGCATAATTCAATTACATATTTTAGTGGTAAGAATACAAAATGCTGTTAAAAAAAATATTGTGCATAGTCTCTTTGTTCTTACGTTTCTTGGGCCTTGTCTTATGACAAATCAGCTGCACATAATATGAAGCACAGTGAATGACACACAGGCACACAAGACAGGGTGATTATAGTTATATTTATTTTCTTGGACAGATGCATACATCTTACCTGCGGTGCAGGTGGGAGTGGGTTGGGATGAGGAAGAATACATTATCAGTGGATGTGTTAGTGTCTAGCATCAATCATGGTCTATCATACAAGCTCCTCTCTCTCTTGTGAGAAACCAGAGCTCTTCCCTACATGTTGTGCCGTCACTTTCAGCAATCGAGTTAAGACTGGCTTCTCCCAAGAGAGAACAGATGTCCTTGTCTGGGAGTTGCAAGGCACAAATATATGGTAACTCAAATTTGCCGCCAAGGGCAGCCAATGTCCCATTTTAACTTGAATTGTTTTTATATTCTGAAGATTTTGAAACACTTACCACTGTTTGTGTGCACAGAGAACACCAACAGTTTCAGTTTGGAAGACATTGGATCACCCAAAAGAAACAAAAAACAAAAAAAAAAAACACCCAACAGTAATGGTGTTTGCTCAAAAGCTTGGAAGAAACTTTTCCTGAGAAGCAGAAAGGAAGTCAGATTGGACTGTGGGTCCAACATTGGTTTCTCCTCCATTAAAAGTGCAATAGATGGAATTTTTGGAAGTAGCAGTTACTCTGGTGATATGCTGCCGAGTATGAATTCAACAGGTGGCCGACTTAGATGTGGCTTTGCAAACAATTTCATTTGAATAAATGGGCGCCTTCTTAGAGTCCAGTGTTCAGGTCTAAAGCACACATCCATAGCCTGAAAGACAGGCTATAGTCACTAATTTGGAGCTTTAAATAGCTATGCCACCACATGTTTTATGTTTCTCAGGTTAATACATTTCTTTATTCTTTTAAAGTTAATCTTATCCTGAGAGATGCAAACATAAACCAAATATGAGGCAGAAAAGGCGCAGCACTCTTTACAGTCAAAGAAAATCTCATTCATCAAGGAATGTGGCTTCAATAGGGTCTGTGCATTAATAATGCATCGATTTACATAAAAGTTCTACATTTTATAGAGCCATTATCATGACAAGCACAAGAACCAATTTCATCATAGTATGTTATTTGCTAGACTGATATAAATCTACATACATGCAGGAAAGAGAATTCATTTGTTTGTTTGTTTTGTTGGTCTGACTTAATTTTCTCTCCCCACGCTTCGGATGTGGAACATACATCATTGTATTGAGAACATCACTGTCATAAGCAGGTCATGAAATTAAGTGCACAAAATGAAGCAGAGGCCCAGTTGAGAGAGAGTGGGCTGCATAATCCCATGTACGAACATTTAATTAAGCAGTCACTTCAGTGCCTCTCAGCCAGTTGCCTAGCTGCAAGGGCCAAGATACCTGACGTCGCACCTCTGATGTTCTTTATTATTCATTAATTAATAGGATGACGATAAGACGAAAGACATAACCTCTCTGAGGATTCTATAAGAGTGATTTGCATTTTAATTGGAGTTATCACTGTTTTTTAAAAGAAAATGTGGAAATTTTTATATTTAGTTTTTTCAACTATTATTCTATTTAAATGGCGGATCAAACATGTTCCCGGTCAAATTAACACACTTTCTGATGCATTAAATGTATTCGTTCTTCCGGAATTTATCTGAAAGCCCAGGTTTTATTTCAAAACAGATCTTGATCGACCTTTTCTCGGGGACGGTGCAGCATTTTCACTCATATTCAAGCCACACTGCTGGCACAAAGTTTGATGTGATGAAAGAATCCAAAAGGCCAAATCATGTTTAAGTGGCATTTTGATGACATTTCTTTGGCCTGTTTAACCTTTGGTGAGTTTCATTTTTCTTGTGCATTACATCTCATCCTCGCAGACCCGTTCTCATTCTCTCCACCACCAAACACTATTTTCATGACTTCTCGCCAATCTCTCGATAGAACCCCCTGGATAACAAGAATCACAGATGCATCAAAACAGCTGTAAAAGGCACAGAAAGTTGCAATGTGAATCACTTGAACTGTTTGTTTAAGTAGTCTAGGGACTGAATTAAAAAGCATGAGAGCAGACTGTTTTGACATGTTATCGCACACGATGCAAGTAAGCGATGGATGTTAATTTTCTCTTCTCACACAAGGATGCAAGCTGTAAACATGATGTAAGCCGGCTAACTCTGTGGAGGAAAGAGGGATAAGCATTCTGGCATGGAGCGCTGTTGGTTTGGCTCCGACCACGTGCTGTTAGCCTGCTCTCTGAGGTTCTTTGCAGAGATTGTCTATTTTGGACAATTAAATAAGAAGTATTTTTCTTCTTCTTTTTGGGTGTATGGGGAAATGCTTTTAGAGGTACCTAAAAAAACAAATGTGGTGATTCCTGCCAAGAAGTAATCTCATTTGTGTGTATTTGTTTGCGACGTTGCCAGAGACCAGCACTTGTTTATCACTTTTGAGGAGCCGAGTCATTGTCAGTAGCCAAGTAAGAAGAGCTGAATTCAAGAGATAAGGTCAGCAACAATTGCAATGGGCTCCAATGAGCAATGAGCAGTTTTTAGTTACGCTGTAGTGTCATGGCTCTTGGGAAGGCAAGGTCATTCTGTTGGTCGGTTGGTCCACCACCGTTCAGTCCAGACTGAATTATTTCAACAACTTTTAGATAAAATGGTAAAATATAGTACGCCAAAATGGGGTGTAACGTCGGCATTTCTTCCAAAAAGGAAGCTGTCCAAAGACCTGGGAGTGGCGGGACAAACTGTTTTGGACACGGCCAGGGCCTTAAGGTGTCGACAGTCACAAAAAGGTTCAACTGCCCATTAATAAGCCCAGCGCTGGGGGCAGGTGTGCTAACCTCAGCCCTGGGTGCTGCATGGAACTTGCCATTCAGGTTGTCAATCAGTGTACACGCTTTGACTTTAATATTTTGTGTCTGACCTCAGTGTTTCGGACCAGTGTCCTACAAGAAACTACTGGCAGCAACGGGTGTTTTTTTTAAATACGACAGCCAGGAAGAGAAGCAAAACAACAATGGTGGTTCCTGAAGATGTAAGCATACTGTAAATGCAGCTATGGTATTGGTTACTTTCTATCAGACCTGGAGAGTATATTTCGCTGACAGAAGAGCAAAGAACAGCAGTGACAGCTTGTCTTGATGGATGTTTTCACACTTCTTTCGGCTGGCTTCACTGAGAGTTTGATTTTCCAATTGGCTCCACTGCTCTTAGCGCTCACGCTCCTACTGTTGATCTGATTGGTTTAAATTGGCCAATGATAAACAGATGGTTCGTCCAACCATTTGCCAAGTATTTTTTGAAAGTGCCTGCCCTTCTAGAGGAAGTTTGTATCGGCACCACTTCAGATGGTTCTGCATTATAAACCATCTGGCGCCTCAGGTTGGTAAAATGTCTCGACAACTATTGAATGGCATCTGGTGCAGCCGTTTATGTACCACAAAGGATGAACTGGAATAACTCCCCTTCATACCCATAATTCATACTCCTTAAATGTTGAAAAATCTTTGGATTATACCGGCAAAACTCACATTCCCCTCTGCCTCAGCAATACTTTGTGTTTAGTCATGAGCAAATGTTACAGCACACTATACTGAGACGGTGAACACAGAGTACCTGATAAAAAACACAGCATGTTTGCATTTTCACTCTGAGCATGTTTGCATGCTGATGTTAGCATTTAGCTTCATGCACTGCTGTGCCCATGTGCAGCCTCACAGAACCATTAGTGTGACTGAGGACCTAGTATTGTTTTTGTAGACTTGTATACTTTATTAATTTAAATATTTGAATATTTTGGCTCAGACCAAACAGCTGAGACATCACATACTTTCACTGCCCACACTGTATTGAACCATAAACCTTACCGCTCAGCACACGAGACACCGCATCCAACATTAAACTTGTCCCACAATCGTCTGCCTCTGTGGTTTCCCTGCTCCAGCGGGGACTCTGCAGCATTTGGCTGAGCCAAGAAAAGACTGTGTACCTCGCGGAGGGAGACAAACACATTCACAGCAGCTAGTTGGCTTGTTTTTTGTAGTTAATGAGGCTTGAAGAGTTTTAGGAATGAGAAAAGTAGAGCACATTCTCACACCTCACTTTTTTTGCGGGGAGAAATGGACACTGCTCTGCCTCTGCACAAGGTCGTAGTTTGCTTCAGATTTAATGAGACACTGTGCGCATATTGGGGCATTAAAATAAACGCTGTGGGCAGAAATGTGAAGCCAAGAGAAGTTTAAGATATGCATTTAATATTAATAAAGGGTGTTCCCCCACCTTTTGCTCGCTGCATACTGAGATTGCCTCCAGTCTGCACAATCCTCAAAAGAGTAAGTGGGTATAAAAAATAAACATAGATTGAAAAGTAAAATAGTGAGATACAGTAAGATATATCTATTTTGTAAATTGTTCTCAACTTTATATAGACAACAGCATTTACTGATTGTTTCAATTTAGCACATTGCGTGGTTGTTAAAGAACACGGAAACAATAACACACATCAAATATAATACAATTTAATTCTGCAGCCCAGACATGACACTCATTCTGAGGATTTTGCAACGTTGAATTATTTACATTGTGTCAAGCAGGTGTTGAATAAAATCTCTGGTAGTTTTGCAGCCTGTATTTTGTGTCATCATTGGATTTTGGTTTTGTCATTCAACTGCATTATTTAGTGGGGTGTTCATGTTATTATTTTGTTCATGGTGGACGAAACAACTACCCTAACAGTAAAATAATGACCCTGGTGATCTCTCACAGCACTCTGCTACTTCAAGCTTTCACTGGCCGTTTCTTTCTTCCTTCTCGGTCAGTTTGACAGATTCTGCCTCCACTTCCTGATACAGACTGAACACTCATCTCTTTCAACAACACCTTGCCTGCTGACCTCCAGTCCTCCACACACCAGGGTTCACGGACAACCCCACTGCATGTTTGATAGAGGTTTTTGTTGTGTGAATACTGGAACATGTTACATCTCTCGTCCCCAAAGTGAGATCACAATGTCTGTTTTTTTAAATCTCCACAAACTGTGGCATGCAAAATTTATTCAAATACCACTGCTAGGATAATGTTTAATTATTCTAAAAGTGGTTATTTTGAAATTTTGAGAAAGCTTGATTTCAACTTTGCACATAAAACTTTGCTTTGAATTCATTAAATAAAGTTATGTCATGCTCATGCTACCAAAATAACAATAATTCATCCCCGCATTATTATGGTAAAAAAAACAATCAACACATATGTATGGTTTAATGAAATAAAACAAAAGACATGAAATTGTTGTCTCACTATAGTAATGTATGCTCATGTATTAAAAAAGAAAGAAACAAAAAAAAAATCTAAATCTTTAATTCTCCTTCGGTATTAAGCTACAAATCTTTTTCTTGAAAATTCCTCAAAATCATTAATTTGATAAATCTATTTAAGAAAGAAGAATTGAGCGCAGAAGAAAACAGTGTCAATACTCATGTTGAAGACAAATCCGTAAATCTTTTATTATTTCGAATAAACATAGTAACTTCCTCTCAACCATCAATCAATAAATTTCCGGCTTGAATTAAGAACCTACTTCAGGTTTAAGCACCAACCACTTCAATTCAAGCCCAGCCCATTCCAAGTAGATATTTGAATATACATTAACTAGTTGATCGACTGGATAATGAAACTGATAATTGTTTAATTGCTCACCCCATTGTTTAATTTTCTTGGTTAAAGCAACATTATGTCGAAATTGACGTTTTGTGTGATTTGGTGCCCCCCACAGTCTCTGAGTTGAACTACTGCTGTTTTAAATACGAATCTCATGTCTGTAACAATTCTCAGTTGTAATGTTGGTGCCAAACTACAAACATAACAATGTTACGTGTTCAGAAAATGTACCTTGAAGTAACCATGTATGTAAAGCTATGATCCTCCCCTCTCACTTAAGTTAAACAGAGACAGAGAAACCATTCACTCTATCATTAGGATGCTGTGCCATCACAATGATTTGCAGCTGTTATTTTGAGGTAAAAAAATGTTGTTGTGGTTGCTGTTATTAAGGTTCGCCGATAAAAAGAAAAAAAAAAATTAAAAGGAGAAAACTGGCTTACTGTATGCTAAAGCCCAAATACTGAGAGGTACAAAAGGCAGGATCAAGAGCTGGTTTGTTAAAGCCCATAACAGAGCCGTTTAAATCCCCATGTAGTGTGTGTTTCTGGGAGCGCGTTGAGAGGCCCGAGCTTGGACAGAAACCAAAAGATAAATGTGAGCTTGACTGACTGACACACCTGCAGCGTAACAAGTTCATGATCTTGCTTTGTCTCTCTGCTGAATACTTTGCTGAATCTCTGCACTGACTGACATCCCGGAGCTGAGAACAGGCTGCCAGCGCCGAGAGATAACATGAAACTGGCTGTTTGTTAGCAGCAAGAGAGAATCCAGTTACTCTTATTTAGCCAAGAAATATACACACACAGTACCCACAAATCAGCAGCTACATCCACTTGCATAAATATGGTAATTATAAATGTTGTAGATCTGTTTTGCAAACACATGTTTGAACTTAGTTTGAACTTCAGGCATTTCTAAGCAATGTTGTTTGGCTGTTTGACCTAGTCTGCTCACGGTTTAATCTCACCACCCTTAGGTTTGGATTCATATGATCGTTGGCCCTAAAAAAAAATGTATAAAATATCAAACTCCCACAAGAACCGCTGAAACACTGATGGTGTTCCAAAGCTGCAGTAACGCTGAGCATAAAATAACAACACAGCAAATCTCTGCCGGTGTCCTCCACCCAGTATCCAGAGCACGTCGACTATTAATGTTTCAAGTGTAATCTGATTGGCTTGTTAGGCTTTAGTTTGTGTTTCCATTAAAAGTGATTATATTACTGCCTGCTTGCTGTAATAACGGAATCATCTGTTGGATTCATCCAGTGGAGAATACTTTAAAAGGCTTAATGACTTTAGCCAAAACTGATTATTGTCCAGCAATATATTACGTGATGATCTGATTACAGTGTCGGTTGTGCTTTTGCAATTTTAATATTAAAAACATCTATAGCAAAATAATCATACAATTGAATTGTGAAGTAAGATATTACTGTTTAATCTTACTATGCAGTTACAGTATTTTACTCTCCTGTTATGATGGCACCATCCCAAACATTTTTTTAAAGAACCTTTAGTCTTGATTTTGAGCCAGAACCTATAAATATTTTACTATTTGCATGTTGAGTTACATAACACAAAGAAGCGAAAATACCAATAACAATAAATAACAATAGCCTCAAGGCATGACACAGATTCTTCGTTTGATTGTCCTACAGCCCATGCCCTGCAATGGCTGTGAGCATCACTACTTGTCAGAATAGTATAATCTACAGTATATTAAAAATGCAAATGAACTTAAATTGAGCTACTGTATACTTGCTTTAATTCAAGATCAGTTTGTTTGATGACACATGAAGTGGCCACAAGGCAACAACTTGCAGATGTCATTGTTGCTATAAAATCCTCGTTACTCAGTGCTCCCTATTAGCATACATTATCCTTTGTAAGATAAAATGTAGCCTTCTACCAAGTGGCAGTGGGGGTGATGTTATGTTAGTAATTTCTGATGACTAACTTGAAGGTTGCATTTTGATGCTCTCTGATAACACAAAGATAGAAGATACAACATACTGATGATTTGGGACTTCTGTTATTCCTTGTCCATGTGCTCAGTAACTCTTAATCAAAACAAAAACATATATAACAATTAAATGTGTTTCTTCTCACATCAAAGTGTATTTAATGTTACTTGAAAAAAAAAACACCTTGTGGTGTGGGGAAAAAAATTGAAGTCACCAGATGTCTGCAACCCATTCCTCATCTCTGCCTGAGCCATGGTACTTAAGGATACATTAGACGCTACGAGCATAGCACACCTTGATCTCTGACTGGTGCCATGTTTTGACAAGGAGGAACAATATGCCGAATAAAAAAAAATAAAATGTCTCTGATTCTGCTGCGTTAATTTTAATCCTGCGTTAATTTTAAACTGTCCGTAGTGATCCCAGCAGTATTACAGTAGTACTCTTATGAGCAGAATAATGTCATGGTTTGGGTTTCTAGTTATCTTCATGTGTCTCTTTGTGACTTTCCACTTCCTGTTCATTCGTTCATTAGCCTGTGTTTACTTTAGCCTGTGTTTTTCCCCTAACGTGTCAGTCTGTCTCTTTTCGTCCTGTATCAATTCCCCGGTCCAGTCTTCTCCTTGTGTTTTGCCTGTATTTGGTCTGTGTTCCTTTAGTCATCCTTGGCTGTAATTTGTCTAGTTTTGCTCTTGATTTTTGTTCCTAAACCTTTTGTTGCCCGCCTTTGATATTTGAAATACAGCCTCAGTTCATTCGATCTTGCTTATTGTTACGTGTTCCTGCTTGTCGCTGTGTCTGCATTTGGGTCCTCACCATTTTGCAGCCCTAGACAAATAACTAAAGTATTATCTAAAAAGAAAAAACAAATAATATGATGTGAGAAACCCTGGTATTTGTAATGCAGTGCTTTGCTTTCACAATCTAGTGCGATATGCTTAATCCTAATGGTGACTACGGTATTATAATTACTTTAATATTATAATTAAATACAATACTATGATACCTCAAAGGGCAAAATGTAATAACCTAGCAATGGTTCTACTGTGTCATTTGACAGTGTTAAACATCTGAGGAACATTATTTAGCAACTTAACCCCTTTCAGACTTGGGTCCATCCCAAAACTCAGGGGCAGAGCTATAGGTCCTCTCGTCTGTTCAGGTAATTATATTGACAAAATCCACCTTTGCTGAGAGCATCTTTGTGTCTTCCAAGATCTGACACCGAGTTCAGTGTTGAGGCACACCGGAGAAGTCAATTAGCAAGGCTCAGAAAATCAAAGTGATTTCCTCCCGTGGATGATATTCATACCCGTTGAATAGCAAGGAGCAAATTGGCTGCACACACCATTACATTACTGTGACCCTGTGGATAAGCAGCTTTGTCTCAACCTGGCTGCTGGAGTGCCTCTCCCCATGAAAGCTTCCATGCAGAGCTTTGTCAGACTAATCCATCCTGCAGAGTGTTTCTGGAGCTTCAGTGAGGATACTGAGGTTCTCAGAAGGAAAAAAAAATATTCTGCGTATTGTTCATTTTTGTCCTTGCTATATATACTGTGTCAGTTCTAAATGAAGGTGAGCTTTTGTCCATGCAACAGCGGGACTGAAGCAATGTTCAGATGCTACACTGTTGTGGTCACTCTCACTCACTTAACGATGGTGGCTGGTCATTGTATGAGAGCAATGCAGCTTCAGGTCTGCAGTCTGGCATTTTTTCTGTCAATACAGATGTTTACTCTGCTTCCAATTTATTTTGACCACCTGGTTCTTTCGATTCATACGATTGACTATAATTCTTTCAAAGCTGGGGTCTGTAAGCTTGGAGAAACCAGCAAGAGCAAGCTACATTCTAAAGGTATCAAACAACAAAAAAGAGAGTATATGAATAAAAGCAAATAAAATAGTCTTAAGTGCCACAATCACACACAATAAAAATAGCCATTACAAGTCCTAAAAGGCGGCAGTTACTCCTCACTGCTGCGGGTGTGTGCTTTGTGCTAACTGGGTTAGACGTTAAATGAGTACACTGCAGGTTATTCTGTGGCTTGGGTGGTCAGTGCTGCTGTGTCCTGAGCACAGCACAACATTGTCATTGCTAACTGGATCCAACTACATCATGTCTCATTCACCTATAGGAAAAACACCCTGTATTGTCACAATCACTTTTAGACAGACATGGCAAATGTGAGCACTTACTGCTGTCAAGCTAGTTTTATTATTTTGGGGAAACTATGGCTGCAATCATGCGCAATGAGTGCACGGGCAGATTGCACACAGACAGGCAGTTTTGTAGGTAGACAGACAGGTAGACTTTTTCATGAGCATTTGAGACATTAAGAGAGTTTCCACAAATAGAACAAAAAATTGCTTCGAAAACAAACCTAGCTTAAATGCATTTTGAATCGTGCAAGATTTTCGAGTATTTATCAAGTGCTCTACTGTAAGTTGCAGGGCTACACAGCCATTTAGCCAAAGCCTGATTATCTGACTCTAAATTTGTAATTGAATTCTATTAGAACAAAACAATTACAAGAAATATTTAATAACTCTGACCAGTCTAATAACAGTTATATAAGGTTCCTCAGGCAAAATCATTGTTTTGATTTCAATATAAAGATGTGTTTTGTAGCTTTTTTCACACACACACACACACACACACACACACACACACACACACACACACACACACACACACTCCCACACACACACCCACACACACACACAGCGGGCACAGCCAGATTTTGTGCCTCAGATCTTGTACCAACAATGACTGAAAATTACAGCATGCCCCAGGACACCTCATTTACGAACACTAAGAATAGTAAATATGCCTTTTCTTACCAATAACTGCCTTGTTGTATGATAAAAATTGTATTTATAATTTGTGATTACAAAACCACCCTTCATTTGACACTCTTACTATTGACCATTAAGCACTTACAATTACAACCGCCAACTGTAACCTCTAATATAGTGAGTTTTAAATGAGGCCCTGAAATCAAAAGGGAGGAACCGTGGGGATCTATGAGTGGAGAATATCACCATCTTTGCAGGAGGGTGGGAAGCATTTTTCATCTCTCTCAATAGACAGGCATGATCACAGCTGTAGCCCGAGCAAACTCAATATCCCGAGAACAGGATCCTTTGTAAGTGAGTTTTCGCAGTGTATGTGTTTCAATATCTGACACAAAGTTTAATTTAATAAATAAATATATTGAAAAGAAGAATCACATTTCACCAGGCCCGTGGATTTCCTCCTCATTTTTCTTTTTTGCTGTTGCAGTGGCTTGTGGAAAGGTGCGCCTCTTATAGCCTCTCCTTGAAGCTCACCAGTGGGACAGAGTTAACAGTGTCCAGGCAATACAGAGCCATCCATCCTGAAGTACAAAAGTGACACCGGGCTGCAGCCTGTGCCAGATGATGGAGGCTGCCACCAACTCTCAGCTAAAGCATTGCTGGACAGACCCCATTCCCTCTGTCCTCAGAGAATTACAGGCTTCCTGACATTCACTTAGGATAACGCAGGGACATCAAAACAGAGGTTATTTATTTATGAATACTTCCAGGAACTGCGTGTCCACATGGTTTTAGATTTCATTAGAAATGGGCGTACGACTGTCAATCGAGGTTTCAGCTTCATCACTGGACTGCGGAGGTTAAATCAATGTGTGCCCTGTCCTCGCAGATGTCCTGCCCTGTGTGTAATTTAGTGTCATCTCCTGTGTAATGAGGGCGTTGTACCATCGGATGGTTACCAAGTCCTGTGGTGACCTTTGTGTTCCCTACATTTGTTTTATGTCCTGTGTAATGTGTCCGGTATTTGGAAGGGGTATGGTTCAGTGTCATGATGTCATTGTCATGGTTTTTTCCTGAGGAAAAAGGGTTTTGGGGGGAGTTTTTCCTTATCAAAATTAAAGGTCTGAGTATAGTGCGTAATGTATATGTACAAGTAAAGCCCCTTGAGGCACATTTATAATTTATATTACTGGACTACTGGTATATACTGAGCTACATACAATTCAAGTATAGTTGGATTGTATCTTTTTAATGATTTGACTGGCCTAGATATTTTTACATTTTACACAAAAGACAAGAGAGTAGGGGCCACATTATAGAAACTTCCTAAGTCTGAAAGGTTCACAAATTTGAAATCCTATCTTAGTTTAGGAGGACATTTAGGAGGACAGAAACACGTTTCCTAACTGCAGGCACATTTACACCAATATTGCCTTAGGATTGCAATTTTGCTATTAAAGAATTGTCCTAACTGAAGAAATTCCTCAGGATGGCTCAACACAAAATAACTGCTAAAATTCAGGGAAAAGGCAATGACGATAAAGACAGGGAACAGTGAACACTGAAATATTATGATTGAAAGACTACACATGTTACCCCGGAAAAGCTAACATGAATGTTAGCCTGTTGGAGAAACTAATATCGCTGTTAGCCTTTAGCTTTAAATTTCCCTGACCATGTCAGGTTAATGTCCCCTTCATCTCCTCATCATCTTCTCCAACAAGCAAGATTAGCCCTGTGTGGCAAAGTTGTTATTCTGGATATATTAATAAAATCAATTTGACTGACTGGACATGTCACAGAGAATGATCACTCATTGTCAGTGCAAAATCTCCATCAAGTATACAAGAAATAATAAAATCTTATGACCACATTGCCAGATGAATCAACATTGTGGGCACTCCATTTGCTTCACTTCTAGGATCGTCTCCACACCAAGATGTTTACTTTGCACAAAGAATATCTATCGATGTAAATAGACTGATTAAGGTAAACATATTTTGATGTTGCCAAGAGAGTTGTCTGCTTTAACGACCTCTTTGTATTACTTAATTAACAAGATTGGACTAATAAATATGCCAACCACGATCAATAACAGCTTTATACTTTTAGTCTTGTTTATCTTATAAATTAATTTTAACTATAATTACGTAGCGGGATACTCTCCACACTGTTGGCTAATAAATGCCAAACCCCCACAGGACCTGATGTATTTAACAGGTTTATTCCTGCCAAATGAGTGTCCAGCTGGCCGTGGCAGCCAAACCCTCAACTCGAGTGTAATGTCTAAATGGGGCCAGATCTCATCAGAATCTTGCACTGTATATCAAGTGTAACCTCTTTATTCAATTTATTCATGGTATAAATTAATAATGTTGGCTATTATATTATGCACAAAGGATAATGGAAATTACAAATCAGTCCACAAACTCAAGCACTCAGTCTGAAACAGTGGAGCACAGGGTAATTAAATGTGTTCGAGATATCATTCATGTTGCAGAAACAGAACAGACAAGTTAGATTGAGGAGTTCAAGGATGCTCTTCCAACATTTAAAAGTGAACAAATCGTTTGCTTTTTTAAAAGGTTTAAATAGCTTCTCTTGACAAAACGGCTGATCATAATTCTAGTTCACAGCTTCGGAGATTAACTGGGACAAGAAAAGTTTAATGAGGACCTTCGAGATCCTGTTTTGATGTAATCACTTGATGTCAGCTATGAATTGTGGACATTTTCAAAACATTTACTTTGCAAGCACTTCAGTGAATGTCAAACATGAATGATACATGTGAAGAGTTTGCGATGTCTTGGGAAGTTAGTAGATCGCCGAAGGTTGCATTTATGTATATATGGATAGGTACGAGGACAAGAGACTATTAATGCAATGTTTGTGGAGTTGGAACTATGAATTTGTTGTGTTTATTCACCCAGACCAAACTATAGGCTTGATTTTGATGAACTTAATTGAAAATCATCTTGTTGTTAACATGCTGCATTATATAAATCCAGAGTCACAAAGTTTCATCTCTGTTTTTGGTCAACAAAAACCAACAGCACTGAGGCTCAATACCACGGCCTCTCTCTTTGAATCAGAGTGAAAGGTTTTCATTAAGAAGGTCACACAAAGAGATGCTATAAAGAAAGGACCATCCATCAGAGTGTGGTGTGACTCACTCTAACCAAGCCTCCACACTTAGTGTGTGGGAAAATGGCAGAACATATTTACCGTGTCAGTCAAACACAAAAACAATCAATCTCGTGAAATTGTCGGTAAAATATCCTGCTTGAAGGCTAATTATTGTTTTGTTTATTTGGATGCAACTTTACATTAGGCTCGTCGGTGGACTGAACAGTTCACGATTAATTCAAAAAGAAAGCATCTTGATTTTAATGGTTTTATTTTATGTATGTCAATTAATCTCTTGCAGGTGCCCAATTTTACTTATTTCAAGACCTCATTGTTGGAGGCTTTCTCTCAATTATTTGACTACATTGCATACCGATTTACATTTACTCGAAAATATCTGGTTAATTGTAATGCTTCATTAGTGCTTATTTGAAGAGCTCTTGGCCAAAAGTAAACGTCCCCTAATGCACCAATCAGCAGTGCTCGTAGCGCTGAAGCTGCACAGGTCGGTTGATTGGAAATGAAAGATCAAAAGCATTTGGCAGTTCGCCAACAATGCCGAGATAGGCCGGAGTTATTATAGTTTTTGTTTTATGAGGAAAAAGTGATTTAAATGGAAGGAAAACTATTGTCCATTACTCTGTGAGAAAATATTGCTGACATAATAAGTTACGACGTGTTGGTTCACAGATCCTCAACTTTCCCTCTGTTGTTTTTAAATGGGGTCGATTTTTGAAGTGCACTGTTGAGTGTGATTCATCACTCCGATTTTATCATCAAAGCTTCATTTTATTTTCCTCCTCTCTTTGTTTAAAAGAGGCCACAGCACCATGCACGGGACCAATGTGTCGACTGTTATGAGTAACATATTTTAGGTCCCATTTACTGCTCTTTCATGCATAAAAAATGCACTCAGTGCTTATTCTTCAAATTTGCCCATTAAGTATTCTGCAGAGCGCAAACAACGTCAATGCACTGAACAATTAATGTAAAAACTATCAAGATGTTATTTAATAATGAGTCGAGAAAGAGTTGTGTCAGTTGATTCACTTGTGTCTAACTGATAGAAGAAAGGCAGTTTCTTGTAATTTCCATTAAACCCTGATATGACACAATTTCCCATTCCTTAAAAAAAAAAAAAGAGAGTGAGATAAAGAATAAATGTGTGAAATGCTGTAACTGGAGTCATGTTTTTACCCTGTGCGGCTGCCAGCTTACACAGTCCAGTAGGAGCCTGTGAATTTGTAGAGAGCACAGATTAGAGAGAATGGGGTGTTGTGTTCCAGTCACTCTTAGTTTAAGTCTGGTGTGAATAAGGGATTGTTGAGCTGAATGAGGGGCGCTGCAGCTCTCAGCGTTGAGCAGAGAAGCTCTACTGGGGCAGGATCAAAGAAGTCAGTCAACCAAGGCTGCTGCTCAACCCAGGCTTCAGTCAACCAACCACACACACTAATCTCTCGCAGAGATCCCGGCAGAAAGGCATCAACCAAACTGAATCTAATGAGCATCTACCACACAACAAAAAACAAAAGACAAGTAGAGAGAGCAATAGTGGAGATACACTTGAGTCAAACACTCTCCATTTCTTTCTATTAAAAACCTCTTAAACTCCAACAAGACCTACTTATAAACACTAAATACTCTGCTGAACTGGAGGGGTGTGTAAAATGCTGAAGGAAACATTTCAATTGAAACGGTGCAGCCATAAAACAAAGGTATATTGTAGTATTTCTCTAAATGTAAGTGGAAGAATTGTAGCTTGAAGCAGCACGTGAACAAATTGATATAGACATTAAATTGTCATGAACCTCTTTTTATACGTCAAAGCTATGTCAGGGAAGGTGGAACCCTTATTCCTGAGGGTTATATATATATATATATATATATATATATATATATATATATATATATATATATATATATATATATATATATATACTGCACTAGTATAGCAAAATGCTAGTTGTCTTTAGACAGTGAGAAAATATTATGTCTTTAAATCAATTATCAATATCAGTGCCACAATAAGCAGATTTGCCAGAATAAGTCAAGCAAGTCTTTAACAAACGTTTGCCATTGAGCTTTGAAGCCAGAGAAACTTATCAGCTGTGTTGCACATCCACTCTTACATAACCCTCCTCTGCAAGAGTATGAACTGCTCCACACAAAAAATGTTGTTTGCACACATTAACAATACAGGACTCAATGAAAGAAAACACATCTCTTGAGTAAACGGTCTTAATTTAGTGTTTGGTGAATGACTAAGCTTGCAAACGGGCTATCTTTGAGAGCACATGTGACCTACTGGTGTACAGTAGCTTGCCAACTAACCTTAAAAACAGTGCCTGGTCCAGCTTTCTTATTCTTTTCTCATGGAAACATTTTATAAATATGGCAAATTTTCAACCCTCTGTGTCATTACAATTTTAGTAGTATATACAACTGTATACAAGTGTCAAAACACGTCATCCGAAGGATTGTGCATCTGATTTTAGCTCTACTTTAGGTCTGGCGTATTTCAGGGATGTTACCCACATCCACCGATACAAACAGTATAGTCAAACAGGGGTAGAGTGTCGCCCCTTTTACTCCAATGGATTTATTGAGGGGGCATCTTACCAAACTCTGATTGAGCTCTCAAAACTTGGCAGTACTGATAAACTATAAACCGATATTCTGTTACTCTCCTGCAGGTATCACAGGTCGCATCACATTCGGTGCATTTACAGGAGGGATGTAACAGCAGAAAGTGTAGATGGAGAAGGGTAAAGTGACAGCAGTTTATCAACTAATATAACATGTTAAAATGGCCTTTCCAAGTAAAGTATATGTGTGGGAAACACTGCTAAATGTTTAATATATTAAATGAATTGGGAGACAGTCCAGGTGCCGCGTTGTTGACCCCTGCTCTACTGCCCATTTCTCAACTAAACTGTTTTCAGAAACTCGCTATGCTGTTTAGATGCAATATTGAAATTTTGGTAAACAGAGGTGACCAAAACATTGTCCCTGCGTTGTGTAAAAGGGACTGTATAGGGCCGCACAAAAGCAGTCTGTACATTGTCTGTTTCTCTTCATACAAACATATTTTAGTGGAATGTTCAGCTGTGATATGATATTGTTTGTTACTAGCAGGCCGCATTAGTGTTTCTTGATGCTAAGTTTTATGCAGTGGCCATCTTTCTAGTGGTGAAATAATTTTTAAAATTTACTTTTGAGTCTCACTCCCAATACTTTGACTTTGGATGGCCCCTCCTACAATCCCAAAGCACAAGTTTTTGACACGTTGAGAATGAGTCTCAAAAATTAACTTTTCTTACAAATAGGACCTTCACAGTAATATCAATTGACAACCCTTTTTATGGACCGCAACAACGCTTTGCATTTGTAATCAACATCGAGACAGTAAAAATAATTGGCTTTATGTGGGTAAAAGATCCAAGGCTCTACCATTTATTAGTTTTTGGAATTAAATTTAATCATGTCTAGAATGTAATAATCAAATAAAATAGTGACATTTCAAACATAAAGGACCAGAAATCAAAGAAATGTTAAAAAAAACATGACAGCTCCAGTGGCCACAAACCGCCCTGTACAGCGGTTTCAATCTCAAATCACTTGACTGAGCATGAGGCACCTTTTATCATGGTTCATCCACTGCAATTAATCTTTAACAGATGTGATGCAACTCTCTCTCCCCTCATGGTGTCACTCTGTCTTTCTCTCTGTCTCCATCTCTCGAGCTTTCTCCCACACATGCATAACTATTGAAAATATTCATCTAATTTCTTGCCCTTAATTCGAGTTACCTTAGGGCACCTACTGGGCCACAGCAGAGGACACTAATGCTTTCAGAGACCAATAACACAAACCTGTTGGGAGTGTAACCACACCGAGTCAGAGCGATTCAGAGCTGCAAAGTTGGTTCTGAGTTTCTTTCCCCATACTGTAACTCAATTGGACTCCAAGTCTCTCTAAGGATATAAGGCACACTGAGAGATGGGGGGAAAAGATTTGGCCAGATGATTGGACATTCAGAATACCATAACCTTAGTACTTGTATGCAACAGTCATTTATGGCTTCAGGACTGCTCAATAATGCATCAAAACCCACAGGCCTCCAGGGGAAGCAGTCAGTAATCAAAAAGTAAGTTAACGTTTTCATAATAGGGCCCTATAAATAACTGGGGACAGAAATGAGGGCATGTAAAATTGATGAGGGATGATTCAAACCCCATGAGGTGGAGGGAGCTTAACGCACGGAGAAGGAATGTGATGTCGAGTAGCTGAGCGCATGTTGAAGATGGAATGGCACAAGTGATTTGTGCTACCAGTGTTACTTTATAACTGTTCAGATATGTGGACATTGCTCCAGAGGCATCGTCTTTGATATGGTATTAATGTAGAAATACACTCCAGTCTTTAAAGTATTTTACTGCATTTGAAACAATCCACCGACACTCACATAACCCATGGCTACCAATTAAAAGTTTTACAGAAGCAGAACCTTTTTTTTTATTTTGTAATTATTGGTTCTTTCCACTCCAGCATATTACATCCATTTCTCAGAGAAACCTGAATCCTCTGTGTCAAATGTGCACGGCTGAGGGTCACACCTCTATTTTTTCATTCAATCTATACCGGTTTACTTTTTTTTCCCTGCATTTATTCCGGCTAACTTCAAGTGAGGAAGAAAACGTACAGAAATATAACTATTATAACTTGAAGACATGGGCTGAGATAAGCACCCAAAACAAAAACTCCCACACATTCTTTCAGAAATGCAAGAGATTGTGTGCTCAAGCATCTTCTACATTCTCCAGTGAAGCTATCACTAACGGCACTCCACTGTGAAAAACTGCAGCGTAATGAGGCCTCGCAAAAGCAAAACCTATAAAGTAACTTACTTCTACGACTGTAAATAGACTACACCCTGTAATCTTTTACTGTGTGGTATAATGAGGATTCCATTACGGTAATTGACAGTGTCACACTGTCATAATTAGGTGGCAAACAGTAAGAAAGTAAATAAACCAAACAAAACAAACAAAAATAGGTCACACAACAGTAAACAGTTACTCTTACTATTAATATTGTGTTTGTCACAGTAACTGATACATAATTCAACAAACCAACCAAATACTTGCAGCATATTTCACAAAAAAAAATCATAAAATTTGGTTGAGTTTATACAGTAACAGCTGTAGCGTACTTAATTTTTCACCTACCAACTACCTGATCCAAATACTGAACGTCCCTGTTGAAAAACATTACATTTCTAAGCTCATATCGATGATATTACTCAATTAATGCGATGGAGAATGTCAGTCCGGATATGTGTGACACGATAAGCTAGGCAGATGACTCACCTCGCTGTTGCATCCCACAAACAAGAATATTAACTTTGATTTGTGGTAGAAACCTGGTAATACTCAGACTGAATGTCTTAGGTGTGATGCAGGCAATTTGTGTCATCATTTTAATCATTTGTTTATTTGTAGGTTGAAACAGAGACGACATTGAAGATTGCAGAGTTTTTTCTCTAAAGTCACATTGCACTGGTGGCTAAAATGTGGTCTACACAAAGACATAATTTCAACACATTTAATGTTTCATATAAAATGTCATTAACGTGGACAAAAAAAGTGTTTACGTTCTTTCCACACAAACAGTCATTGGTGCGGTACAGACACCGGCTGCTGGGAGCACTTTAACCAAACAATAGACAGGTTTAATTTCTGCCCTGCCATCAAGTCGCTCACGAAGTGACGGCAAGCACTGACATCAAATGAGAGGCTGCTACCTGAATGTTTTGTACCGTTTTGTCAGAGCAAAGCAGTGTATTATGTCAACTTCCAAAATATTGTTTTTAACACTCAGGCAATCCCGCAGTGAAATGCTATACTGTAGGCTGTGGTGCAGAGAAGCAGAGCTGTAACAGCCTGAGAACAAACAGTTATGATACTGATATGATTTGGTTCAACTTTATTTTAGCATATAAATAAAAATATACCTGGATCTGCAACAATACAATCTTAGGGTTGTTCAGGATATATGTAATACAGTACAATAGTATAATATATGTAATTATCTTGCATCCATAACAGTGAGGCAAGTGGATGATTACGTCCAACTACTTTCTTCGAATTCCCTTTGGTCAACGATAGAAAGTAGAGCTTGATTGATGTACTGGTCGGCCAATATTGGATGTATCTGTATCGGGGTATATGTTGTCCGGTATGCTCCCATATAAAAAACTTCTTTTTAGAGATTATATTGCAGAAAAAGATGCTCAGGTAGGTTTATAATCATTAAATTCCCTGTGAACTATAAAGATGATTAAACTGTAAAATATCCTGTCTCCATTACATATCTTTGTTTGATAACAGATTGGTGGTTTACACAACCATGTATATTCAGGTATTTATCCAATGAATAAACTGCATTATCCAGATTCTTTATTCAAGCTTTAAAAGAACCTCCTGTCAGGCTTTCAGTCCGTGTTTGAAAATCATACTGGTAAACTAATCTTGCCAATTAAAATGACAATTGAATTCTCCTGCAGTCCCAGGGATGTGAAGGTACTGCCAGCCTGACAGATGGATCTTTTAACACTCAGCAATGACAAACCTGAAATAAACTATCCTTGATGGTTTTGGCCAGGTGAAATGTACACCTCTTTTTTCAGCTTTACGCCTTTCCTTTACACAGTTCTCCGTGTGCATCACAATGGATATCACATGAACAGGAAAAAAAAGGATTTTAGATATACGGTTTGCCAAAGACCACATGAAATGTCCGATCCAAGATTCATTAGAGTCTTTTTTTTTTGTTTTAAAGGACCTTCAGTCCCTCTTCCACTCGAACATCAATAATACCTTTGCAGAATCACAGAAGTCTGAGAGAACAGGCTCACAGATCTTTCAGAGACATTAAGTCAACAGGACTACAATTTGCTGTTCTTTTTTTAAACATGACCTACGTCATATCTGGTATAGACTGTGAGGGAAGACTCTCCATTTTGAAAAATTAGAGGAGCGGGAGGTGTAGACCAGAGAATACAGTGAAAACAGAAAGTGGCCACCCTTAAGTGGCATGGAGACAATGTAGGACCCTGATCTAACACTGTTCCCTATGTGGAGTCCTTTAAGTGGTGCATTGCACTGACTTTACAGACAGGTATGCACTCAAGCATTCTGAAATGCTGGTAACAATTGGCACCTCGGTGCCACATTAGTGCTGTCTTGTTCTGTGGGTATGTGAGCTGCTCCTTTAGAATGAGAAGCTAAAAGCAACATCAGAAACACATACAGTCTGTGTTTGTCAGTGTGGAAAGACAGATGTGATAGCTACTTAAGCCTTGTTCAGACCAAAGATTCAGAGCGAGACGAGCTAAAACCTTCCACTTCACACCAATGCGACTACAAGACTGTGTATCATTTCTATAGCAACGACTCTGTGTACATCCCTTGTATCTGCCAGCATTCTTGCTTTTATTGTGGCTGAATATCATTTGTGGTATTGTAAAATACAAATGAGCAAAGTAATAGCGATTACAAACTACGAACTTAAGCAATTGAAGGAAGCATTCTTAAAAAAATATAGAGTAAAATATTCTTCAATCACTCTGATGAAACGGTTAAGATGACAGGAGACTGGCGAGAGACGGAAATGCCTCCAGAGAGCCTCGCTTCCTCCTCTATATCTCTTCCCATCCAAAACACCGCCATTTGGACCAGCTGAACATTAGTAACTGACTTGACCAGCTGACTTTGCTATAAAGCACTGATTGGCTGCTGAAACAGATGATGTGCCTGATGGTCATGGCAGGTGCCAGGATTATTCTTTCAACTGGTGTCAAGGGAGAGCCTGACCAATCGTGGGTATAGGTGGGATAGGCATGTCCTGTGCACACACTTAACTACCAAATAATATATGTCTGCTTATGTGCTAAAACTAGCCACTCCCACCTTGATTAGCAGAGTCACAAGGAACACCATCAGCCAACATCAAGACCAGCTGCAACTTTTCCTTGCAGTGTTTTAAAATGCTTTAGTCTTGTCATCAATCATTTGGTTTAAATTGGACTTCTAGCAGACGTGTGACTGAATCTCATAATGAAGCCAAGAGCCAAGAAAGAGGAAGAGAGACAAACGTCCATCTAAACAAATTAACCCATACAGCATCGTACTAATAAGTCATAGTGATTGTTAAAAACGGCTTGTTTAGAATATATTTACTGAAAATGGAAGTACCCGCATGTTTCTCATTCTCTGCATGTCAAACATATCAAACAAATCCATCGACCTTACCATCAAACTTTTTATGCCTCGCGACGAACGTCGTCCTCATATTGTGGCTGCTCCTCTCCACCAAGTTCTCAAACTCCACTTTGCTCTGCTGGTTGAGTTTGTCCTCCATCTCGGATGTGCAGCAGGTGAATCCCTGAGGACAGACGCGCAGGTGCTCACCTGAAGGAGACAGAAACACGGAGTGCCATTTTTACACACATCAGTGCCACAGGATTCAGTTTTTCAAAAGGCTGAGCTGAGTCTTTGATCAAAACTCTCCTGTGATTTTGGGACTCTCATCACCGAAGCTATCAAAGAGGGACAGAGCGTGACAAATGGGGAAGGATAATATTTGTCGGTAGCCTGCTATCGTGTGAAACAGAGAGTAACTTTGATACGGCAGATTTTATACCTCATGCAGGATTTTCTTTATATCACAGTCCAAAGAGCTGCAATAACCACGACTGAGCTCGTGTACAGTACATCAGTATCACATAGATCAGATGGCTGGCAGTGCATTCAGAAACCATATTTCAGTAAGAAAAGTGCTGAAGCTGTGTGGAGTAGTCCAACATCAGCCACAATCGCCATTAAACCAGCACTGAATGTTTTGCCTGTTTGGGGCCAGATGCAAACAAATGAACACTTTACAAGCAAACTTGTTAACCAGCGATGCCAATTTACACATCAACCAGAAAAAAAGCATCACTAGACTCCATTTTAGTCATGTAAGTCATATATTCACTCTCTTTTAGCTTTCCTTTTGGTCTCCATCAACTCCTAAGCGAAATATATGACTCTTTAGCTGCTAAATGTTCACCAGCTTGTAGCCAACTGTGTGTTATTTGCTAATGAGCATGTGGTGTACAATTGTTTGCTCGCTAAAAAAACAATTGTCTGCTGATGTAGCTGAATGGTAGGATTGGTCATTGTGAACCAAAACAGCTAAATTGGTGGCCACAAAACTAGAACAGAAAGATGCCAAGTCCAATTTAGAAATGAGGGGAACTGCAGAGATGGGTGACATTTGATTTCTCAGATCATGACTTGGGGCAACTCCTGTCACAATACACTCCAATTTGATGCATTGATAATATAAAATATATTAATGAGTTTAGCTTTTAACAGTAATATGTATATGAGGTAATGTGTGGGTAATTTCTGACATCACAGCTGCACAGGTTCTTGTACGAAAATAACAATCTCAGTCCAAAGTTAACTCAGAGTTTAAGAAATTTTCATTTTTTCCTCTTTTCCCTGTCAGATATTTTTCACTTTCTCAGCTGATGTTGTGAGATCAGACTTCAGCTACCATCGCAATGTATTCAAACCATCTCAACAGCCACAGCTTCTCTTTCTGGAGACAATGTCCCTGTCACGCAGGTTAATCCACAGACCCTGCCCTGCTTAATTTAACAGAAAAGAAGTTCCCAATGAAAAAAGCACATTGTGTGGATTGTCTTAACCTTTTAACATATTTTTTTCAATGATTTGCAAACTACAAACAAAATTCTATCCATTGTGGAAGCAGCACAATGGTCGGTGGTGTAGATCTCAAATTCAACCCTACACTATCAGTGTTATCTGGTTAGCCAGGTACCACTAGGGGGTGAGTGGTGGAGTAATCATTGTACAAATAGAAAAATGCCAAGTGTATCATCTGTATCATCAACAGTAATGCTTTACAGAGACTTTAAGCTTAAATTGAGAATGTCTAAAAAAAACTGTGTGCGATACTTCTGGTCAATAATGTTTGTGTGTTCGTAAACAAGATTCATCTAAGTTGAGTTAAGTGTTTTAAAATCCCTTTGAGGGCCGGTCTTCAAGCTGTCTCTACAACTTGAGTTGTTGCGCAGGAGGACAATTATATTGATTGGACTTAAAGAAGAGTAGAACAAGTGTGTATATCAGACTGTAAACTTGACCAAAGGGCTGGCTGCATGATTCAGAAACAGAGGTATTGGATCTTGGGGAGGGTGTTTAATAATTTGCTCAATTCAGAGAGTTCTCCAAGGTACAGCAGAAATTATTCAGAAATTGTGAAAATGTGGAACTACACGTCTTTGGCTAGAACCTTGCCTTCGGAAAACAAAAGTTAAATTACTTCACACCTCTGAAAACCTTCTCATTAGAGCAGAAGGGTTGCCCTCACACCTGTGGACCATTACTGGTGTATAAACAGTGTATGTAAAAGGGCATTGAATTGTATAAAGGAGTTAGGGAAAATGATGCTGAAGTCAGATGAAATGAAAGATTTAGCTCCACAGTCGTAATGCGCAGCACTATCTGACAGAAACCAGGCTTAATCCATCATGCATTTAACACAATCTCCAGCTCAGAGCATGCTGATGGCAGCATCACCAGGCAGAAATGCTGTTTAGAGACATGGGAGATTAGAGAAAATGATGGTTTGAGCCAGATACTGACAAATCTCTGAGACAAAAACAGTGAGAGTGATTTAGACCCGCGGTTGAGTCAACTACATCCAGACACTAGGACAGTTTAAGGGAAAGAGTAAAAAATCCAAGAGTGGCCAAATCTATGTAAAAGCAATAAAAGATCCTGATGTAAGCAACAACATCCTCTGAGCAGATTAAATCTGCAAGGGTGCATGTCAAAAAATGCCTAAATCATTTCCAAAGGAGTTTCTGCTAAACACCGGCTCAAAAGAGGTTTTATTTTCTGTTGTAGTTTGTGCTGATTGACAAGGAAAATAATATCTAATGGGCCAAAACTGACCCCCAAATCAAACTTTTCGGGCCAAATTTCTAAGATCAAAATTCCATTATCAGTCTGTACATTATTACATGGGTAAGAAGGGCTCATGGGGTCCGACCACACCCATCTCAAACTCGACCTTCATTTTCATTTCAACTACACACCTCTGAAGTATCATGACTGAATCAACCCAATGTGGGCCCGGGGCATAAAGTGTAAAGGGGCCACACACCCTTACTTTTGGCCTCCTTGGTCAGACCACGGCCATTTTCAAAGTCTTTCAGCCTTCATTTCGAGGTGTTGTGGCTCTGTCGTACTGACATGTGAACACCAAAACTGCTTCCGTATTAGTTCCTTCTACAACAGGTGTTTCCAAGTCTATTCTACCATGATGACACACACAAACTCAAGGTAAAAAACATTGCCTGCTGGTAAACAAACATTTGCATATATAAATCGTCTGTTTTGTTTTGTTTTTGTTTTTGTTTTTATTTGGGGGCCAGAGACACAATAAAACATAGTGAATTATTACAGGCCTTTGTTTTTCAATGCACCTGCACAATGTTGGCCCCCAAACAAACAACTCTGAAGAAGATTGGAAAATGTATGACAAATTGTAAATACAAACAAAGTGGTATACAACTTTACACAATTGTTACTGGCTATAATGGCTTTTGGTGAATTTATTGCACAGAGATGTCTAAATTCTACATTTGCTATACAACTACATGCAACAGATGTTGCACTATTAACGGACTGCCAGAGATATAAAAAAACAAAACAATACACAGTAAATAGGCTTCCAGAATTTATCAGAGTCAGAGAAATATAAGCCAAAGTATATCCATTTACAAGCCAATTTCTGAAAAGTTTTTTTTCCCAAAACCACTTGAGTGAGAAGTTTTATCGATGAGCTCATAACTCAGCAGCAGGAGACGGACTTGAGAGCTCAATCATGGACCACTCTTCAGTGAGAGGATGAGATCCATGATTAACAAACAAACAATAAAACAAACAAAAGATTAAGCTCGTGGTTACTGTGGAAACACTGAGAGTACACTGGTCATAATGTGTACTCACGACTGTTTGCCTTCCTGGGCAGTAAGGAACCGGGAAAGTTGTTTTGCTCAGGAAGGCAGCAGATGTGCAGATTCTTTGGACAATAATAACCAGTCGTTGCCTCGTTACTGATACGTACAAATATAGCAGTTTTACAGGAGCCACATTTTCTGCACTCTCGCCTTATTATCTCTCCTCAGCGTCTCTACGTCTGAGAGCATCAGACATCATTATCAGAGATTTCTTAAAATAAAAGAGTCTGGCGGGCAGTCGCATGAAAGATTTGAGTTTCGTGGGTTTTCTTTTTTCTCAATTCTACCCATTACAATGTGAGAAAAAGAAGGATTAAATGAGATGAATGTGCACCAGTGGCGGATTGGCGCAGAATAGACTCAGATTGTGGCGCTTTAAAAAAAACAAAACATCCTGCTTTACAATGCAGGCACTGGCAGTCACACCAGTACTCTGCATGCATATACAGTAAGCTATAGACAGAGGAGCTGTGCATGGATAATGAAACAAGGAGGATGCAGTAGTATACGTGCTGGCACTCTCAAATGTGCTTAATCCTTAATCAGTCCTCAGAGACGCACCCGGCTACAGTAATGAGGTGCACCATCAACAGCTCAACACAAACCCATTGTCTCCAGAGTAATGCACAAGTCTCCTGGCCACAGAGACCAAACTCTGTGGAACAACAAAATAAGCTGGAATGCAACAGTCAATTTCCATCCGGTCCTTCTTTAAGGCTCTTTTGTTCCTCTGCTAAACGACAATGTTCTAATCACTCAGCAATGCAACAGTATTCCCTGACTGTCGCATATCATTTCCACTGCGTGGAGATGCAACACAGTGTGATCATCTTTATTCCAAGCTGTGATCAGTTTAACACATGCTTGCAGAGCTCGTGGTAAAGTGTAGCATGCTGGTATTCCATAATTACCTTGTTTGTTTTTTTTCATTTTTCATTTTAATTCATTTTTTTTGTTCTGCGGTTTATCTTTTCAGGCACATTTCATGTTTATGTTGTATCACTTTTGCTTACAATTGAGATCTCATTAATCAAAACACAGTATCATTAAAGTATCAGTGTAGCGCAATCTCTTTTCGTCCTTGTCTTTTAGTTGCTGGAGGAGAATGATTACACCAAGGAGAAGTGATTCTAAAGGCTGACGTGGGGTCACATTGAACTGGCATGCATCAGCTGGTTGGCAAATGTCAAAGAAAACACCTAATTTCAGCCTTGTGGACCATGTTTCCCAGGATCTTTGAAAGAGTTTATGGTTTATTGTCATATTATCATTGATGGATAACTTTAAAAACACAACATGTTCTTGTCGCATTAGGACGCCCTGCGACTCTAAAGTAAGTCCATCTCAGTTTGAAGTTTCCACTGATGTAATAACTTGTCAAAGTAGGTGGAATACCACAGTTGGCCACTAAAGGTTGGCAACAAGAAAAAAAATCAATATGAGGCAGGACTGTCCTTAAGTGCAAATGACAGCTGAAAGGAAATCCTGGTGCTTTTAGCTTTCATAGGGTGTGCATCACTCTTTTCATCACTCGCTCTTGTTTTTGTACAAACACATAATTTGACACATCCGGCTACTTTCACCACTTTGAAAACACTGCTGTTACATAAACCTGAATAAAACAGGAGTGTGAGCTGCATGCTTAAGACATTGTGACTGTTGCCAAATAGAATAGAATAGAATTGAATAGAATAGATATTGTCATTGTTTCAGCAACAATGAAACACAGTTAGCAGCTCTTCGTTTAGACAATATAAAATATCAATATAAACATCAATATAAACAAGTATTTAAAAAAAAAAGATAAAAATCCTAACATATATACAACAATAATACAATAATACAATATATACAACCAGTTGTACCATGTTGTCCCTTCTCTCCCTTTCTCACTCATCTTTACTTTCTGGTCCCTTTCCATGATACAGACACCCAATTAGGAGCGGAACATAAATAGCAGGGATTCCAAAATAATACACAAGAAAACTATCCAACATTTTTAGGCACAACACTCTCCTACAGATTTTTCCACCGAGTTAACACATCGAGAGCTCTGCTTCTTTAGAACAAAACAATCACAAATGCCTTCCTTAGTGAACTTAGGGAATAATCGTCCCCAAATCTAGATGGGATTTTGGCTCACTAGACCATATCTGTCCTGTTCTAGTTGGTTGCTTTGCACCCAAGATGGAATCTGAAACCAAGCTGTCAATACACTATACGCTTGCAAGATCACAGTTGTGCTCAGACTCTGTCAGGCTGAGTTAAACTTGTAAGACTCAATACCAACGCTGCCAACAAAAATGGAGACAGAAGGGTTGACACGATAGAAAGCCAAGGATGCCTATTTGGGGGATATATAAAAATACATTCACAAAGATGTATTAAACTGATTAATTTTCTGAGCATGACTAACTATTCAACAGCCTGAAGGAATTGTGATCGAGACCAATATAGCCGTTTAGAGCTGTCCCAAATGATTATTTTTCAAACAATTAATCTAGCGATTATTTTTTCGATTAGTCGACTAATCTAACGATTAATTTAACGTTACATGACCAAACAAAAGTAACGTAGTAACTGTAACTGTCCTTCTTAAATTATATGGGGGAAAAAATACCACAGTTGTAGGCGGAGCAGCGCCTGTCCTCCCGCCTGTCCTACCAACTCTTCGTCACATTTCTGCCCGAAAAAGTGGTTGTGTTGATAGAAATCACCGCGATGGTCAGCCCTCCCGACCGAGACTTTAGTGAACTTTCCCCCAGAAAACAGCCTCCGTCCCCGCAAGTGACAGAGTCACGCAGCGACCTGTTTACTGATGGCGATTATGTAATAATGTAATTTAGCACGAAAAACGTAACTCTTTCATCTTCCAGGATGTTTAGAGGGCCGGGCTCTCAATCACTACACATTATAAACGGTCCACAGGTTTAGATAGACAGGGGAAACACCTGGGAAACACCCCGACGTCATCATCATGACGTCTACCGTCACGTCTCTTTAGGAAAGGCAGCGCAGCTTTCTGTGTGAATTACATGCCGGTTCGTCTTTATTCCAGCAGTGCTTCGCACTGTGTGAATGACCAACGGCGGAGAATTGACCAATCGCCGCTGCGGCGTTAATGCAGCATCTCTGTGTGAGAGTGGTTATTCTCAGCCTCGGCAAGTACTACCACTTCCTGTTTGGGACGACGTGTCGACGCAAATTATTCATGTCGACGAATTTATGTCGTCGATTACGTCGACTACGTCGATTACGTCGACTACGTCAACGCGTCGTCCCAGCCCTATAGCTGTTTAAATCAAAGATGAAAAAAAAAAGCATTCATTTACCTATTTAACAGCTCAACAGAACACAAAGGATGGAGGAAGGATGAATGGAAGAGTTAACCACAAAGTGACCGTTTATGATTCATTATTAAAACTTGAGTAACACAACCAAAATATATTTTGCCCATTTTCAGGCTCATGTTTTTATTTTGGGTTACAACTGAAATAAGTTTTCATGTTTTAATGCTCAAAAAACACATTGTTTTTTTCTCTCTCTGTCCAGTACTGGAGCACTCTCAGTCTCAGATGCTGTTTTAGCTCCTGTCTCTTTAAGGCAACCCATCCCGAATATCAAGTCTTCTCTCATTGGCCAGCTCACACGCACCTGACCCAGCACCACAAACAACAAGAGAGGGGCTGTGCTGAATCAAATAATCCTGAATCCTGCCATAAATGATGCAAATTTGTGACATGGTGACATAGTGTGATATCACAAAGTCACCGCATTCAAGGTAAGACTTCTGGCGGGGTGTTTCAGGAGCAGTGTTTTCTGTTGGTCAAGATGAGAAAGAACATAAAACAATAAAATGTGTGTATGAAGGATACACTCCTTACAATCATGACGGCTAATATAAAAATATGTATTATCATCATTATATAAGTTATTATTGAAATATTCAGTTTGGAATCCCGGTTGTTGAGTACAAAATCACAGCTGATTCCAAAGAATCCATATAATCATGCCTGCATTAATTGACAAGTCTTGGCTGTTACAGGGATGCTTACATAAACAACAGCCTCAGAAATGGATTTTGACAAATCAGAGTTGTTAGCAAGTGGAGCACCTAGGGGGATAGATTAAAAAAAATAAAAATGAAACAGAACACCGTTTTCGATGCTAACAGTGCGGATGGCTGCAGGTGAAGAGGTGCAAGTGGGAAGTTGGTAACAGTCCCAGAGAACGTCCGTGGCATCTGTTAAAACGGCCTGCCAAATCAGCACTGCAACCAATTCTCTCACTGCTACTGAAACTTTGCACATTTATTTAAAAAAATGCTGTGGGCCTTTACTTGCTAGTCATGTCCATGTCGGTAATCTGCTCTGTCAGATCATACGTTTCACATAACAGCAGGCTGGATCAAAAGGTAAGGTTTGCTTTGACTGAATGAGTGGCAGAGAAACAGAAAGAAAGTAAGGAATCCTGAAGTGACAACATCACGGGCAGAGGTGCTAAAGAACATAGCAGATGTAAAACAACACAGATGTATCTTAAGCATTGCGTCTGGCACATCCACCCACATTCATGATTCATTATACTCTATCACAAATTCATGGATCAGCACACGCGAAGACAGCCCGGCATACACACATACATAAAACATGATTTACTTATGAGCAAACAGCGATGGAATCACTGTGAGTAAAGTGTGGATAAAGGTCCTTGCTCACATGTTTAACCCAGTAAAGCTTGTTAATGCACCATCCTGTCCTTGCAGCTGCAGATGTCAGAAGGCACTGCTGCACATCTTTCCCTTTCAGAACGAGCTGATCAGGGATCTAAATGTATGTAATCACAGACGGCAAGATAATTAAGGACAAATGCTGATCTTCTTTGGGGATTTTACACTTAAACGCTCTGGCTGGCATTGGCCCAAATGTTTCCTAATCAAATATGAAGTGAGGCATAAGAAATATTGTTCATCTTACAAATGCAATCACACTGTTTTGTTCCATTTCTTTGATGCGCAGATGCATTTGGCTCCTCTGGATCACTATCTTCATGAGGCGCATGACATGATTGAAGCGTAGCATTGTAATTAGGTGAAATTGCTGACTACAGTCTCAGAGCATGCTCACACGGGCTGGCTGGATGCTGTTGTGTGGCTTGAGAAGGAGATGGCAAGACAATGCCCATTTGACACATGCAATCAGCCGCATAGAAACAGCTGCTTCCAAAGAATTCAGTGTTCTCTCACACATTATGAAATGTCACTCGAAGATTAGCGTGTGTTACATGTTTGTTTAAGCAACCAGAGATTCTGATTTGCTCTGGAGTACAAAGTCAGAAATATGTAGGTCATTGGGAATAAGTGGACGGACCTGCAGGAATGATCACGCAGAGAATAAAGAGGAATTTACACATCTGATGATGTGCTTTATTCCACAGTTGCCATGTATTTGGCCTCAGTTCCCTTTGGCTTCATATCCCTTGATGTTAAAGAAGCATGCGGTCCGCTTCTTTGAGGTTTCACATGCGGCAATCATGTAAAGGATGGCACATTTCTTATCCTTTCACTCTAATAGTGCTTCATAAAAAATGGCAGCAGAGCCTACAGTTTGTTAGACAGCCATTTAATGTTAAAGCTCAACAACTGCAGCAGATGCCCTGGTGACAAGCAGCACATTTGAGTTGCCTCAGATGAAGGACTCTGAAGGCAGATTCTCCTTCTAACGTATTCTGCTTCAACTAGCATGCACTGTTTTTATAGTCTTTCATTATGTCTTCACCAGTGTCCATTGGTTAGTTGATAGGTTGGTTTGTTTGTCAGCAGGATTACAAAAAAACTACGGAAAAGAGTTCCGCTAAACTTGGATGGAGGATTGGTCTTGGCCCAGAATACACCCCTTTACCTTCTGGTGCAGATCCAGAAAAAGGTATAGAACCAGGAATTCTTTCTGGCTTTCTTTAACATTGTGAGATAGCTAACATTTTTGTTTATTTCTCAGGGTATAATGCATGGATCTTGATTAAAAACATTATGTGGGGAGCGTACCTATGTTCCCCGGGTCCTATGTTCCCCGGGTCCTATGTTCCCCTTTTCATGTTTTAAGACTAATAAACCCTAACCCTAACCCTAACCCTTTGGGTGAACAGCGGGGAACATAAGACCTGGGGAACATAGGGATGATCCCATTATGTGTATTTAGGTGGCTGGTATCTAGGGGTGACTACGATATAATGCTGATCCTAAGAAAAATCCAGATCCAGCAGAGTTAACTGAGTATTCTTTGAGGGTATCCTTTTTTCAGTCGCTATATGGTTACAAATAAGATATTAGATTATGCTATATTATATTCAAGAGGACTGTTGGGCCTTAGTGAAGGAACCAAATGATTTATCGATTATCAAAATAGTTCTAAACATTAAATTTCTACGTTCTTGCTCCGTTGATGAATGAACAAGACAAAGGAACCAATTCTCCCAACAAATAAAACACACACACACACACACACACACACACACAAACATGCACACACACACACACACACAAACACGCCAGTAGCCCCTTTTACGATACTGTTGTTAAGGTTTCTGTCTTTTCTTTTCTTTATGCACATTTTTAAATAACGTAGAACAGTCGTCAGTAGAGAAAATGTTCAATGCCTGGCCAATGTCATAATTTCCACAAGAAGCAGAACACAATTCTGCTTTTCAAGACACTCTATATTTTGTCTTAGTTTTAGAAAATGCTGTAGGTAAGATGATGTGCCGAGTCTATAAAAACTCCTCAAAGATTGATCTGTTTCATCTGATCACAGTTAAATCCTTCAACAAGCAGCTTCCTCCTTTACTAGGACCAAAACACCCATAGTACCATAACGGCTTTAATCCAAACTTTTACCGTTTATAACATGAACCTAAACCAAAGCGCTTCATTGGTGGAGCCTCTGGGTTTCACACCGTGGCAGGAAACAATGGCAGCAGGAGATTGTAAAGGTTAAAAATGAACTCGTGACCCCTGTCATTGACTTATAAGAGCACTGGTGGATCACAAAAACAACCTAATTTGTAAAAGCTAAATGGAAGTCCTAAAATAACTGCTAGTTAATGATTTTTAAAAAGTTGAGTAGACTAGTTGAATTTGACTATATATAACACCTCATTAAAATTTTAGGTTTAAATCCATTAAACAAAATTTGATATGAAATATATTAACTTAGCAATCATGATTTTTATGTTTCATCTTTTACAGAAGGATTAACAAGAAACTGCATATTTTCTTCTTTCCCCACAGTAGCAAAAGAGAATGTTAGTCGAAATAGTAGAGTTCAGAGGAGTATACTCGAGGCAGAAGTGTTTTGTTTTACTGAGAAAGATGTTGTGCTGAGAAAGAAAAGAAAAAAATCTCATGCATTATTATGTACTGCAAAATAGAAGGGGTCTGGAGGACTGAATATCATGCTGGTATGTTTACCAAACATGGGCCATAATAGTGAAATGTTTCTCTATTTCTACTTTAGAAAGAAAGAGGGAAAGAAAGCAAGCAGAGGCAAGAAATAACAACAACAACAACGAGGTGACATTGAATAGAATTTTTTTTTTCCTTTTTTAAGGACTCAAAATGTCTCAATTCAAAGCAAAGATACTTTCAATGTTAAACTAAAGTAGAAAGTGGGCGGCTGTAAACATGGCAACACCAAGTTGTGTTTGCTCCATAATTCCTGTGCTTGGTCATTCGCTACATGGCTGCCAGCAGGAGGGTCTGCATACTGTGTTCTTTTTGCTACAAGGTGTGAGACCTCAATAGTCACAGAGCGCCGAGCTGAACTCCGATTGGTCTCAGTCACTTTGCCAACTCGTGATAAGGCTTCAAAGGGAACGCTAAGGATAAGGCTTCAAAGCTGAAGTTAAGGAGGTCCTAAGGCTTCTGCACCAACATGGTAGATCAAGTTAAGGGAAACTTAATGCAATAATCAAAATAAAAAGTAAAGGGTGTAAACCTATCTCGCTTGCCATACTTCTGCACTGCGCTTCTTTGTCGCCCCTCAGCTTGAGTTTTTCTCGAAAAAAGTTGAGAAATGTCCTATGGCGCCACTACATGGATCGTGGAAAAAAACAAAACATTGAAGATTAACGTGTCCATAACCAAATATCAATACATGGTTTATTTCAGCAAAAAGAACAACCATCATAGGGTCATGAATGAAATATTGGAGCAAGTATTCAATGTGGATTGTCTGAGACAAGCTGTTGTCCAAAATGAGGTTTGCAATGATGGTCATAGTTCTCAAGCATTTATCGTGACAAGAGGGTTCATAAACATAAATAGATCCATGTAACCTTTTAACCTGCATTCATAATGATGTGACTTTTTATGAGCAAAAACTCTGTCCATAAATATGTTGAAATATGTTAAGAATAGAGTCATTAAATTCTATTACAATGAAGGTGATCAATTCCACAACATTAAAAAATCTGGTCTAGTTTTACCGGAAGAAAGGATGGAATCTTCTGGGCTGTGCCGTTATGAGCTTCTCCAACAGCCATAAGCCTTTGCTCCATGAAATCAATCCTACGTTCATAAATCCCCATTAAATCCTCACGTTTCGACTGCATTCTGAGCTGCATGCTGACAAAGGACCGACCAGGGGCCAATACATACTGGTGATCTGCCTACGCTGAGCTGATAGTGACCTGCCACCACATGCACATTTCTTCTGCTTGGTCCTTTCTTACGGTATAACTTCATAAAATGATGCATCTCTTCAGAACCAAAAGCAGGAAATCATGAAGTTTGACAAATTCCTTCATAAGACAAGTAGTGCTGGGTGTGCTCCCCATTGCACTGTAACATCCAGACAGAAGGGGTGCATTAATGTTTTTTGTTTCCAAAACATCTCTGCTTCCAACAAAACTGCTTGTCAGACGGTTGAATAGCTTCAGAAACCTTCCCCCCTAAGAAGGATTAGGAAGGGCCATGTCTGACCATTTCTAAAAATGTTCCGAAGCTGATGGTCATGTGAATGGCCAGCTGTGCTGAGGTGAGAAAAGAGCCAGCATTTGAGCTTCTCCTTCTTTCCCTCTTTATTTTACTCTCCACACAATTATTTGTGTCAATTTCCATTCTAACAACCCAGTGCAACAATATGCATACCTTTTTAGGAGAGGTTGAAAATGGGCACCCAACATTTAAAAGATATTGCGTCTCCCTCTCTCTATAATGGCTATTTGAGTGCGGTCATTCAGGACAACACTCATGATTTACAACATGACTGAACAACTCATTGTGCAAACTAGTTCTAATCGAGTGTAACCCCGACCCTAAATGTGTTCGGTTCCACTGTGCCACTGCACTAATGACGGCAGCGCTTGAGTGTGCGAAACACAAATGAGCCTCAGGATTCTTTCACATAAGAAATACACGATGAGATATAAGGAAACATATCACCTTTAATGTTATAAAGCAGAAAGCTTAAGTTCCAGTATAGCTGATCTACATACTGTAGTTTGACAACTTCATAATCTTCTGCTTCGGAGATTTAAAATGCAAAAGAGACCATTTCCAATTCTATCCCCATAACTCTAAACATATGTTGCAGGGAAATGTGAAAGCTCCAGAATATTTCAGGGCAGCTGTGGGGAAAAGAGTGGGTTGAATGCCCATGGAGGGTCTGATGCCAGACAGTGTGATTAACTCCCAAAAGGATTCATTAGTCTACCTGGCCAAAGGGCAAACTGCATATGGACCATGCCATCTGTTACATCCCTTGACCACTCTTGCCAGCATTTATAAAGTGAGGACATCCGCGCCAGAGCTTCATGCCAAAAAAAAAGCCAACAGATCATGAAGTCAAGAGAGAAAAATGTATTATTCACCCATGCTGAAAATTCATAAAAAGGTGAAGTGATGCAGTAAATGTAATTAATTTCTGCAGAGTGGAGCAGCATCTATTGTACTCATGAGCCGGTGAGCTGATTCCAAGTGTGTTCCCCTGATAGCAGTTTCCTAAAAAGAGCCTAAAAGAGCCAATTTTTGTGTATTAGGTAGCTATTATGTAGGTCACCTACATTTTGATTGAAATCGTGATTTGTTTGCTTCTGCTTCCACAGCATCCAAGACTGCTGCCTGTTTAGTGGGTTTTCACACCACAGCAGAGCCAAGCTCAATATCAGGGAGGCACCAACTTGAATGAATCACATTTATTATCATTGATCTACCACCACAGTCCAGCTGCAGTCTCATTCAGAACTGCCTCTGGAATATTGCCTTGCCTCTGCCCTTATAATCTGGCTGCCACAGAGCACCAATGCGCTCAGAGACTCATTGCCTTCAAATGAGGGCTCAGGCCTGCTATGCAGAAGTAGCTCCACACTCTTGACATTTCAATTCAAACAATCGAGTTTACTTGAACGATATCTATACTTCACCTTATTTCTGATTCAGCTCCTAGCTTTAAGCATTGTTTTACTATACAGATTTACATACTTGCAGGTATACTGCCATCCTGTTCCTACACTAAGGCTTAGTGGTGTGGAAATGTCTCGAAATCAGCTGCACCTCAATGCAGACCTAGAAGATCCTGTATGAGAGCAGCAATCACTGTGAGGTAAAGGTCGTTTATGCCATTGAAATGTGTCATAAAATGTTAGTACAATAAGTTAGCATAAGTACAATAAGTAAGCTGAAGTTAAAGACCAAAACTGAACTTATCTGACCAGGAAAGGAGGGTCAAAATCAGAAACTTCTCTAAATGACAGTGCTGCTTTGTCTTTCCCCTCTCTTCTCTCTTTGGACTACATGGTTCAGCCAAGTTCAGCCCACTGGACAGTAAAAGCTAAAAGGCTGGCTGAGCCTCGGCTCCCTGTGAAAGGTTGACACGTCTATCTTTGAGATCTATTGACTCGGGTACAGCTTAGCCCGCTCACACATCTGGACCATGACTGTCCTTTCTTTATTCAGGCTGCGGTACATTTAAAAGAGCTCTTTATTCAGCCAACACAGACTAGATTAGAGGGCAGAAGGGGAGCTCAATCACACTCGGCAATTGAATTGAAAGTTGTTGAATGACGGAAGACTGTATGAATTCCCTGTAACGTTATTTGGAAAGGAAAAGCAGCATTGAGCAAAATACATTAAAAACAGCTGCTGCTGTTGTTGGTTCAACACACCGGATCAAGGTTGTTTAAAGCTTAAAAGGTTAAAATCAAATTATAAAACCAACATGATTCCTGCAAATAAAGGCATTCTGGATGTATTGTGAGAATCTTCCTTATTTAAAGTGCAAGGACAAAGAGTAGGCTATCCACTGGCAGACGATTTTCTTATTACTTTGTACTTTCACTTTACTTTACTTTTTTACTTCCATTCTAGTCAAAAATATTAGTTGAGAAATTAAAAAGACTGACCAGTAGAAAGTCAGCTAAAAAAAAAAGACCACATAAATACCACAGTGCTGATGCAGGAATAACTAGAGGTAGTTAAAGTTAAGTGGTTGGTCATGTTATGTTATGTTGAGGTTTTGAAAACCGTGTAGCATTCTAGCAGGTGGACATTTTGAGGGTGAACTATAAACCAGTACAGTAAAAACACAATTATAAGGATGGTATCAGCTACTTCTGAAACTGAAAACAGTGAAGTCAAACTGTCATCAGATTTCGAGGGGGAAGCTGATTGAACTACAAACACAATCTCAGAGGAATTATAATGGGAATTTTTTCACTTATTTATGCAATGTTATCTCTAGGAGAATAAATATATATATTAGGGCTGTCAAAATGTACGTTAATCGTTTATATATATATATATATATATATATATATATATATATATACACACACACACATATGTGAGATGATTCATTTGTAGAATTACCGCGATAATTTTTGAACAAATAAACGCATGCGCAGAATGACCTGCCCCATATATCCCATAATTCATCCCACTCCGTCCACTCGTCCTCGCTCTAACGTTATGGCTGAATGTGACCCGAACGAGGTTGAGGAATCTGTAGAACCTGTTGGCCCTTTGGATGGAAAATTTGAGTGTAAGAAAAACAAAGATGGAACAATCAATAAACACATCGTGATTTGCACACACACTGCAGGAAGGAGGTTACGTTTCACCGAAGCACCTCAAGCTCTAATTATCATTTCAACGTCAAGCAAAGTATTCAAACTCAGGTGTAACTCCTGGCTGCCGGCAGACCACCCTCACCGAAGGAAGGGCATTAAGTAAATCTCCTTCTGTAGACAGATTAATATTGTCAAGGACACAGGCTGCAGAAAAGTTCTGAAAGTTGCACCTCTTGACGTGTTCTGCAAGCCATCGTCAAGAGGCACAATAATGGCTAAAATCCACGAACTCTATGGGGCGGTCAGCTTTACATTCAGAAAATGTTAACCAGTTAGTTTGCCTCAGCAACTGGCTAAAAGAAGAATAGGTAAAAGGGCCACATTTAATTATGTGAAATTGCAGTTGTTTGTTTAAAAAGAAAAGAAAAAAGTTTCATGCCAAAATTGTTTAGAATGAGGTTAACTTTAAGTCTTATTTAAAAAAAATAATAATAATAATCTGAATAACACATCCTGTATTCGCTAAGAGGCATAGGAGTTATTTTTCAATCTCAGTAATAACATCATTTGAATTTGTTATAAATAAATAACAAATGTTAAACATATACATCTGCCTCCTGTCATTTATCTTTCCATTCCAACAACAATATACAGAGAAAATGTGAAATAAAATGTGAAATATATATGTATACGTATGTATATGTGTGTGGTCGGTGTGTGTGTGTGTGTGTGTGTGTGTGTGTGTGTGTGTGTGCGTGTGTGTATATACATATATATACACACACACACATATACATATATATACACACACACACACACACACACACACACACACGTATATATACACATATACATGTATACACATGTGTATGTGTATATATGAATATATAATAACCGCCATTTAATTGGCTAACAGCTTTTCCTTCTCCAAACGTTATTATAAACTTTATTAAATTATAACAGCCTTTAAAAATCAAATATTAGTAAACCTCTACCCGCCCTGTGTTGTCACATGCTAATTAGTGGTTGTGAAAAATCACTACGCCAACCCTGTTCCAACAGATAAAAACTGCACAGAAATGTGCAAAAAAAAATCTGTTATAAGAATTTTTCGAATAACAAGCTAACTGATGAATTCAGCACCAGTAAGTATTGCCTTTGCTTCCAGACCCTGAATAACCAACTGAATTGTCACCTCTCTCAATATGCTCACACACTAATAATATGGACTACAAACCCAGTCTGTCCTGCTTATGAGAAGCATCATGTCCATACCCAATGTATTTTTTTCATAGTAGCAGAAATAATTCCTAGTTTAATTGATGATGAAAATGATCAGCACTTGAAATCATCACTTCAATCTGACATCAGGATTCTTCAACAACATGTGATGTATTCTGAATGAAACCACAATCAATACTCCTGTGTGTAATATTTAGTCAAAACCTTAAACAAGAAGAGTTATTGTTAGGGTGAAATGAAATAATTTAGGCTCTGGGGTTTTCTGCACTTGTTTCTCTGAGGTGTTATTACTTGTCAACAGAAATCCACCAACTTGAAGCAAACCCAATTACTGTGTTAAATCACATCTGTCTGCATGTTGAAGTGGGAAAAATGCATCAAGCTCGATTGATCTTGGCGCTGCTCTGCCATCTGGATCTCCTCTCCATCACCCAAATCACCCACTTTCAACTATTTCCACTGGGGCCTGAGACCCAAATTGAATATGTCCAAAGAAGATGACACAGATAATTCCCACAATCGCTCCAACCATATGTTACCACACTTGGAGACGGCTAAAAGATTTTCTAACTTTCCGTTAACTTCCAGAGTTGGAAAATTGAGTGACAGTAATGGATAGATAAATATACCGTTCGCAGTGTGAGTGTGAAGCAGCTAGGTAAGGCTTAATGCTTCAGGTTCATAATTTCATGTCACACTTGCCATTCGGAAGTCAAATCTGTCCCCCCTTCAGCCTGATGAACAGCCTGTGTGCTTGAAACATGACAGCAGTATCGCTGTAAATAAACACACTTTGCATGTAAAAGACAATGTGCAGACTGTTTTGTTTACAACTCTGGTTTCCATCAGTATAAACTGACAGCATGTCAGGTAGAAAATATTTACATTAAGAAAATGTAAATCATATTCACAGTATGTCTGTAATTGCAGAGGTATTTTTTTACTGCGTGGCAACACATTGTTTCAGAGGGCAGGTGTTTTGTTTGGGTTGAATTCCCAAAGGGCAAAGACTGTTGTTTTTTTCATTTCTCTATTTTCTTTCAAACATCTTTGGCTGAATTTCCCCAAAGATGAGGAGTGCTGGAGGCATCCCATTTCGCACAATGACAGAATTGCACCAGCCAGGTTCTGTAGTAAAAAATCAAGTTTGGCTAAATGAAGAGCTACTACTGAGGAGTTGGAAATATAACAAAGGCAATATCTCAAATAATAGACATGAAACCCAGACCATGATTTAAAGATGTGCGAAAAGAAAAGCTTATACTAATTTACCAGGATACCAGGCTGTTGACACGCACAATGAGTGAACAATATTATTTCTCTATTTAAATAATAACTGTTACATAGTAGACGTCAACATTGCAGCAGGGAGAATAATTATTAATCATTAATCAACCAACAATAAGACATTTGCACAAATACATCTAAAAGTATCTGGTTAAAATTTACTAAATACAAAAATAAATTAAGTGCAAACTGATATAATTACATTGTAGCCGTTTAGCAGCCTCAGTATAGGTTGGATTCCTTTGGCCAGTTGATAAATCACCACAGGTGGGAACTCTGCAATTAATAATAAGTCATTACTCTGTATATTGTTCAAGTAACTTGGTGGTTACTTTATCTGTTCTTTTTACTCCAAATCCTGGCATACATGTATTTCATATATATTTAATGATTAACCAACAATCAATTGTTCAGGCAGCCGACTATAGATTGAAGACATTTCTTTAAATGTGTATCTCTGTCCTGCTGCATTGGTGATATGAGAGTCCAAAGCATTTTGCAATGACAACAGAACACTTCATCAAATTTGGTATTGTCATACATATGCAGACATTAATGTAGAAGTATTGATCCTGTTATTCAAGTCATCCTCAAAGATGTCCCAGTTAGTGAATTCTAACAGCAGTGTTTCCTCTACATTCTACATTTAGGAGTGGCGGGCCGCCACTCCTAAATCCTAGCCGCCGCTCCTTCAAATTTCTTTTTTTATTTTTTTTTTTAAATTGTCACAAATACACCACCGCTGCATCATATCTCCACCTTCACAGCAGAGTCCTGCACTGGGTCAGGTGTCGCGAGTGCTGAGGTAAACTAGATCACTATCTTGCTCAGTATCTACTCTTTGGAGTAGATCCCCCCCAAGAACTTATCAATGTTAATTACTCGCGAGAGCGCGGCCTTGAAAGTGACATCACGCCAAGCACCCAGGCACCAGGTTGGAGAGTCAGAGGAGTGTCATCTTGAAAATAGGGCAACGACTCACCGGAGAAAAGGTAGACTTGTTAGCTTAAGAAAACTTATAATAGATTTTATAAGTTCAATAGACATTCGCAAAATATTGATGGCCAGCTAAGGTTACGTAACATATCGGTAGCTTAATTAATTGGGCCCGGTGCCAACTCAACTCAGTGTCGCTAACGTGAGTAAACTAATTGATAGCATTAAGCAAATATATACACGCCATGATGTAATTGCTGTCTGCATTTTCAGATGAGCTTGTTCAAATATTTCTCAAAACCCAGAAAAAATCATTGTTCTGAGCCTGGGTGCAATCTTTCCCACTGATTCTACAGCCCCATCAAGAAATTATTATTTATTGTTTTTTTATTTTATTGTTGTATTTTTGTTATTATTTTTAATTTTTACATCCAGCCTTTAAAAAGCCCTTTTCAATGCCAGCCATTCAATAAAATGGTAAAAACGGTAAAAAGTAAAATCTGCAGTCAAGTGTCATTTGTTTATGTCGCCACGGCTCCCCGGGGAGCCTGCCCCCGCTGCTGAAAAAAATCCTGGAGGAAACACTGCTAACAGGATTGTGAAGTTAAAGTTACTGTTTGAATATTACTTTTGCTGATAGTTTTCAGTGTTGAATTTATCATTGGACTTATCAGAGTTTTCACTGTGGATTTCTTTTACAAATTCTCTTACAAAAAGACACTGTGAATGCACGTTCAATAAATGCATTACAAATACAACCCTCGTTGGATGTAAAGAATGGTGTAAACACGAAAAGATGTAAACACTGGACATACGCTCATCAGCCCATCGATCTCAACAAGGCTTCCCAAAATGTTTGAAGAGCCTTTTCTAACAGGCCTTGAATTAATAAAACTATGAAGGCAGGAGATATTCTTTCTCAGACCTCATCACCATTCTCACAATGGTCCATCCTCGTTGGATGCCACTGTTAGCTTCCATGCAAAAGAGTAGGTCTCTAACATGCAGAGTTCCAAAGATGTTTAACATTAGCAAAGCCAGGTCAAACACAATGTTGTCGACATTAGATCAGATCGTCACCATAAAATCAAAATCAAACCATTTAACTTCAGTTCAACACTTGTTTGTGAGACAGACTCGGAGGGCTTCTCTGCTGGAAAGCTCTGCTTCAGTGATACAGTGTACATCACATTTCTTTTTCACTTGACTGATTGGATGACTGTAAGATTCCGTCTACTCGCCCGAACATAAAGTTGTCTTGCCCCGAGCATGTGGGCAAGTTTTAATATCGAGGCTTGCATAGCGTAAGAATCCTCAGGTATCAGCTCCACTGTTGTTAGCACCAGCGGTATGTTTTAAAGATGCTGACTATGGAATCTGGACCTGCAAGTGGATCGGTGACATAAGTCTGGTATCAGATGAGTGAATTATGTCAGGTTGGGAAATACTGAATTGGATCAGTCAGAAGTTTTCTGTCACTTTCCTATTAGTAAGTGAAAAATCTGATATAGTATAGATATCTGCCTCTCAGTCGCAACTTTTTATATTGACATGACTGCTACTCACAATTCAAAAACTGATCACACAAATGCGTAATTCACCTTTCAGTTTTGAGACAACCCCAGTCAAGTGGTTCTGCAATGATGTGAAACATTTATCAAAAAGTCACTTGGAGCCTTATTTCTAAGTCTAAAATCAGATCCCAAGCAGGTTTTTCATTAATTGCAGTCAGCCAACTTCAAATGCTCTTTGAAACCTGATAAGCACAACACCTGCTGCACCCACTCCTTTTACAGGTCGGAGTTTTAAACACTTCCCACCCACCTGACACCTTAATTCTGCACCTTCACTAATTTTAACTCAATTTCATATGCATTAACGCTTTACTGAGCATTTCTGCCCTTCCTTGACTTTACACCTTGTGTCTGAAGCTAAAATGCGTGCTACTGGCTTGGATACTCCTGTTGTAAATGTCAAAGGTAAGTCATCGTACACGCCAAGCACTTCAGTGGAGCTCGTGGCTACTGCCTCCACTCATGCATGCAGTCTATTAAAGCGCAGCACTGATACACTGTATAGCTTCATGCATCTGTCATGGGTAATGCCTGTGACCAATTTTCCAAACAGAATTTAAGCCAGAGTCTGGAGTGGACCCTTGTATGTGGAAATAAGAAAATAATGGCGTATGAATTTCCAAATCACACCCATGGGAAGGGGTGTTACACACAGGGCTCATGAGGCGTTTCTGAATTACAAGAATCTCTGGCTGGTTAAAACTTGTATTTACCCTCATTCTACCTTGATTCAAAAGATATGTGGTCCCAGTCATATCAAACTGAGGGACTCAGAGGGGGAAAAAAATCTATATTTTGTGAAAACTGAGCCAGCTTGACTGAAACATGTGGTATCTTATTCCGGAGTTTGATACATGACTATTTCACCGTATGGGGAATTCTGTCTTTGACTTCTTTCTGAAGTATTTAATGATTAATTTAATGTACATTTCCTTGATCGGAGCTTCAGTTAAACATGAGGAAAGAGGGATGTTAGAATCATACACTGAACAAACATAAAAAACTAAATATCTATGAACCATCTGTTAAATATAATAAAATAATGCTGAAATTGCTGATCCTGCACCCCCCTTCTACTGTGAATGGTCAAACTGATCAAGCAGAATTCATAATGCCCAGTGTTTTTTTGGAAGACATCAAATAGATGAAATGAAAATACAAGACTCTTAGTGCCTTACTCATTCTTATACGAAAAAACACACTGGAGCCTTCCAAATCATTGGGTCAAGAAGACAAAGAAAAAGATGACTGCCCTCATATTCTATCAACACACTCAAGATTTATTTCAGAATGTGAGTGTTTCTGCACGGCCAAGGACGTGTCAAAGTATTTTCACTTTGAATCCTCTGAATAAAAATGTGGTGAATGAGTTTGGATAATCAAGCTGGGAGGAATAGTGAGATGAGCCACAGTGAGCCGATGAAGGAACTCAAACCTCCAACACGTCATTACATTAGGCAATATCTTCAACTCCCCTGCAACTGTCATCCGAGAACTATGTGCTGGGACAAAGTTAGAACATAAATCTTTTAAACTGATGTTTCAGTATGTACAGATCAACACCGGCTTCCAGGAAATACACTGCCTCGCACTCTGACTCTGACATTGACAAAAGTTGTGACCTCTCCTGTCGACTTAGCTTTTATATGTTGGCAGATTAACTGCCAGCCATATAAATTGAACCATGTACAACCTTTAACAGTATTACAAGTTTAATCAAGTACATGGTCCGGCCAGCCCAGTCACCAGGACCAAATGTTGGCAGTTAATGTTCCTGCAAACAACTCAGCATTTCCCACACAGACTTTACATCGCCCAGGTGTATTAACTACCGACCAAGTATATTTGTATATTTGGTGCCCCATTGTAGAATTGTATGCTTATTATTTGTCCGGGAGAAGGACACGATCTGTGATTGATTAACTAACTAGTGGACAAAATTTTTACAATGCTTGTGCCATCACATTCACTTTACATGTTATTGACCTTACTGTCATATTGCGAGGCAGGCAGGTGTTTGGCTGGAATAGCGTCCAGAGGTTGAGACTGTGTTTTAACATCTGTTTGTGAAAAAAAACACTGAATCATTTTGACGAGGGACCACAGTGTTTCACCATTTCGAAGCGAGACACCACTTAATATTTTTCATGAGGCCTAAGGACAATTTCCAGCCTTGTTAGTGGCAACAAAAAAACAAACAATATTTCAAGCCAAAACACGATCCTTTCCTAACCCTAAACAAATTATTTTTGCATCTGAACCTAGCCAGATCACAAGCACAGCACAGTCATAACATAAAACATAAATCTGAACCTAAAGTAACATAAATTGGCAACATGAAGAAATGTAAAGGTTTATAGCCACATATCTGTGGTTTGCAGAAACGTAACATTACAACATTCACTTTGCCAACTGGGGAAAGCCCAGCTTGCCTTGAGCAACTGAAGTCATCAATCATCATAAAACTTAAGTTTGATGGATCAAGTTTTGTTTCGTGATTAAAGAAAAAATAAATAGAATCAGCACAACAATTACAGCAAAAAAGCAAAATACAGAATGATTTCATAAGTCATCTAATTCATGTTGGCTGTAACGTAATATTTTTCAAGGGATAATGTAGCATAAAACTACTTTAATCCCGCTCACTACCACTGCATCCTGTTAGTGATCCAAACAGTCCTGTGGTCTGAAAGCAGCACACTGCAAATAGAAGAAACTCCCAGTGTTTGTGAAAATAATTAAGCTTGCATGACAGTCTGTGATCACTAGTTATCCCAACTGTATGGAAATCGGGGGAATGTCAGAGTAAGAAACCAGTGTCTGGGACTCACAATTTCTTTCACGCCAACTGTGAACATGTGAACTTGATCAAATTAATTCTTGATTGTGATTAATCAGTGGCGAATAGTTGAGCAATAAAGCTAAACCTTACCTTCAATCTGTTTGGTAAGACTATGACACCACTGTATTTGGTCTCAGCTCATCACACTTGCTTCGTATTAAAGGCCAGGAGGGAGGAGGAGGAGACATACGGTGAGGTTAATGCCTCGCACTTGTGCTCTGAATTCATCATGCCAACTGGTGCATGACTCAGTCCTAAACACAACAGCTGGTGGTCTGAAGAGCCCGAGGTAGAGCCCCAGGGTGTGAGATGACCAGCCCACTCATTTACCGGCAGCTTACACAGGGGACAGGAAACAGCGGGGTTCTGGGAGCAGGAGATGAGGCTGGCTTCTTTTCAAATTCTAGCACCCTCCAGGAGCCAAAGAACAAGGATGTGCCAGGAAGCGTCACAATGGCAGATGTTTAATTTGACACACGAAAAATTCAAGGGTCCAAAAGATGTAAACACTGGACATACGCTCATCAGCCCATCGATCTCAACAAGCCTTCCCAAAATGTTTGAAGAGCCTTTTCTAACAGGCCTTGAATTAATAAAACTATGAAGGCAGGAGATATTCTTTCTCAGACCTCATCACCATTCTCACAATGATAGGACTTCAGACTGGTCCTCTCCTGGCATTAAGGTTATATGAGCTTGTCACATTTGTCATGATGGCAAGGCTCCCTTGAGATGCACTACGTGGCCCCATTCAAGTCAGTGGTGTGAGCCTAGATATCTTTTTGTGGAAGACTGCTCTGCTCTCGTGGCAGCTCTGAGAAAAGGTGATTTAAATGATCTGTTGGTTCTCCCCCGCTGTACGTCTCCAGTTCCAGATGAATACGGATGTCATTCTGTACAACTCTTCCAAGTCGTACGACCAGTATGCTTCATTAAAAGCAAATTCTATTAAAAAAAAATACAATATGCAGCAGCATAACCATCTAGTTATACAGAGCTAAAGCATTAAAAGCGACTGTGATGAAACAGTACAAACATTTTTCAAGCAAACTGAATTTTTGGCAGCAGCTAAAGAAACATTTCATCTCAATTGCAAAACCTCTTTGCCTTTATCTCTCTAATATTGTGCCGTCAGAGTTTTAATATACACTTAATTTTTGCAGTAATCAATCATCATAAAGCCCATTAACATCAGTGTAACTTTGGCTCTCAGAGATCACTGAATAAAGAGGAACACAGTTCCTATACCGGAGTCAGAAGCAAATGAGGCAGCACAGGGTAAAGGAACATAGTTCAGGCCCCTGACACATGCGGGAGTGTCATTATGTCCCCTCGAGGCATTTCCCTGCAAAGCCTATTATTTAATGTTATAATTAAAGCCCGAAAATGTGACCCGGGGTGAAGACCAGCCCTCTACATTTTTGAATTAACATAAAAATAATAAAGATCTCCAATTAGTCTCTCCACCTCAAAGCCGCAAACGAGATCATACTAAACTGGGTCATGAACTCATGTAATCGGTATAAATTTCCTAATTTATAACTGGAACAACATGCTCTCCTTGCATGTCTTGTTCTGGTTAACAACTACTGATCTTTGAAAACACAATTTAGAGCAAATCTGTGATCTTTCCAGAGCATTATAAGGTTGGCAGCGTGGTTTTCTGTTGTCTTGTTACTCGGTGAGCCATTATCATCAATTCACTTTAGAGACGCAGGAGGAAGTCTCTTGTTAAGCTCACTGTGAAACTGAAATTACTCATCTTGAGCAAAAGTTCCCTGGTTGCACAACTTCGGTAAATACTGCGCTTTGCCTCCAAGAGTTAGCTTAGGTTTGAACACCAGCTTTAGCCCATTTTCTTGCAAATGCATTCAAATCAAGAGCCCCCGTGCATCTAAAACACTTGCGGATGACCACCAGAGAGATTCCGTAGTAACAAGATTTCTTGAGACTATTGCAGTCAAGAAGAGTGAAACACACCTATCCACTCAGCCATAAGCTGATTTCACTTTCTAGGTGGGGTGCTGCCCAGATTGGAGGCAATGTGACATTACTTTTGCACTTCGGGTCACAGAGTACAAGTCAGTGACACAGATATTCATTTGGTCTGGAGGACAGATTTAATAGATTTTCTCTGGAAAAGAAGGAAGGCACTACAAACTGGGGACCAGAATCGACTGAGGGTAGAATTAAATGACTCAATCACAAAAAAAAAAATGCATTAAAGGAAATGCCTGGTGGCATATTGTAGTATTTAAAAACAAAAAATGTTGCTCAGAAAATGGGAGAAATTGACTGTTTGTATAAGTGAAGAAGTGAATATATATGGACAATGATGAACATTGGACAATATCTTACTGGTGCACCCCCACATTGTGCTTCTCTGCTTTGGTTGTGTTCTGTCAAAAATTTGAAAATTACTTAAAGATTGAAAAGAAAAGAAAATAACAAAAAATAAAAAATAAATCCCATGTTAAGATCAAACCAAATCAAATAGGTGCCAGTGGGGGGATGAAGCTATTTGTTGCCCTGATAATGAGACTCAAAAGGTAAATTCTACAGCTTTCTTTCCTTAGAATTGCTTTACTAATTTGCCTACAGTACATAGTGTTGCTTTAGCTGTGTACATTACTGCACACACACTGGTTTGCCTCACCTTTCTGTTTTTTTTTTCTCTCTACCAGCAACGTTATCTGCTTTCTTCGCCGGCAATGAGTTTTTTTTAAAATGCCGGTTGAAAAAAAAGACACACCTTGAGTTTAGGATTTTTCCACCCTGGGTGGCCATTAATAGCCTTATTATATGCCTGATTGAGCCTCTCCTCTGTGCCATGGAGCTCAATTCTTTGCCCAGAAACCTTAAAAAGGTGTCAACCAACCAAACTTTTCCTTTATTCCTACTGGCGCTGAGTGAATTCCACGTATATGACCCTGGTGATGAAATCCTCAACAGGGCAACAAATCTGGCAGTGAAAACATTTCCAACATAAAACATCTGTTTGGGCAGTCGGCAGAGTTTACAGAAATGACGCCACTCAGCTGTTTCAGATAAATGTTTTTAAACTTGAAGAATGTATTCGTGACCTCTTTTTTTTTCTTAATGCTTTATGTTTTCAGCTGGAATGAATGGCGGCTGACGTTGTCGAGGCAATGATGAGCTACAAATAAAACAATATGACACGTGACGGTTATGCAAAATTGATACAAATGTAAAACTCTGAGGGATTAAATATGACTCAAACTAATTATTTCTTTGTCTAAAGACTAAGATGAAATCTGAAATGGCTGCCAAGATTAAGAGAGTCTGAGAGCTACAGACTTCAGGTGCTTGGGGAACTCAAAGTATTGCGAGCCACTCGTGTGCACAGCCTTTTGGACTTTGCAAGGGATTCAATGAAGACATTCATTTTGAAGGCATGACCTTCCATAAAAGTAAACCTCTTTTCAATTTTTGCTTTCATGTACTGGCAAAATAATTAAACGTTTTAGTGTCTAATTATTTAATTTCCAGTTACAAGAATTCAGCGACAAAAGTACAACTATATTTAGAGACCTGAATGATGTTCACAGGCCTAAAAGTTGGTCCATTGATGTACCTTCTGTGGATTTCTTTGTACTTAAAAAAACGTCTGCATGTTATATTGATGTTGATGCATCAAAAACCGCCAGCGGTTTCCCTTCAGTTAGACCACCACAGAGAGCACTGTCTATGTGGCTTCAACACAACAACGCTGTCATTGTCAAATCTGTAATGGCGTTGCCACCGCCGCTGTCTGCATCTGTTGACAGCATCTGAGGTTTCCATGACAATTTTGGCACATTATGTTTATCTGCGCTTAATGCTTGTTTACTTCCAAGCCTCTGAGGGGTGGCGCATTTAGCAAATCACCTCAGCCATGTGTACATGTCCGTGTCTGAAAAACAAAAATAAAAAGTCCCCAGTGTGACGATGTATTTGCATCCTTGACACCTCGATATGGCACGGGTTTTCCCAAAGCGCTGCGCGGCTCGCATCTCTCTGAGCCTTATCATTGGTGTCAAGCTTAGGGACTCCTATTCAGAGACTACCCTCCAGAGGCTAAACGGCCCCGTGGGCAAAAAGAGAGACCGTAGCAATAAACACAACAGAACGCTTTGGTTCTCTGACATACGCAATGACTTGTAGAGAAGGAAAACCACACACACACTCTTGGCTAGAAGTGAAAACAGAAGAAGTGATTAGTCTTGTCTGTGTAGTAAACAGTATGTTTTTATATGGCTTTAGGTCAATCCTAAGGGTCTCCCCGACGTAGAGATTAGAAGGAAAGCTGCCCTGTAACCCCTTTAAACAACCCGCTACTTCCACATGTAAACAATGATGTAACAGTGTGACCCACACCACCGTCAACAGCGTTCCTGCACCACCCTCACCCCACTGATAGAGAAATCCTCGGGGAAACAAATTCCTGGTGGAGGAATACCACATGCTGCTTTTCCTTCTGCTACCTCCTGTGGCCATTTCTCTTTCTTTAATGTACTAACAAGAGAAAAGCAAAGTTGGATCCTCTTTTTGTAGAAAAAATGAGTACAGAAGGCAGCGTGCAACAATAGAGATCACTAATCCCTCAAATTCAGATGGATAACGTGCTGTTTGACTCCCTGCTTGTGTCCCAGAGCTCCTCTCACCTCTCATAGTTCTCACTCAAGGATTTCGACACATGGTTAGTCAAGGATGCCCATATGCTCTCTTTTACTGAGTAAACTTGTGTATTTGCTATGATCTCACCTCTAATCCCTAAGTATTTAATCACTTCCATCCTTTAACGTTTTTTTTATCTTCTTTCTGTTATTTTCGAGTTCTTTTCAAGATTTGAGGGGGTAGAAATTGTTAATCCCACCCTCCATTACTGATTTAAGCCAGCACTTGATTGAAAACTGGAAAAAGTGCTACAGCAGTCTCCTATGCTCACAGGAGGCTTTTCACACTACTCAGAAAACTCCATACATGGTGCTAAGGAAGGCTTCCAGGAAGCTTGCAGACCATATGCATTTCAGGCATGAACGCCTGCAGCGGGTTGACACATCCTTCAGGTCATGACAACTGTCAAATACCCTCCCTCAGCAAATCTGACAAAAGGTGGAGAAGTACGGCTGAAGGATTCACAAACACATTTGAGGGTGTCATGCACACAATCTGTCTCGTCTGATGAAAACCAAACACTTTTGTCATTTTCTACCACAACAGAGATGCAAAGCAAGAGAGAGACGGGGGGAAGTGAGGCTAAACTCTCACACACAAACACACACAGAGACGCACACACGCTCAAACACACACACAGCCTAATCTCCCTCACATCTCATTAACCGTTCTCTCTGAAGATGTATACAGGCTGGCGAGAGACTTATTTCCAATTTGGCAGAGCCAAGAGCATCTTAATGGGCTTTTGGAAAAAATGCCCCGCAGAATTTTTATATGGATATTTGCTAGGCTAGGGCTTTTAGAGTGGTATTCCCACACTTTCACTAAAGGTCTCATGTCTTTCCATTATTTAGTGATTAAACATCTGGCTGCGAACACATCTAAAATTACCCCGCAGATTCATCTTGCATACCTGCCCTACATGTACAGCGAATCAAATATAGATCAGTGCAACAAACAGACTGTTGATTACAGACTTTTTGTGACAGTATGCAGAAATGTGACAAGTGAAGGGTGTCGCCACATTTTCCGTGATAAATTATGTCATCTAAAATTCCCGACAGAAGTGATGAGACAGACAGTTTGTACAGTAACGCCAAACAGCTTCAAAACTGAGATGGTGATCCGTGAAGTGGAATCTTAAGGGAACATGGAAATAAAAGGATGTATTTTTTTTTTTCCTTTAATCATGAATCAATTCTATCATTGTTTTCAATTTCAAACAACTAAAGGCTTTGAAACACGTATGTACTATGAAACAGCGTGGGCTTCAACCTGCTTAAAAAATGCATATGATTACAAGATTTTGTTTTTTTAAAGAAGCATGTTACAGGAAAATAAATTTCAATCAGAGGATCTTCACTGACTGACTTTTTATGCCTAAAAAAACTGAATAAACAAACTGACCTTAAACGACAACAAGATTTCATATTGTTTTACATTGTGTATATGTGGCGGACCCTGCCACCTTTCTGGCTTCAAATAGTGTTCTGTGGAGCTTATTTTCCTCAGCTATAGAAGAAATACATATTTCAGCATTTGTATTATTACCTTATTAATATCGTAAATATTAAAATTCGGAGTTTGAATTTTTTCTCTAAAAACAACATAGTGCCCCTTTAAGCTCAGATGAAGTACATATTCAGCAGCCTCGTGAGAATCTTACATCCAGGCATTAATAAGTGCTGTGAGATGGTTTATTTTAAGAGCTACGGTGCTGTTGGTGTCGAGAAAGTGTTTGCAATATTAACTGTGCTGTATAGAGAAGGTTCACTTGGGTCCAAACATTCATTTAAGTACAAACAGCAAACATCTCTGATATCAGCGTTGCGTTTAAGGGAATTGGGAAACTGCGTGCATCTTACAAACCTGCAAACAGCCAAGAACAGATCAGAGATAAACAGAGCGAGCTGAAGCATCAGGAATCCACACGAGCACAAAATTATGCCGGATTGTGTAACAGCTAATAGCTGTTCTGTTAAGAGAATTCAAATAATATTCTTTAAAAGTTGCTGCGGATGAACCCCAGAGGTAACTGCTATTCCGGAGAAAGGAAATATAAGACTCGGGCACTGCGTTCATAGGATCTGCAGCACATCAAGTGATTTTGTTTCAAAGCCGTAGCAAAGAGCAGAGTCCACCCATGAGGATCCCAACCGCTCCATGTAAGTAGATGTTGATATTAACAGCAAGGCCTGGGAGAAAGAGCTCCCTGACAGGGCCCGACTGAAGCCGTTGTGTTTATGAACAAAGGGCTGACAATCAAGCTGCATTGTGTGTGTGACACTATAACTAACGTCTGACACATGCACACAGGGGTGATCCTCTCAGACAGGCTGCATTGTTGGCTGTCAGCTGTCTGACACACCAGGCAGGCAGGCGGGCGGGCGATGGTACACTGACGACACGAGAGCCGAGGAATCACAAGCTAAACCTGCTGGAGCTGAATGAAGCCGTCCACCAGATTCATATGCAGTAGTCTGTCTCAACAGCACTCTTCGGAGAGATCTCTAACTGTGTGAAAACTAGTCAAAAGCTAAAAGGATTTTCCTGAGTGGCATCCATACCTTCCTCCACTCCCGCGCCCTAAGATGCTGTTCAAGAGTCCTCAGGCAGAAAAAGAGAGAAAGCAGCGCTCCTTAATCACTGAAGTGGGCAGTATGGTTGACCTCTAGCCGAGCCAGCAAACGCTCTCTATTACACTGTCTGTGCGTCGGTGCCAAACAGTTATTTAAATTTCAGAATAAAACTGTGTATGATAATTATTTGCCAGGCACAGTATGACAGCAGTGCTGCACCACTCACCATGCATTACATCTCTTAATGGCAAAACCACAAACGAAAGTCCGGCCGTCTTCGACCGTGCACTTAATGTTTTCTTTCCACCGTCGTAACATTTGTAATTATGAGAGGTTATTATGAGCCCCACACTTTGTCACTGAAACAAAAAACATATTGAGATGAAAATGTGCAAAAAAATACCATTCCACAACTGCACAGATTTAGATGAAAAAAATAGCAATTTTCACACAGTCATGAGCAAGCCTCCAGGTGTAATCTTTGAAACATCAATTTAAGGGTTCTGCTCTGATGCTTTACCAGGTTCTTTATGTTCAGAATAAGTTTTATGACTCTGGAGCCCATGAGACCCATTCAAACGCCGCTGTAATATTTCACTAATGGATCGTCTACAGAATTTAGACAGTAGCTGTGTGAATGTGTTTATGATGAAAATGTAAAGACAGAAACTCCAAACTAACAAAATCAAACAAACAGAAAGATTGATTTTTTGTGGATAAATAGCATTTCAGATTTATGTTTGATTGAAGGTAAAATCTGGATTCAGCCTACTGAGATTTATATAAACATATCTGTGTTTGCCCCCTCTTAAGTAATGTCGCCCGGCTCGTCAGTGGCAGAGAGCTGTCAAAACAATTAGCTTATGCAAATGCAAGCTCACAACCTGAGGTAGCCACCTCTGCACAAGTATTAAACCTGTGTGTTTTGTATTTAGGGGCAGAGCAGTAGCATGACACAGCAAATGATGGAGGGATGAGTGCTAACGTTGCTCATGCATCTTACCACACGTCTGTATTAGCATAGCTAATTAGGCATAATTGAGCGCTTTCGACGATCCCATCTCCTGAGGCCTATATCTAACTTCTGCTGTGTTTATGCAAAGGTTATTTGGAGACAACAAAATCCAATTACACTTAGTGTACAGGCTGTGTACATGACTTCTAATTAGGATGTGCTCACAGCTCCAAAAAACGTCTTGATCTATAATGTGGCCAACAGACTGCTGTCTTCATCTTTAACTTGCGGATGTTTTCAGCACAGGGGGTGTTAAACCAAGACGGAAGAATAAATGCTGAGGACTTCAATCAAATAAAAGTAATACAAGTTAAAGCATGTTCCAGATATTTCCAAATAATTTCTAAAATGTTATCTGACACGATCTGATCCTCCTACGGTGAATGGAACCAGGCAGGTGGAGGCCAACAAAAGCACTGTGGTCAAATACCGGACCGCTTCATGAGTCTCGATCCTAAACAAACTGTTAAATAAAGTAAAAACAGCTGCTCAACTGAAGTCCAAGATTCTGTCTCAGAAACCAAAACAATAATCACATAATACTGAATACACAATTCAAATATAAACCGGACAATCATAAAAAGTGGAATGACCCGTGTTTCATTACCAGATATGTGCAAACGTCTGACTGAATCAGAAGACAAACATAAGAGTTCAGGGCTGAAACTAACGATCATTCTCATTATTAGCTAATTTCACGATTATTTTCCTGATCAAACGATTAGTTGTTTGTAGGGGTCGACTTTAGTAGACGCTGCCAACACAGATTATTAGTAATCAAGGAGACCGAAAACCAATAATTGGAACCGATATATATTAGAAGTAAAAATAAAAACCTCAGCGTCAAAGCTTAGTAAAACCAGTGACATAATGTAACTAACTGCAAGTCATTAGAGTACTGTATTCCAGTACAGTTGTGAGCTGCTTTAGTATTTCCATGTTCTGCAATTTCATACTTAATAATATAACTAAATATCTATCATTAATATGTATGTGATAACTTTGGTTACTACTTATTTTGCAGATACAGATTATTCAGTGTTGATAGGCTATCACTTATGATGTGTAACCAATTGGATAGTGTTGTGGGCGGGACTTTGAGTGACTACAGACAGAGAAAGGATACAGCATGATGCATCAGAGTCAAAGTAGTGTTTAAACTCACTCATTTTATCGGTAATCGACGCAAAAATCAAAAATACCTGCACTGGGAAATATGCTGAACATCAGCCCTGATCATCTGGTAATCAGTCTACTCCTAAATTGTTTGTTCTAGAAAATGTCAGAAAATGGTGAAAATGTCTTGTTTTGTGCACAACCCAAAGATATTCAGTTAACTGTCATTGAGGAGTAGAGAAAGCAAGAAATACTCACATTTAAGAAGCTGGAATGATATTCTTAAAAACAAAAAAAAACAATGATAATTACAACAAATTATAAAAATATTTGGTGATGAATTTGATAATTGACAACTAACTGATTAGGCATTTTATCAATGCAGCTCTATAAGAAATCCTGAACCACAGCTACTGTCAAACACTAAAAAATTAGAACAAAGCTATGTTCAATCACTTTACAGCACTGAAGAAACCACCAGGCAACATCAGAAGCCAGCATGTCTGCCGGCTTCCGGTGCTCTGTCATTTCGGAAACAGCTAATGAAATTAAAATAATAGAGTAGCGGCACTGTCGCACTGCTTTTAAAAGCGTATCATGCAAGGGTTTTAAAGAATAGACGCGGCACATTAATTATTCCAATTGCAGCGTCTGGAGTTTTTTCATTCGAGCTCTCTGCTGAAACCGACTACCTGCTGCATGGACGACATGTTGCTGCTGAGGCAGTGTGGAAAGTTTTTCATTTTGCGTTTGCATATTTCACGACCTTTGTCTGCATTGTAGCCGATCATTATAAGAAGCATTTTTTTATTTTTTTATTAAAAAAGGTTTGATTGGTCGGTAAGGGCGCTCGCTTTCTAAATTTGCCACACAGAATAATAATTCTTAGATAAAACTGAGATAAGGTGTAGTCCCTCACACACAGAACAATCAGTAACAAAATGATCACATTCCCGTCTGGCCAAAACCGTGTTAAAGGCAAATAAGGCGGCTCTATGATCATTACTGCCTGACACTGCCAATTACCAATACACTATCTCTATTTTGTCTGTCAGAGGCAATAGAGGGATTAACTCCAGGCCCCTACTGCTACTCTCCCTCTTCCCTCTCATGAAGCACACTATGTTTACTGACTAATCTCCTTTCCTGCTTTGACCATAAATGTGATTACCACCACACAAGAGATAATAAAACCCCATATCTCTGCTGTACCAAAGAGCATGAATTAAAACCTAAGCTGTAGCCTTGAGGAACACTGAAAAGAAGGGGGGGGGGAGAAAGAAAGAAAGAAAGATAACACACAGCATAAGGAGTGATTCGTGCTGAGCGCATACAGCCCCCTACTGGTAAACAGCGTTCACCATTTAGCCAAATACAACACAACAGGCCCCGTGATCTTCTGTTGAATGTGAGCAACAGGTTTTGCAGCCACTTTTCTTGAGAACATGTCCTCCGGTGCCACCGTTGAAGTCCGTCTGTCACGGTCTCCATTTGCGCCAGCTCTGCTGATGAGCAATCTCAAACCGTGGGGACTGACACAGAGGGATCTGTGGGCTGGTAAATAGGTTGCCTATGGAATTTTTTGACCTGTGGACTGTGGACAAGTTGACTCTTGGAGGAGAGGAACAGTTATCTTTAACGGTTAAAAAAAAAGAAAAAAAGGTTGAAACAGGTGAGGGTGACACTGTGGATTAAGTGCCTGTGCCAGTCTCTAAAATGTCACATCTATAAACCTGAAGCAAATACTGAAACTACATGCTGGGGTGTTATTTTTTTTTATTTTTTTTTATCTTCTTTTTTATTCTATTTTTTGGAGAGCATAATGAGTATTGCTTTTGCAGAGGTGCATCATTTTAGCTGTCCTCACAGGGGAGGGAAGGTAATGAATGAAACGCAGCTCACGATGTTAAGATGGAGAGGATCTTTCTGACCTTTACACAGATAACAAAAAAAATAATAATAATAAAACACAGACACATATATGCATAAATATTGTTGCACTATACTGCATGACACCACTTGTGATTCATCTACATACTTCCTGCTGCTGCACAGATTCAAATCTAAACACAAAGGCTCTGTCAGAAACAGACTTTTGGGGGATGACTGGCGACTGAAAGGCTCAGAGGTTCGAGGTGGATCACATAGTTCGGGTCGTGTGTGGCCACCCTCACCAAGATTGTTTAATCTAAGGAGGAAGAGGAGGAGGATGAGGAGGAGGAGGAAAGGGGGGGGGGGGGGGAACAAGACATGACACGTGGTGACGCGCGCTTCTGATATGTCGATTTCGCCTACCTGATATCTCCTGATGAGGCACATTGACGAGGCTGAATCCTTTAACGTTGTAAGCTTGCCTCACCTCGCTACAGCTCCGCGCTTTGCTTTCGCCGGACGACAGGGACAGCAGCACCGACACAGTACATAAGGCGAGTTGCAGTCTCCACATCGCATACATCAGTGAAATACCCTCTTGACAGTGGTTTGACGGGAGAAACACGGGCTCCGGCAAGAAATAATACAAATTTGAAAAAAAAAATAAGAATAATAAAAAACGAAGAAATCCAGAGAGCTGCTGGTTCAGAGGGTCTTCTCTGTCAGATGTTCGTTAAACACTGGAGGGGAAAAAAAGAAAATGAGAAAGCACTTCCCAGTCCTCACTTTAGATTCTGGTACGTCCACCTCATTGCAATAATAATAATAATAAAAAATTATATATATATATATGAAAAAAAAAAAAAAAAGCTTCGGTATCTTCCTCCTCGAGATGAAGAAATTAAAAAAAAACACAGAACCCGACCGCTCCCGCCTTGAACAGATCCCGTTTGTTGTCAAAGAAGAGAAGACGAGTTGCTCCCTGGTGCTCCCTGTGCCAACAACTTCTCCCGCACACACAGACAGTGAGCAGCAGCCTCAGCTTCAGCCTCAGCCTCAGCAGCAGCAGCAGTAGCCTGTGATCGTGTCAGTGTGAGGAGGAGCGGAATGCAGCGGGGACGCACGCTGCACGGCGAGCAGAGCGCACAAGGGCAGGGCAAAACATGGAGTGGAGAGGAGCGTGGCTGCGACTTTAGCTGCTCGCCCACTGTCCTCTGCCTTCACGCGATCCTTGGTGATGCGCACTAGAGTGAGGACGCGCGCACAGACACACATACACACACACACTCACACCGCGGAGTGTGTGCGGTCTGTGGCAGACACATGTTGGAGGCGGTGGAGGCGGAATCAACCTACACATCGATCATTCTATTGTCTTTTAGTTTGAACCAATCAGCCGGTTATTCCACAAAACACGCACAGCCCGTCCAGTGTTTTCTGACGGTGATAACCTCATAGACTGACCCAGAACAACACCGCGGCAGCCTTGGCACATGTTGGCACACACTCACAGAGAGTTAACCAGCATCATACAACATCCATATGCACCCAAAAAGATAAACTGCCTAAAGCACAGGCTTTAAAAGGAGCACTGTGTAGAAGGAATTCACACTCAGAACTGTATTATGTATGATATTGACGAGGTATACAAACTCAGAAATATTTATCTTTTGCAAAAACTGAATAAACCAGCCGTTCTCAGAGGAGAATAAGCTCCCCCGGAACACCGTTTAAAGCTATAAAGGTGTAAAACAGTACGACATCGTGTTGTCCTGTGAGATCAGTTTGTTTATTTTGTTTATTCAGTCATGACAACAAAGTGAGTTTGGGCATAAACTAATCAGTCAGGGAAGGTCTTTATCTTGCGATTCCTTCAACCTGCAAGGTTCCTTGCACCTTTAACTCACACTGAGTCAACACGATAGAGAAACTTTGATCAAATGTGACACTTAACATTAAATTGCAGTAGGTTAAGTACAGATTGTGAACTAGATTTGCCACGTTCGGAGCAAATGTCAACCTTGGACATATCTGTGCCCGCAGAAACGTTGGCTGATAAGTATACATCCTGCCGACGAGGCCGGGGATGAGAGGATGATGACAACGTTTTCATATTTGGTCTTGTCCTTGAATATTTTTTAGGTCAGATTCCTGGCAGATAGCAGGAAAGCACAGCTCCAGTAAACACTTTCTAACAGCCTCTTCTTATCTATTGTTGCCTGGATTACGGCCTTTCATGGTTTTGTTAGGTACAAAACCAGAATGCTTTCGGTGGAGCAAAGCTGTTCGTGGGTTTTATATATTTCTGAAGATTTTTTTTTATTTTTTATTTTAATTTTTTTTACCAAATTCATCTTGAGCAGCCACAGATGATGCATTAAGTACGGCAGCACAGAACAGACATATCGCACTACAGAGTAACATCAAAGTATGTCATTATTAAAACATGCAGCTTTTAACAACGAGACGCCTTTGTCAGAACAAGGAATTGTTTTTCTTTTGTTGAAATTAAAGAAAATCTAACAAGAAGGGTATCTTGTTAGAACGTGAAAGATTTTCTCTTAAGAGTAAAAGACTGAATCTCATGATGTCCCAAACAAACACTCCTGCTGAAGGTTTTTTGGGAGCTACAGCTGGCTGACTTAAAATGAACTGTAAAAGTACTATTAGCCATGATTCAGGGTTGAGAAGTATCAAGGAAGAACTGACATGCAGTGTTGCTAGACTGCAGAAATAGATATGAACTTAACTTGAGGAAATTATCACTTTTTCTGCTAACACAATGATAAATTTAGCTCTTCGCTGAGCAACATCAGATTCCCATTGGTTCAGCTTGTGGACTCTATGAAGGATTTTGGGATATAGTGATTATAAATGTTTGATTAGTCCACCAAGAGAGGGAGACGGACAGCTGCCCAAGTAGAAGAATTCATTTTTAGTATCTCAGTATTTTACAAAAACATTTGTCTTTATTAGACAGAAGACAGTAGAGACGCAGAGAGAGAGACAGCGAGGGCAAGTCATGACACAAAGGTGCTGGTGTTTGACCTCTGGAGCATCCCAGTATCTCACTCTAACAGAAGGTTTTTTCCCCTGTAACTGTAATACATGGTGTCATAAATGCTTTCAGTCCTCACTCAGGGACAGGTGTAACAATTTTAAATCAGCTGTAGTCCAATATCACAAATAAATAGTCAACAGGAAGTGTATTATTAAACAATGTGAGGTCAGCTCCCGACAGCTCCTTCCTCCACACTGTTACTGAGCCCCTTTTTTCTTTCCCAGCATGTGCTCAACAGAAACATTACAGAAAAGAAAATCATGTAATTAGCTGCAATTAGCGCTGCTGAAGTTAATCTTCTCACACAAAAAAAGACCTAACAAAGAAGAACAGAGAAAATGTCTAACCGTGTTAATAATTATTCCAGTTTTTAGTCCGTACTGTGTGATATTACGCACATGTGAAGCCTTTAGCAGAAGAATGTCTGAAAGTGTGGCAAACAATGAATCTGTCAGTCAACATACAGGAAGATTTCATGAACAGATTAATGTCATTCTTAAAATGAACAAACCGACACCAGTTTAGGAAAATGAATACAATCAGAAATATCTGGGGTTTTTTGCGAGTCAACCCGTCAAATATTCAAAGAACATTTGTGTAATATCACCCTACACAGATATTCAGCTGAGTTGCAGTGAAGTGAGCAGCGGGGGATGAGCCGCTCAGGCTTCTGGCTGTCTGGGAGGGCTGATATTCTAAATGGAGGGGCGGACCAGACTTCCTCCCACAGGTGAATATGTGTCATCTTGCTTCAAATCCCCACGAGTGTGTTGGCACCACAGTGGGTAAATAACGGGCACGTGTTTGACCCACAACTGCTTACTCAAAGTACATGGGCACAAAATATAAGCACTAATGCTACAATGCTACAGAAAACCGTTTCAGGAAGGCATTATGGAGAATGAACAACTCGAAATTGTAATATCAACTCTTAAAATTCATTTTGAAACTTTTCCAAGATTTTTATTTTATTTGTTTTATTTAAACCATTTAAGCTGTAGAAGATAAAACAGACAATAAAAACCCTGTACTCATCAGGAATGCTGCAAAGGTCGACTGTGAAAGGATCGTATAACAACTACAAATGTATGTTTCTTGTTAGGTGGTGACCTCTAGTGGCCATAGTAATAATTACAACAGCAAATGAGGAAGTCGGAAGGTTGTTTCCCTAAACCTAATGAGGTAGTTTTTCTTGCCTGACCTAACCAAGAAGTTTTAGTGCCAACATCAATCTGTGAGCGTACAAAGGAGGTTTGGTATCTCGCCTGTCACTGACACACTGCTACAGCCACGTCATGAGGATGTGTTGCTGATAAACTGGCTTGCCAACCAAAAATACATCCAAAGATAGTGTTTCAGCATTTTTTGGTAGAAAAGTCTCTAAGCTAAGTCAGAGCCCAAAATTTCAATTTATGCTAAAGAAGTTTGTTGGTGGTGTCATGGCCGTTGGGATATACGATTGGCTGGTTTAGAGGGAATGCACTTAACCTCTCCACTCTGTGTATGTTGTTCTCTTTGTGGAACTAATCTGGGTCGTTGGTGGAAGCAGATAAGTTACCATCACTATGCTGGCACCTCTGATATAAAACCTGTGTAACGCTGTCATGCATGATAGGGATTTCCCCCTTTCAAGCAGTGTCGCCAAGAAATTTGTCCAGAAAATCCAGCAGAAGTTATTGATGTAGGCATAAAGTCTACAGGATTTGTGTGCATGGATATTGATTTGGAATTAGAGGTCGGGCTGGAAGGTGGGCGTACAGATCCAGGACTGTCATACCAGCATCCAGAGTTCACATCTAGTCCGTGGTTAGGTTAAAGCAACAAAAACACTTTGGTTAAGGTTAGGAAAATATATGCTCAGTATAATGTTATGGAAAGATTTTGGGTTATATGTAAAGGAATGGGATGTAAAATCCATTATCTTCTGTTTCATCAATCAACCTAAGTCTATGGAATTAGATTTGTGCCAAAAGAAACAAACAAAACTTCTTAAATGTCAAACAAAAACAGGAATTTGAGAGAACATAAAACTCATTTCAAAAATAAAACTTAGAACTGCAATCAAATAATTTGTCAAATAGTGTAAAATATTGGTCTTTTACTCTTCTAATAATGCATTATTTTTCCTCTGCTGGTCTCTCTCCACTCAGACTTTTGCGCTGACTCTTAGCTTTGCGGTCTCTCTGCAGTTCTGTCTCGTTTGCGCTCCCTGACTTTTTGTTTGCAGTTTTGGCACAAACCTCTCGGGTGGGCGGGCCTTTTCAGCAGAGCGTTCCCATTGGCTAATTAGATTTTGAGTGACACAGCTCAGTACCTATGGGTAGGTAGCTAGCGCGCTAAACGACCCCGGCTTTAAAACGGAGAGAAGAAGAAGATGACGACGACAATGAAGAACAACAGTAACAACCCACAACAAGAAAAACTAATGAAGTGTAAGTAGTTATGACATACATATATTGTTCTTCAGTGTCATTGTCGTCGTCGTCATCTCTTCTTCTCTCCGTTTTAAAGCCTGGGTCATTGAGCGCGCTAGCTATCTACACATAGGTACTGAGCTGTGTCAGTCAACTACTAATTAGCCAATGGGGACGCTCTGCTGAAAAGGCCCGCCCACCCGAGAGGTTTGTGCCAAAACTGCAAACAAAAAGTCAGGGAGCGCAAACGAGGAAGAGCTGCAGAGAGACCGCAAAGCTGAGAGTCAGCGCAAAAGTCTGAGCGGAGAGAAACCAGCAGAGGGAACCGTAAACAAAATAATGCATTATTAGAAGAGTAAAAGACCAATATTTTACACTATTTGACAAATTATTTGATTGGAGTTCTAAGTTTTATTTTTGAAATGAGTTTTATGTTCTCTCAAATTCCTGTTTTTGTTTGACATTTAAGAAGTTTAGTTTGTTTCTTTTGGCACAAATCTAATTCCATATAAGTCACCATTAAATCCTCACGTCACATTCTTATCAGCCGACCAGGAAACACTGACGACCAAGCAATCTGATTACATGGGTTCAATAAAGAGTCGCCACGGTGCCGATCTCTTGCTATTTAATGGACAAAATTTCCACTTTAGCAGTGTCACATACATTTTGTTTAACAGGGCATGTATTCAGATTCCAATGCAAGGAATGATTTAGTTTGATGATTTATCTAGCAAGTCAGTCCTCATGGGTTTAATTAGCTTCAGCACACAACACAACAAACACGACATATTCACACCTTTATCTGTTGGAGGGGAGACTGACTGCAAACTGTGAATAACCCAAACATCTCTGTGAACACGATCATGTAAATGTGTTCAGTCCCACTCTGCCATCCAAATGTCAGCTGCCTGCAAGCACAAGGACACATAAACCATAAACGAGATAGCCATGTGAGCTCAGAGAACGACCATTATAAAGAAGGCTAAAGTTTTCCAAAGAAGGAATATTTTTGTAATGCAGAGAAGGCTGATCATTTCATTGCCAAATCTGTCTGTTGTTGACCTTCTTTTTCTGGTAAAAAATTGAAGGGGGACAATGCAGTCATGTCTGTGCTGCCAACAAGCAACTACGAAAACACCCTCCTCTATTATAGATCACATAATTTCACCCAAAATGGACTCATTTTAAGTGAGCTTTGTACGGTTTGTCATCTCTGCCAAAGGAGGATGATGAGACAACAAACAGTACGCCCATGACCTGGTAGCTAGACTGTGAAATACAATAACTACAGATTCCAGGGGATGGTTACAACAGCTCCAAAGTAAAAAAATAAATAATTAAATAAATACTTGTATTGGATCAGCATTGTGGATCAGTGGTGTTGTATTGATGTACTTTATGCAGATGTCTTTTTGTGACAGTCATCAGTGTGGATTTATTAATAAAAGCACAGCTGAAAGATTGATATGAAGGGCCAAAGCTTTCTTATTTCTGTTGCTGCTCTCCCTCTCTCTCTGAGCCCGGCTGTCACTCTCTGGTGGTTCAATGTTTAACATTGTATCGCTGCATTTTTTAGTTTGTGCTGCTGAAAAATAACAGTCATTACCAACATGGAATCATGGCAGTCCGTCAAATTGTCACTAAAATATAATCTACAAGATTTGTGTACATGAATACTAACTGTAAATTGGAGGTTGGGGAGGATGGCTGGCGTACAAAGTCCAGGACGGTTAGAAGCACTTTGATTAAGGTTAAAACTCAAGATTACATTTACCATTTACCAGTCACCATTAGAGTGATTTTAATGCTGCTGGCAGTGTTGGCACTTCCCAGTGGTTTACTGGTTAGCACGGCAGTAGAGCGGAAGGTCGCTGGTTCGAATCCCTGGCTCCCCGGGGCGGGACTGAGCTACATGCTGAAGCATCCTTGAGCAAGATGCTGAACCCCAACACTGCTCCTGATGTGCAGCTGGCACCTTCGTGGCAGTCACTGCCATCAGTAAGGGCCCTGCGATGAGCTGGCGACTCATCCAGGGAGTACCCTGGCCTTCGCCCATAGAGTCACTGGATTTGGCCCCAGTAACCCCCGCTCCACCTTGAATAAGGTGGTATAAAAGCGGTAACATCACCCGCAACCCGCATGGATAAAGCGGAAGAAAACGAACGAACAACCTATGAGCCTGGTGAACATGTTGCCATGTTGTTTGGATTAAAATAAAGGACTATTAATAACCTTACTCCAGCTGTCATTATCTGTAATGTTTAGGAATAAAATGTTAAATGTTAAAAAATAAAATAATTATAATAATCAAATATATATACATATACTATGTGAAAAAATGACTTATTATGAGATCATCAAGAGCAAAAGGTCGGTGTGGCCCCGGGACACACTGAGGATATTACTCCTCTGTTGCAGATCTGGACGTTATCTCAGTGGTGCTGAGGAAGACACACTCAGTCGATTGTGTGATCTAAATGAAATGGAATATTATATTAATTTTGCCTCACATTATTCCTTTTATACAAGGCCTTTGTTTATTAAGATTAGGAGGGAAATCAGACTTTGCCTATGGAGAACTGTGAACAGCAGCAGTGACTGAAAGTGAAACATTCACTGATTATTTGGCAATGGCTGAGGAACTTATTTTTCTCTTTTGAACAGTCGTGACTACTTTCAGTAACTGTGTTTTGTTTAACTATGTTCTGTGTTAGGGTTATTCCTCGGGCATGAAAAAGCCAATTCTCCTTGACTAAAATGTCCTAATTAAATAATTAAAAGTAATTGTCATCCAGTGTATTCTACACCATTCACCATATTCTGAATCAGAGTTTCTTCATATAAAGATTGTAGCAGCAGTTGCACTGAGAGAGTTCGGCTCTCAATGTGCTTCACAACTATTGAACATTTTACAAAAAGCTTTGGGTGGTTTACGTCAGGGCACTGAGGGTTTTAAAATACCTTAAATCGCCTACATGAGCCGTGTTTCACATCCGCTGCTGCTGCTGTGTTAAGTGAGGAGGACAAATTAGTGGGCCAAACAACAATAATCAACCTCCAGTTGTTTGTAACACACCAGGGCTGTGGGGTGAAACAGTTCTGGTAGCTTGTGCGCCCAAAAATGTGTCAGGTGCCACTTAACATTTTCATTGGTCACACCTGTGCTCCTCAATTTTAGCAGGTCTAAATAAAAAAATAAATGTAGCCCACAAAAATGTTTTAATTATTGGAATTTCTTTTTGAGTGTGCTGTGATTTAAATGAAGAACAACATGTGAACAACATTTTTTTTCCCCGTTTACAATCATTTACATGTTGTGTTTAGGAAATTTAATGAAAATGTATTTTTGGGTGCATCTAAATTATGTGCTATTGCATCTAAACGAAAATTCGGTGCACCAGTGCCACTAGTGTAAAAAGTTGGCTTGGAGCCCGGAACAGTGATACTCATCTGTCCCTTCTACCTCAGTGCTTTATATCTGTTGCACGGAGTTCCCCAAGGCTCGCCCACAGAAATGGTGTGGCACCTGGAAAAAGGTTAAGCATTTTGGCCCTCCATAAACACATAGTTACTCGAATAATAAACTAAATAATGACTTTATTTGAATTGCACAGGTCTAGTTTGTCGCTATAACAACTGACCCGACAAAATTCAACCCATACTGAGGCTAATGAATGGCTAAAATGCAATAAAATCAGTTTGTAAAGCAAGTCCTGAAGTGTTAAATATTTTTCTCATATCAGTATTTTCTGTTTTATTTTGATATATTTGATGAGCAGGTATCTGTTATTCATAACAAGATAATTGTTGATGTGTTTGTGCCTGTCTCTGGTTGTTGGTTAATACATTTCTAACCAGTTAAATTCTTCATGGCAATAAATTGATCAATAATCAATCACATCCATCTGCGGAACGTCTTCTTTATCGTTGACATCTGATTCTAGCGACCTCCTTGCCGTGGTTCATCTCTTCAGCCTGGCTGAAAGCCACTTTCTGCGTCGACTGAAAACAGTTGGTCATTACATCTTTATTTGGGTCTTGCCAGCTCCGTTCTTTTTTTTTTGACTTTCTTTTTTGGCATCCTGATTTATGTGCTGGTCCTGGCATGGAAAGGAAATTCACTCCAACACCATAGCAAGTATTTAGTTTTGATCAGCGATGCAGTTGTCATGCTATTACTTAGAATGAACATGATTCATTCATGAATCTCCCCGTAGCAGCTGGGCCCCAGAAAGCTTTCCTCTTATCCCTGATCATTTCCCCTCACCTTAAACCCTCCCACACCCCCGGATAGTTCGAAAGACTCAAACTTCTGTCGCTTCAGATGTGAAGGTGTTGGAGTATTTAGGTCTCTCATTTATCTTGTCTCACTTTTTGACATTTCATTCACCAAATTCAGGTATAATGACAAAAGCTGCATATATATGTCTTGTTGTTTGAATTATCAAACCGAATTAGCCAACACTGATTTTCTTTGATGACATCCAAGCATCTAACTTTGATTCTGGGCTCTATTTAATCATTCATCCTCTACTATTCAGGAGAGCAATGCCAGTCAGGCATGAAAACCCAAGATCAAATGTGTTACCCCATTCACCATTGGTTTCATCTGCACAGCACTGTAATAGCCCTACTCAGCTAATAAGCCCTTGCTAATGAGGCCGAGAGATGATGGCCAGAAGGTGATCCTGCTAGTGGATCGATAGCTCACCACGAGGAGTCAGCACAGGGTTCATCGTGACTCATACTCTGTGCACCGCAGGGAAAACTGAGCTCTCACTATGCCGGCCTGCTGCTCCTCAAAACAGTGCTAATTGTCAGAAATTTTATTTCATGTTTTCATGGGATATTAATGTCTCAAAATTGTATTTGAACTTTGAATTCATGGCACAGCGGATCGAGAGATAGCTAGACCTAAAGATAGATCGGCCAATCGATCAAAATCAATAGACAGAGGATCCTCACAGAAGCCACGGAGAAGACAAACAGCTGACTGACGCCATTAACTTATACTGTGGTTGGATGGATGAGTGAATGGACAAATGAGGACATCTCACTGATGGATCTCACAGGGAAATAACCATTTTAATCAAGCCTTTGAAACAATTAAAAGACTGAGATTAAAAGAGAGACGAATCAGGGGAGGCACACCTACGACTACTGTTTTCTTCCCTCTTTAAAGATCATCTAAGGCCAAGTCTTACTTAACTGTTTACAAAGACAACCCCAGGTAGCATTAGAATACAAAGCAGACACACTTTGTATTAAAGAAAAACAGTGTTTGCTGTAATGGTGTTCATGTGGCTTGCAATGTCATAGCCTGTATGTGAGGCACACTGTAAGCAGCTGAAGAATAAGGTCACTTTGTTCACATTAGCACAGCAAGCAAGGAGATGAATAATTAATCACATACTTATAATTCATGGATGTTTAAGACAGATATGTGCAATTACTGCAAAGAGGTAAAACTCTACATTCATATTGAAGACTTTTTTATGCCTCTACTGAAAAATAGAATATCTACACAAACAAAGCAAGATAATGTTAAAAAAATACTCAAAAACCTTTAGCGTCAAACACTTTAACACAGTGTTACCCATTAAAGTGACATAATGCTACTTTCAAAAGGTTTATGTTTGCATTCAAACTGAAGAAAAACTTTGGTGTTATACCCATGAAATCTAAATCATAAATGACCATCCACCTATTTATTTTACTACACTTATCCATGGACATGTTATGGTAGAAGCACTCTAAACAGAGTAGCTCAGGAGTCCCTTTTCCCCAGGCAATGTCCTCCATCTTCTCCTCAGTGGTATCTGCATTCCCAGACCTTGTAATCCTGGATATAATATACCTCTGGCGTGTCCCAAAGCCTCCTTCCTGTTCATTAAGCCTGGAATATCTCCACATGGAGGAGTCATTAAGACATCCTAATCATACGCCCAAATCACCTTAACAGGCTCTTTTTAAGCTGATGGAGCGGCAGTTCAGGCTCCTCATCCTCGAAATGAGACACCCTGCCAGGGGCGTCTTATCTTTTTCCGGCACAGACCAAAGTTTAAAAGCCAAGCTGAGACAGAAAAGAGCAGAAAACAAAAACAGGCTAAAATGCGGATATCTATTTGTAAACATTCATCACGTCTCGTACAATGACCATAATTTTGAAAGTGATTTGGCGCTATTCTTCTGCTGTTGAAAAGTTGCAGATGGGGTTTCGCGGCAGAATGTAAACAGTACAAGTAGAAAGTGAAATACCAATTCAGACTTGTCTGACAATGCATGCCGGGTGAAAATAGTGCTCCAAAAAGACAGAAAAGTAGAGTAAAAAGGAAATGTCATCTATTGAATATTTTTAGAATCGAGTATTCTACCGATTATCCCAACGATTAATCGAGTAATCTAATAAAAAATAATTTTGCAATATTAAACAACGATACCAAATAATGCATAACGAAAATGACAGGCCTGTTAAATAGACCAAGCAATTGGCTTTTATTCCTGAAAAAAAAACAGGTATTTGTTCCAACTATTCCTAACACGGGGAGTAAAGGTGGGTGTTTGTTTATGTGTGCGTGCACGTGTGCATGAGGGAGAGTGAGAGAGACCAGATGAGTGTGTGTGTGGAAGGAGTTATTTGTTGTAGGCTATTACTTTCTTGCAATTTAACACAAATTAGTTTCCACATAGTCATACTGACATCAGGCTACAGCCTCTACAAACACCATATGTTCTAACTAGCAATGGTAGGCTGAATTAAATCAGCTAACATTAATGTTTACGTTAGCTTGTGTCAGCGACACTTGGTGAGCTGGTGTTAACAACTGGATGCTTTCAGTTCAGATGTTGAATCATTGTTGACATTCTGTTGTGGTACTCCAGTTCTGCTTTGCAGTAGACAAATTGCACTTTGTTATCTTCTTTTTTAAGTGTGAAATGATCCCAAACTTTGGGCATTCTCTGTCTTTTACGGACAGTTTCTCGACTCTCCGCCATCACGCCCACTTAACACAACTTGACGTAGCGGTGTGTGTCCCCAATAACAGTCCGTGTGGAAAAATGATCCCTGAGCTAAGCAGGCCACATAATGTGGGTGATAGGAATTAAACGAAGCCCCGAGGCAGAGATTTTGCTTTGACCATTTTTGTAATCAAATTATTTGAGTTACTCGAGTAATCGTTTCAGCTCTAATGTCATCAAATCACATCATCCTTCACCACTGCTCTGGGGTCTCAAATAGATTACAAGCTGTGGCCATAGCACTGAAACTAATTGTTTCTTTTTGTAAAATGCCTCTTACAGTGTTGCATCAGTCTACACCAATCAGCCAGAACAATAAATCAACTGACAAGGGAAGTGAATAACAGCAATCATCTTGTTACAATGCAATTCTGTTGGGAAACCTTTGGTTGAACCAGCCACGATCCACCCACTCATAACACCGTTGCAGACCAAGTACATCCCCAGATCGCAATTGTGCTCCCTGATGGCTGTTAACTTAGTGCTCCTGAGTAACGTTACACAGAGCGCAAGGCTGTGTAACTGCCCAGCTCCCAATACAGTCGAGCATCCATGAGACATTCCTCAATAAGTCCGATCTATGGAGGCCCCACCTTACAACCTGCAGAACTCAAAGAAAATGCCACTAATGCCCTGGTATTAGAAACTACAGTACAACTCCAGAGGTCCTGCGTGTGTGCCTTGACAGATCAGTGCCAAGTCTGACCCATGACTGGGCCGCCATGGAACAGTCTTGTCTCAGGAATGGTCGATTGGATCGGGATCTGGGAGTTTGGAAGCCAGGTCAACACCCTTGACCTCTTAGCCACATTCCTTGGTCCATTTCTGAGTGGTTATTCTGGTGTGGCAGGGTGCATTGGCCTGCAGGGGGGACCACTAGCATCAGGGAGCGCTGTTGCCATGAGGGTGAGGTACTGCAACGGTTTGTGAAAAGGGTTAAACCACCCCACCCCTCACCCTAACCCCCTGCAACCACATTTTTGTTCGGTTTGGGCCTGTTAACTCTGACTGAGTTGTTATATGGAGCATTTTTGATTTTGGGCTTTTAAACAGATTATGATCTGAATGTTAGGATCTGTGTAAACACAGCTACTGTCAGCAGTCTCCAAACTCTAAATCGTAGGGATGCAGTGTCACTGCAAGGCAGTTAGCATGTTGAACACACTTAATAATCAAAACAAAGCAGTGTACACCGAGGAAGGAAAATTCATCTCAAGAAAATCAAATCTGTTGGAAGAAGTCTGCACTGGCTAATGATTCCAGACATGAAGACAGAATCAATAATCTGCATGCTGGCTCAAATGTTAAATCACAGTATGGCCATTCCTTAATCAGCTTCACACAGCCATGGAAAAGGTCACGTCAGAGTAGCAACACTCCATTGTTGACAGGGGTTATGTCGAATAAACAAGCAGATCAGGATCACCTATTATTTTAACAAATGTATGGGTTTCTTATGAGCCTTTGTTTACCATTGACATGAAAATGAAAATCACCAGAAAATGTTCGTGTTCACAGCAAACTACCTATTAAAAAATGCTCTCCAAGTAGGTTGCATTTAAATACATTTCCCCCTGCATATGCTTTGTATTCATATTGAATGTGTTGAAATCAAATGTGCCAGGTTTACATGCCGTAATGTCAGTACAAGTTTGTTTCCTCTGATCCTTCACGGAACATTTCATTTTTCTCTGATATCCGTTAAAGCTGTGGTAATTTATTCAAATTGTTGCAGTGTGAGACGTTTTTATGTGTCATACATAATTCAAAATAGTTTCAGGTGGTTGTTTTCCTGGTATTAAAATTATTTTGAGCTAATTAATGAAGTCCTCAGGCTTAGTAATTAGGGATCTGTATCTTAGTGTAAATAGGGTCTGATGAGTTTTTAGGGATGTGAGAATGAAAAGTAATCATCCAAACATCAAACTTAGTGGCTCAATACATGAGCTGATGTTCTGTTGCCCAAGATGTTTGATTTTACATGCTGGGTTTCCACCAGTGGACAGCAAGATTAGCAGCCTGCTGGGTCCAAGTTGACTCCCCACCAGGCCTAAATATCAGGGATATTTATTAAAAAATATATTTTTAAGATGTTTTCAGAACTAAGACGTGTTCCTTTCAAGTTCAGTACAGTGTGCAGTGCAGTTAAGAGAGAGAGAGAGGAAGAGATCCTGTCTGTGATGGTAAATATAATGTTTGCAGTTAAAGCTGAACGTAGCAATGCAGTGTGTGCACAGTTGAGGCTATTTATCAGTGACTAAATGCAACAAACTCCTCAAGTCCCCCCTCTTCTTGACAAAAGTTGTTGAACACAAGTGGAGCACATGTTACTTTTCACTGCTTGATGTGCATTTTTATGTAGTTTTACTTGAAGCTCCCTAGATCCATATTGCATATCTCATTCGACATTTTATGAGTCTGCCCAACTTTTTTGAAGTGCCATACAAAAACTGCTGCTTTAAAAAGGGGAACCCAATTTTACATATCAAAGCCTGTTTTCAAGGTTTGTACTACTGCTTATGCAGAGAAAAATGCGCATAAAACTTTTCGTGGCTCCTGATGGAGCGGCACAAACTGTGATGTATTGTCTCAGTTTCTTCAAAAGACTTCAAGTTTGAAAATAATATCAAATAATCAAATAATGTCCACACTGGCTGCTTGTGTAGCGAGTGGCAGCTGTGTTGCTGAGCTGATCTGTTTACATGGGGTTTCCCTTTGATACTTATCAGTAAATATGACGGTGGGATTTTCCTTTGCCCCCATTGTAAGAGCGAAAAGGCAGGCGGGGTGGGGGGGCGGACAGAGAGGGAGTGAGGGAGAGAAAGAAAAAGACTGCACAGAAAATAAAACTACCCCTCATCTATTCTGTGTATTCTCTTCATGTGACATATTCTACAGTGACACACATTCAAACTGGAATGAAATGCTGGTGTGACGTTGATATGACTGTGTACAAGACGCTTTCAGGTATATTTTCCCGAAAAAAAGCCGCAGCGCTGCAGCCTCACTTGACACATGCAGGAGACGTGCTACCAATGGCAGCAGTGTGCTGCTGTTACCTCTTAACATGGACATGAAGGTGTTTCCCAACATATATGCGGTGCTCAAGCAGCCAGTGTGGCCAGCCTGGTAAAAAGAAGGGAGTTTACCAGACCAGAGCCCGCTTCTCATCTCACCTTGAAGCTAATGACTCTCACGCCCAAAACAACTTTTATCTGTTTGGATATGGCAGAAATGTAGTCAGGTTATGACTGCTCTTACATCAGTAAAGCCTATGCTTACATACAGGATACAAAGTAGAACGCAGAGGCACGATTATCAATGAGCTCTATTATCTGACACAAGTTTAACGAGTAAAGGTTTTAAAGGAGTCATCACCTGGTTTTTTACATATCCAGTCCCTCTTGGATCGCTTTGGATCAATTCTTAAAACTTATTAGAAAAAAATAAATTAAAAAAAATCAAACATAGAGCTTGTTCTGACACTTTTTCATACCGCGACTTTCTCACGCGAGATTATGCGCGAGGTTTTGACCGGTCCGGATGTGCATTGTATTAATATGTAATGAGGCGCGCGTTGATTGGCCGCAGGAAGGACAGAGCCGGAATGGGGGGCGAGCCTGCATTTACACAGACTCCAAAACCTAAACAGCCCCCTGTCATGGCGCACGCACACACTAAATGACGAACCTTACGGAATTCAGGCATTTATGTACGAGCCGGAGTCGGAAACCGAACGGGAGAGTGAAGAGGCAGAGACGGTGGAAGAGACAAGTTTACAGCAGGATGTCTCTGAATGGTAAATTCTTTTTTTTTTTCCTTCTTACTTTTCACACTCGTGTTTTACATGTAAGACCTGAGTTTTAATGCTGGCGGTGACGATGTATGGCATGAAAATGACAGAGAAATAAGCAGATTCGGCGTGCTCACTCAGAAAGTCTGGCTGAGGACGGCTGTGAGCTGATGTTTATGCAAGTAGCCTCCTGTGGTAACGTCACCACAGGAGCAGAGTCAAAATCTCGTGCTTTAAGAACGCGCACTACTGTGCGCTATTCCTGTTCGGAAAAAGAGCCAAAGCGAAAAAAATAAGCCACTTTCAGACTCCAGCTTTTCAGGCAAGTTTCAACAGAGGTCCAACACCAATATGCATGATTTAACGAGAGAAATTGCGATTTCCGGGTGATGACTCCTTTAAGAGAGAAAATGATAGTCTGTAAAAGGGGAAAAACACTCATTGATGCCTGCCGGTCTGCACTGAAATGCCACAATGGGATAAGACAGGAATTTATTTGTAAAATACTAGGTTTGGATTTTTTCAAGTCTGTCTAAACACAGCACTCACATGCCATATGCAGGATCAAAGAGTTGCTGGCTGCTATAATCACTCCACCTGCCCATACTGGCTGTGAAACTTTACCTTTGTAGGGTGAGCACACTGTACACAATGAAAGAAATGGGGGTTAAATGAAGCAAAAATGCAGTCAAAAGCTCTGCTGAGATGGATAAGGCAGATGTTCCTGTGACAATCATATAGTACCCTGTGAGCAAACAGTAAAATAGGAAGAATGACAGTGGATAGAGAGCTTTGGCCTGGTAGGTAGCTACAATTTGTCCCACAAGGGATCCAAGTGGCTGCCAAGGCGGCCAAAAGCCCATTTCCCACAGGACCACTGATTTTTAAATTATCCTCACCCCACCCCATGTCTGTGTTTCACACTGTGCATTCGGATACAACAAACAAATCTGTATTTTACTTGAATTTGCTGACATTTTTCCCCAGATGTGATCTCTGTTGAATGACCGATACATCGGCCAGCCGATTTTATCAGCCGTTTTTTACATGCATCGGCATTGGCCGATGCGGGCTGCTGTGTTCGCCGATCCGGCATTATTTACAGATAGGTATCCACAGGCAGCTCCATCTTGCTGGAGACGCTGCAGTGCACGTGCAGACCATGCATAGCCCCTCCCCCACTAGGAGAGTGCTGGAAGCCTGCTCTTCAACACAACGGTAAGTTTAAAATTTTCAAAGCATCTTTTAACTGTTTAACTTAGCTGAAATATTGCCATACACTTTGAAAGTGGAAACACGAATGCAAAATGCATGCTCTATATGTGTTTTCCTTGAAACTATAGCTAAGCAAGTTTGTGGGTCCAAATGGTAAACGGGAATGCCGAATGCCTCGTCTATAAAACTGCTTGCAATTGTGGCTACATGTATTCAAATGGTAGCTGTTACGAACACTGGACATATGCACCCATCCATATGATGCACACATAATGTGGGTGATATGAATGTGAGATGATTGCACAAGATTGACACTGATCTTTGATTTTGTTTATTCTTTTTAAAGAAATGGCAGAGCAGAAAACCAATCCAGTGTGGCAGCATTTCACAGAGGCTCGTTCTACGTCACCTGTTTTGAATATTTGTTAAATACTGTTTACTCGTTCTTGTTCTACCTCACCTTTTTTAATTTCAATAAATGTTCCTTTTTTTTAAATTGAGACTTGTAACATTTGTTATCATCATTGTGTAATTTTTATGATGTAAATTGAGGGAGCAAAAGTAGTATTGGCTCTAAATATCGGCTCAAGAAAATCGGCAGTCCGTATCGGTCTTCGGCTAAAGCTGATGAAAAAAAAATCGGTAATGGCATCAGCCCTAAAAAGTCCATATTGGTCGATCCCTAGTGATCTCTCTGTGACCTCAATGTAAGCCGCCTTGTTGCCCCGGGTATAATGTTAACAGTTAACGTTTCTGCAAACCACATATCACGTTCACATTGTTTGCTTATCAAATGACTTTCACATCAGACAGTTGAAGGGGGTGGTGGTACCAGTCCTGGGGACATTTTCACCTGTTTTTGTGGCAACCAAAACAAGTACTCTATTTTTTAGCCATGATGTTTTCCTAAAAGAGTGGTTAGTGCTGTGATGAGAAAAATAGAAGATTCAATCAAAACACCAGGAAAGTAATAAGTAATACATTTTAACTCCGTGGTGTTGTAGAAACGTACTTAGCTAACAATCATTCTGGCAATTGGGTTGAGAAGGTTCATTAGGATTACCATGGCATCAGTCTGTGTAGACAAACGTGATGTTATGTTGCTCGTCCAAGATCATGTAAGCCATCATTGTCTCTGAGTCTTCTTCATCGCTCCTAAAAGGTCAAGTGAGCCAAAATTCCGCAACAGTCGTAAGCAGAGCATCTTTTCAGCCATATCATTAATATTGTTACGTGCAGTTTTGCTCACATTTCGCATGTGGTACAAACATTAATAAACATTTGCATTTCATTTAGATCAAGCAATGCTTTGTGACTGTACATGCATATGACAAGCTTTTGTTGGCCCTAACCTTCTTTGTCATCACTCATTCCAAACATCAGTATAGCCAATCTCACAGCACATATGTTGAGTCCAATTTAAGGTATTTTGAGCTACGATCAAATTATCGATTTGGTCAGTTGTCTGACAACAGAAAACGGACGTTAAAGAAATACCCCAAATCACACGTCCTCTGTTTAGCTACATACAGTAGGTGACAAATTAGGGAGACGGTAGGGTCCTTTACAGTCATTACAAACTACTAGCGGTCCAGGGGTATTACTAATCCCGTAAGAACAGGACATATTCATGTAATATGGAGCCTTTTTCTATCAAATACTCATTGTTCATGTAGATTGAAAAGGTCAATGATACTTAGTGGAAGTTCTCTGATGGCACAGATAAGACTGTGGCTCTTGAGCAAACATCGAGTGCTGTACATACAAAATCTTGTGCGGGCTTTTAGTGCAGTCAAGTGCCGTAGAGTCAAAGCAATAACAACACTATTTAAAAGCTAAGTACATGCTAAATGTGTGGCAGCGAAGCTGCAAACAAAAAAGCAAAGGTGACTCGTAGCATTGCCGGGGTTCTCTCACAGATTGCCTGCGAAAAGGTGAACAGACAATTTACTTGCCTCACCAGTGCCTGATGTGAGCTTTATAGATGCCAGCTACCTCAGGATAGAGGCTGTTTCAGAGACGACAGCTCTTCAAGATGAGTGACAAGTGTTGGGGTAGGAATTTTGACCAATTGAGGTGGTGGCGTGCAAGACTAACAGCACACTTCCTGCTTCAAAATGGGCTGTGTGTTGGTTTAAATGATGAGAATGCAAAGCTTTTAGTTGCTTTTCATCCGAACCAGAGATTTGGGTTTGTAATTAAAAGACAGAATTAATTCAGTTTTGACGGTTTTCTTATTTTCACAAAACCAGTTATGTCAGAAGATCAGATGCATCAAGACGACCAGCAAGAGGATGTTTTTAGACACAAACACATACACACACACTCACACATGCCCAGATAAAGTGGCACATAACAGGACCCCTCCATAAGCCTGTGACCTTTACCTCTAAAGCACAGCATTAAAATTCATAGGCCGAGCAGTCTCTGCTGTTCATCTCTTTGGCAGAAAGGTGATATTTGTTTCATACTTTGGACACCTGGTTTCATAATTGATTACCAGTGATAAACAAGGTATTCCTGAAAAGAAATGACTACGTAAACAAGATATTGTTCATAAATATGAAGTGGATGTAATCAATTTTGGGGTGCTTTATGACATCTTTCAGCTCATTGTTTGGGTTTTGTGGCCCACAACTTTTTACTTTTTGGATTCATTCTCACCACTCACAGCTTTCCTATGCAGCTGCTGTCTGTAATAAAGCTCTAAAAAATAAATGCACACCAACAACAAACAGCAGACAGGCAGCTTAACAACTAGCCAGTGAGTGAAGCATTTAGCAACTAAAGAGCTGAAGGTTTCTTTAGATAACACCATCACCATGGCTGAAGGGGAAAGTGAAGACTTGTCCTCATCAAAGATTAATGCTAATGTTGCTATGTGCCTGTTTGATGTGTAAATAAGCAACAGCTCGCAAACAGTTCCCTGTATCAATTTAATAAGGCGAGAATGTGTCAGTGTTGTGTTCAAAACTTGCCTCTGCTGCAGCCATGTGGCCCAAAAAATCTGTCAATGCGGGTGAAAATATGTCTAAGCCAACGCGAAACTTACTTTGGTACAATCCCAAATAATGCTAATCACTGTACGATAATGATATTAATAATGAATCTAAGATGCTTTACAAAGAAAAACAATAGAACAAAAAAAACAATAATCCTTGAGCAAAGAGTACTACATCTAAAAACCCTGAATCCAAAAAGGATGGATGCTGTGGTTCTTCTCACTTTCTGTCTTGCAGGCATCACATTCATAAAAAGTATATATGTACCAAAAAATGCATCAATACATAAAATGTACCAGTTTGAACAATCCTGTCTTTGTACTGCAGTCGGATGATTATAGGTCAGTAAGGATTTTGCAAATCATTGCACTCTGTTTTTATTGACATTTTACAGTGTCCAGGGGCCAGATGTCTACTGTAAATGATGTGTATGCAAAAACCAAACACAGAGAAATAGGTATTTATGAAGGCAGACTGTGTGGAGAGAAGTTGTGTACCTGTTACATACTTCTGGAGATAGCTGCGGGTGAAATGATGACGTGAATGTGGTATCAGGTGAGAGTCGTAACTTTACAGTAAAACAGTTTTTGTTGAGGCCGTTTGACAGATCCACAGATTGTGTAATTATTTCAATGTCTACACAGCATTCAATGAAATGAGACTCAGAGGCGCAATTATGAAATGTTTTTTAAATTATTTATGATTTATTTACATTGAAGCCTATTAATTATGTTCTTTTTAGTGGTGGAGTGGGTCCAAGTATCGTTACGCAAACAGATGTTTCTGTATCCATTTATGGATAAATGTGGGAGTGGAGAAGAAGCTTGTGCCTGTGTACTTGTTTCCACGATGACTCGCATTTTTAAAAACACATTCCAACATAACTAACGAAAAAACGCGCGTGCATATTTCTGACTGTGTATACCAAGTTTTGAGACGTGAATCTACACAGAGCGTTACGAATCTGGCCCCGGGTGTTTTTCTAGACTCGTGGTTGCTTTTGTTTTGTGTCTTTCTGGCACCATCTAATGCAATAATTCAACTACAGCAGTTTGCATGTACCAACAACACGTAAGCATGAATAAAGCCATTTATTCCTGTTAACTTGTCACGCAGATAAATGAGCATGCACTAAAATTGTAGGTTTTATGGACTCAGTTAGGGTATATTCTTATGCAGAGCAAATGAACATAGCTGCAATGAAGCTTAACTGCAGTTATTCATCATAAAATGATTTTCTGTCCGTAGATTTATTTATGTGTTTTAATAATGGATGAAGGGAAATGTGTCATGTTGAGATATGGTCCTAGGTGCCAAATCTTTAAGTAGCAGTTTTTACACTTTGGGCTTATTGAGATCCTGAGTTTAGACAGGGAAGACTACTAAAACTACATTTGCTGTGCGTAGCCCACTCTGTCCTGGAGTTGCAGATGCACAGCCTCCTGCGAGATGCACTTTATATTCATCACTTCAACACTTGAGGTGATGAATATCATGACTCTGTTTACGTCCACAAGACTCCACTCATTAATGGCATGCTTGGGGGTGACACTGATCAAAGTTACAGCTTGGGATGAAGTGATAACTTGGTAAACCATATCTCTGTGGAAATGAATGACTCAGGTGTGGAAATGTCTTTTGGGACGCTGTGGCATAACCAAGGAGCCCGAGGGAGACAAAACTTCTCTTAGAGGAAGCAACACGGTGGGCAAAAGCAGAGTCTGTTACATTCTGTATATCTTCAAAAAGAGCTCGAGTCTAAGGATGCAGTTTGGAAAGGTGTGAGGCAACCTTTGGTAATATCTTGCTAGGGGAATCGTGTCCTTTGAATACATCTCTAAACATTGATGTGCCTGGTCTGTGCAAGTTTCTTTGTAAGGCAGGAAGACAGTGTCGGGTTCAGTTGATGCTTTGGCATTTGATTCGTTTAATGCCAGAATGCCACTCCCACTCCACCCAGGTCAAATCTCCAGAGGATGTAGCACTGACACAAGTCCAGACTTTCATATTTCTCAGCTTTCCATCTCAATTTCCTTGTTTGCCTTTGATAACACATCAGTGTCTGTACTTGTACCCATACCTGCTTTTTTCTGTCTATTTTCTATCCTTTCTAGAAAAAACTACACGTCTTTCACAAATATCAATTGAAATCAACATCTAAATTTACCAGAAGAAGAGGTTATAAGGTGCACCTCAGATGTGCGATATGTTCGCATATGAAAGCGCAGCAATGGTGAGGTAGAGATACTCATTTATGAGGTAATGAGGCAAACTAATATTTACAAAGGTTGTTGATCATACTCAACAGTGTGCTGTCACTGTGCCCCTGTGAAGAAACAGTCAACATGACAAGACTAACAGCAGCCTGTTGTCCTAGGGACGATGGAAAATTTGATTTCATCCATGCTAAAATCAGGAAGAGGAGAGCTACTTAGCTGTTAGCAGCTGGTGGGCAACAGAAGCCCGATCTATCTATCTATCTATCTATCTATCTATCAATCAATCTATCAATCTATCATTTTACATCATTGTTTTTTTTCCCCCCCATCATGGCAATCAATAAAGAGATTCAGATAAAGCTGCTGGCATGGCTGTAGTGCCAGACACATACTAATACACAGAGATACTCATCCAAAGATTTCTGTATCATTCCCCCAGCGGTGATTTGTGATGAGCAGGTAAGTACACGTCTCGACATCTAAGTTGAGGGCAGAAATTGGGCAGAAAGTGAAATATGTGTATTAATATACATGTATGCCTGGTTGCTCCAAGCACCCACTACTTTCTGGTTCGTGGCTATCATCAGCCAATGAAACCTTCTTGGACTAAAGAAGAGTTGAACATTTGCCTAGATTTACGACTGCTTCTGCATTATTACTTAGTTAAATCTGGGGTCTCATCTGGCATGACTCCAGCTCTGGGGGCTTGCCCTGTTAAAACGTTAAATGTACTGTATACCAACTAGGTTCAAACTCCGAGCAAGGCTTTTATTTTTTATGCATCACCATACTTGATATCACTTCTGAATTTTGTTTTTCACTTGCCTCTCTAGAGATCATTATTCTGTGTTTAATGCTGTAGTCTTATGTTTTTTTTTTTCAACTTTTTTTTAAGAAAGCTTTTCACTAAAGTCAATGAAATACTGATGATGACAGCGGTGGTGAAATGTTACAGCTGTCACTGTCATGATAAGTTGGGCTTTTTTTAACTTCACCTCATCTTTTATTCCTCCAGTCAGACTTCATAGTCCTTTCCTTTTCCTCTTTAAGGCACTGTCACCCTTTCCCTAACCGTTCTAAGAAGAAAAGTCTTTGGAGCATCCTCCTAAGAATTTCCATCTTCTCTGTCAGGTTTGTTTCCTCATTCTTTAAGACTCTGCTGTCTTTTAGGCTCAAGACTCATTGAAATAAATAACTGTCTTCCTTCCTCTTAACTTTTTCTTGGCTCTCACCTGAAACAACACATAAATATATAAAATATTACATTCCAACTGCTGAGCTTATACCTCATAATTATCTATCTATCTATCTATCTATCTATCTGTATATTTTACTAATTAAGTTTTTTAATGAAAACTGCTAAATCTATGCTCTATGGGTGAATCTTCTGATGGTGGCATTGTTTATAAAAATGTGTTTAAAATTTAAAATAAAAAAAAACATCATTCAATACAACCTCTTCCTAAGATGTCAAACAGCGCTTTAAGAATGTCGTGCCACATTGCCATAAGTTCTGAGAAAGAAGAGTCATTCATTTGCATAAACTCACAAGCCTTGCTCTATGGCCCGGGTTATTCTCCCAAACATATGCTCACACGGACAGCTGTAGACACCACAGACATGTAATAGTTCTTTTTATACTGCCCTCTGATCTCAATTGGAGGACACGTTCCAAAAACGTGTCTTACATCGCTTATTGTAGGACATTGTCTGCGCAATCACAACAAAGTGCAGATATACTGCGAGCACAAAGAGCCAGTGCATTCACCCTCTGAAGGCAAAATCCACTTCACGTGGACCCTAGCAGACACTTGCAGACTGTTCCTTAGTGCAACTAATGTTCATTTTCAATTTTGATAAATCTGCACATTTTCGTGATATAAAATTTGAAATTGATAAAATGTTGGTCTGTACATGTCAGTAAAAAATGAGACATACCAATCCCTTTTTATGTTGAGTGTTTGTCTTCATTTTGTTTATGTAACCGTTGCTTAATCAAGAGTGTCGTCATAAATTTAAATGCATTTTTCAAGTGTCCTAGATAAAAAAAAGCCGCTGTAACAGATGTTACAGATGAGCGACATACTGCAGGAAACACAAATACACGACTGACCAATCTGAACAAAACATTCAAAATCAAAAAAGTAACCACAGTTTTCATAATTTTCCTCATTAGTACAATCTCATTGGGTCGTCATCAGTTTTACAGCCTCCAACCCATCATTAGTTGTATAACCCTAACTCCACTCCAAAAGATATCACTATGAGATATAAATCACAAAGAGCAAAACATGAATCCGTGCCATAAAGATTGTGTCATCTCTCCCCATGGGGACAGTACCAAGAGATAGATTTTCAGTCCCTTGCCCATCCCCTCTTCTTTAGTTAGTCTCACCTGAAAGGGTTCAGTCTTGCATCTCTTGACAAGATTGGCCTTTCTTACTCTGTGAAGCTTAGAATGAAAAAAAAGTCATGCATTAGGTCAGCTCCACAACTCCAGAGACTCCTCTGACCTTTACAGATGCAACATGGGAGGCAAGAACCCTACTTTGAACTTCAAATGCCTCTTTTTGAGCTTTTAAAAAGATGCCTTGGCAATTTAACAGCAGATGTGGTTTAGGAACATGCTACGAAAACATACTGTAGCCTCACACGGTAAAAGCTAGTAGAGCAAATTGATTTTAATCCTGAATATCAGACAGAGGCTGCATTTTCTTCCTCTCTTAACTGCAGACATCAAAATTCAAGTGTGTCTGTAAAAATGTCAAAAGGGTTCTTCTTTACTTTGTAAAACAGAACAATTAGAACAGCTTTGTCAATTGTCTGTTCCAAGTCAAACATCTTTCCACTACAATTACAAAGCAACAGATCTCCTGAAAGCACCAAATTTGTGGCAAAACACCTCCAAATTAGACTTAAAAGGACAATGCCTTCAGACAACAGCTACAGAGGCTAAAGAGCCTGCTTCGCAATGCTGTTTGATTACCCCAACCTTTTACAGCAAAGCACACATGTTAGCTAACTGAGTTATATTGTTTGCAGCTACACAGGAGAAGAAGTGATTGTCCATTTTGAAGACGTAATAGAAAATCATTACAACAAGGGGCATAAAAATTTGCCTGCTTTCAGGGAAAGCCTTGTTAAAACAGTATTGTTATGGGTCAACAGTAGAGTTTAGCTTTTAGGGAATCTGCATTGGGTAATATAAGGCAACTTCTGCTGAAGAAGCCAAGCTTAAGGACAAGATTATGCTGTAGCTGTTAATGCTGAGGTTGCTGCTGTAAGCAATTAAAATAACCTAAAAAGGACAGATTAAAGTTTTACAGCACTGCTTGGGAAACCCATAGTAATTTTATAAGCAAAATCCCAGAAAGGCGATTAACTGAATATCACATAACAGATTTATAAACAAAAAATAAAAAATACTGTATATATTTGTATTTCTTAGCAAAAATGACATCAAAGTTATACCAATCCTCCAGAACTTCCCTGTGGTCCACTAAGAAATGCAAACATGCTGGAGAATTAAGGAGGAAAAGTAAATGTGTCCCGTCTCTGCTAAGAAAATCATCTTCGTCACCCTGGAAGATGTCAGAGGGAGGCTGTGACAACTTCCCCCCAAAATTATGGAACAAGTAAGTCTGGGCTTGCTGGAAAAGGTCTCAAGTGTATTTTCATTAGTCAGGATTGTGTATTAGGACCTTAACATAGGAAAACAGACTCATAAATCTACAGAACCATCAACAGGAAGCATCATTCACCAGACAGCTAATCCAATTCCCTGGGTGCGTAATGTCATCACTGTTATCAGTAGACACCATCGAGTCTTCTTTGGGCAAAGAGGCACATAAACAAACAATGCTGCAAATAAAAAGAAACAGTGTGAAGTGTTTAGTTTTGTGGTGAACAGGGGGAGTGTTAAGCTTTACATTTTATGAATTGCAAGCACTACATACACATAAATGCTGTCAACTGCAGGTCAAGTATAACATTTGAAACATATCTAAAAAGAGAAATTATCTCTTATTTTAATTTCCAGTTTGTTTGACGCAAATGTGGTCCTCTATCGGTACTAGGGTTGCAGCAGTGACAACATTTTTCCGCTAACTAATATGCTAATGACAACACCTGTGCTACCTGCTACACCAAGCTTTTTATATGAAAAAGACCCTCACTATATGTGATCTTTCCCATCGAAAGCATTTAAGTGGTGAAACAAGAGCTGACTGACTTTGCAGCAGGCTAATCACAGGAAATTAATGGGTTCGGTGAGATTAGCACCACTATCTTTCATCAAAAATGTAACCAACTCCTTTTCCCTCATTGTAAGGTTTAGTATTTACATTGGATCTTCTTCTGAAATCATGCCAAATAGACACTTTTGCTTTTCACTTTGATAACAAATCCTCAACAGTCAACTTTCCTTACTTTTGTTTTGTGACACGTGCCAAGTGAGACCTGTTACTCTGTGCTGCAACTCTGCTGCTGGCACTGCTGCTACACTGACTAGACACCTGCGACAGTTTATAATTGTAGCACGTGTCATCTACAACAACGGTAAGGGTGGTGGACAAGTATTGTTATCGGCGTATGCTCAACCACCGTGTAACAATGACTACTGGAGCAAATTGTATTTAAGGTATGGTATAATGGTATTTACCCCTATCGCAAGAAACAAGCAAATGTAAAGTAACTCTCCTTTCCGTCCGTCAATAAACAGCTAATTTAGCAAACAAATGAACACTGTCAGTAACACTGTACAATTTGCTTCCTTTATTCCTTTAACAGCTGATGTTGGCAGCTGTTAACAGTCTAGAGGAAACATTGCAAGTTCAGCATCAAACATCAACTAGGGAAGTGAAGGAAGTAAAACAAACAAACGGAAAACAAAAGGAAAAGAGCCAGCTGTGCCGTCTCTGCCCCAGACCCACCTTGCCCCTGGCGTCTCTTTGTCCATACAGCCCAACCCTATCAATGCTAGATGAGATCCTTCTCTCTATTTCCTTAGTTCTTTCTGTCTGTCTTTCTTCCTACATCCCTCTTTCTTTCGTTCCTTCCATTAATATTGTCTCCCTCCTACACCTTCACTTCCTACACAGAAATCCAGCCCACTGAAACACATACGTACTACAATAATATTTATCTAAGATGAACATTATACACCTCATTCATCAATGTATTTACTTTTCAAATGATTAATATATTTAGCTTATTATTTGTATTTTTGATGGACTTTTTTCACTCAGCTCCTGTTGTTACTGCTCTAAGTCTCATTTGTCTTGTGCTGTGCTGTTATGTTTATCGGTCCATTGCATGGTACTGTAACTACATTTCAAAATCAAATTTCCAAAAGGTTGATCAGCAAACATCTTTCACACTTTCTAGTGCGGTCTCCAGTGGTGTAAAGCAACACCATTGTTAACAGTTGGTTTTATTTCATTTCTATCAAATTTTTTTCTTAGCTAGAGAATGTGTATTTTACTGGAGTGGCTGGTTAGACTTCACCCTAGCAGCACTATTCTTCATCCTCTCATGTTGGTCTGAAGGCAGACTGGATGATACAGTGATTCATTATCACCTCTTGAGATACCAAGTGGTATAAAGACATCGGGGTGGGGCAAGGCTAGCTCTTTAGCATGCTAACTTCAGTAGAAATCTCTGAAACACAAATACATGGAAGTCTTGGTGTCCACTTACAATGATTTGATGGTAGTTTAAGCAATCATCAACATGGTGTGGGTGGTTTCTTTAGCTGTCATCGAAATTCTCAAGTTTCTGGGCTTTGCTGTGGAGGAAAGTCTTGTAACAGTGAGTGCTGTGTCTCCAGAGAAGTAAGGCAGTGTTTACTCAAAAAAATCTCTCTTCATCAGCTGTCATGCTTCTCATACTCCCCTTATCTACGCCACCAGCTCTGTCTTATTTGGTGTTAGGTTCTTAAAGTCTACCTCTTGACAAAAACAGGGATTTGAAAGCTCTGATGAAACATTTTTTATTAGGGTTTGGAAAAAAACATGTTCAACGTCCTTTTAGCAAAAGGTCTTGGTGGTTTTATTTTCAGGACTATCGGGTACCTGAGACCCATAAGTACTGGCTATGTATGTAGAGGTAGTGATCCCCTGTTGTTAAAGGGGCTAATCTTTGCAATCAGCTGCTGAGTGTTTCACTGAAATAAATTATGCAAATAAATCCGTTATGCATCCAAACTACCTTCACCAGATCAACACAGAAGAAGATAAAGAGAGAAGGGAGGATGGACAAAAGCAGAGAAAGGCTTCGCCAATATCCGACAACCAGACTGGGTATAAATTAAGCGTTTTAATTATTTAAGTTGGCTAGATTTTAGGGACTTCTCCTGAGAGTTAGAATGACAGACTGACTTCATAAAACGCACAACAGGAGAGATCCAGTAAAACTTAGCCTTCTTTTGGTTGGATCTTGTGATACCTTTAACAAGTGGTCTGACAGTTTAACAGACCTATTATTTGGCTAATGTCAACATGCTCTCAATGGCCAATGATGTGACTGTGTACTGTTGCTGTGAACCGTTGTCTTTTCACTGAAGGAGTGAGTAGATAATGGCAGAGTTTTCAACAGAAGCACTTCTCATAAAGATCTACAGCGTAGGGGCACATTAAACACCACCAGACAGGCTGACTGTGCCAGTAGACATGATCAGCTCCTGCAGATGTTATTACTTTCATTTTTGAATGGTGCATGTAATCCATTGCCGTTAGGTCACAACAATATGTTGGTGATTCATTGATGAATCATACCATGACTAACATTTGAATATGTACAGGTCAATATTGATTTGTCAGTGAAGTTGCAGGTGGCAACAAAAAAAACAACCCTCACCCTGCCCTTTCCTACTGTGACTGCTAAAAACACAAAAAGGCCCTTTCTAGAGCTAGTGTTTGGTATTCCTATTGCGGGCTACTGTAGAAACATGGCAGACTTCATGAAAAGAAGACCCACTCACTCTGTAGAAATGAAAGGCTCATTCCAAGGTAATGAAAACACAGCGACCATAAACATCACAAGCCATCTTCATGTAGGTAGGATTCCTATTAAAGAATTGTAGTATTAGTTTTAGCTAAGTTAAACAAATCAACTGGTGAATGAGCTTAAGTATGTAGGTCTTAGTACACTCTCATGGATTGAGACAATGGTGGAGGAGATACAGACGAGAAGGTAGGCAAGCCACTGACCATGGTTCAAGATTAGGTTTCAACATTTGTAAGTAGTAAACTGCTGGATATTTCATTGCTGCCTTGAAATGGTAGTACAAAGCTCAGGATATGACTGGTGTTCAAGAGGATGATTCCAGAGAACAGTGCTGCTAACGCAGCAACACAGAAGCCACAAGGACAGTGACACTGACAATATCATGATTTTCACTGAAAATACAATATTTTAAATATGTGAAAAGAAATTAACCAACAAATGAACTTCCAAGGCCATTTCTGAAAACATTAGAAACTAACAAGAACACAGTACAACTCGTAACTTCTAAGAGGGGTATGAATATTGTCTCTTTTTCATGAACATGCTTGTATTAAGAACTCATTATTATTATTTACTTGTGTTTTTTATTATGTTTAACTTTTTTGTTCTACTATATCATTCACATTTATGATGAGAATATAACACTTTTATCACTTATTACATGGTGAATTGGGGGTTGAAACAGTATGGAACTGATGGATGATTTAGAAAAGTTTGTAGTCTCAGTCAGCCACAGTGAAACTATATATACAGTCGTTTTCTCGACTGTGAAGCATTTGTCTTAGGAATATCTCTTCCTTTGGAGTCAGTGCATATTTGACAATACATCAAAGTCAGTGAGACAACCAATATTGAGGGGGGTTTTCAAGATAAACTCAGCACTTTGAAAGTACACCTGCACAGAATATCACCTCACACCTGAATAAGCACACAAACATTCACATATAAGAACGGTCAGTTTTAAATCAACACACGCTGCTAAAGTGGATGTGCCGTTTGACAATACAAGTGTAATTAATGGAGTTGGCTGCAACCACCTAAAATCCCTAAACTCTTTGCCTTCACTTAATTCCACTGTTGCCTCGTAAAGACTTGTCTCCTCCTGATGATGAGCGAGTGATTCCTGCCGTTGTCGTAAATAACACTGAGCTCTACTGGATGACATCCAAGCCGACTTCATATCAGCAATAGTTCCAGAAACCTCCCGCCTTGGCAAACAGCTGGGCTAGATTCATCATTTTCTATTGCTCCGTCTCCCCATCCTGCTTTTTTCCTGCTTCACCCCATTAGCCTCCGTCGCACCATACATTCAGTTTAAGGATTATAAATCAACAAAAAAAAATTAAAAAACAAAAAGATATATATACATATATACACATATATGTGTATTTACATACACACACACACATATACATATATTGTTGCAACTTCTAGAGGAAATACAACCAACCTCCATCACCACCTGCAATACAACCATAAAGACCTACACGAACAATTCAAAACTAACGTTAGCCATCATTAACTGTATAGTTAATAATATGAAAACTTCAATATTTGTTAATTTAGTTTAGTTTAAGTTATATCAATTCAATATCAATTTAGAATTCAGTATAAAAGCAAGTTCCCATGAAGAATCTGAGTTGTTATTTTTGAACAGTGCATTTACCTGCCAATCAGTTCCTGGTCACACTTCACTCTAATAATGCAGCTAATGATCTTGTTGAGACTTAACTACCATTTTATTAAGTTTGTTTCTGCTGTAACTGGCAAATTTACACGTTTAACTGCTTCGACTGAAGGGATGAAACACAGTTAATCGAAAGGAAAGAAACGCAGCGAAATTACAACATCCACAATGATGCTTGACTGACAAGATTTGAAACAAAATCACGTTTCTGACTGGCAAATAGACTCCATTTGTTCAGCTGAGTTGTTGCCCTTTAGGAGTAGACACCGCATTGTAAGACATTTAGCAACACCTATGGACCATATGCTTATAGAAAGCAATTATAATTTTACTGTGCAGAATCACAAAGTGAAGACATAAAGAATGGATTTCAGTAATTATGGTGAGGGAAACTTAATTGCTTGAGTGCCTTCTTTCAAAAGAGTCCTATAAAAGAAGTCAGATCTTTTCATTGCAAATGGACGTGCACAGAGATTCCCATACTGATTCAAATAAAGATGTTGCACCTACACAGGGAATGAATGTAGCACATTAGTATATATTTGTAGACTTTATAAAAATGTTGTATTTCACAAAAGGTTAACATGAGTTCTTTCACATGAGATTAAGATTTGATCTTAATCTATAATATAGTAAGGCTACTTTACATGTCACTTCACAGGATTACTCTCCACAGCATCAGCCAAACAGATGCAAAAAAGTTGTATAGCACGTTGTATGTAAATTAATCAATTGTTCCACAAAGAAAATGACATGATAATGCAAAGTAGGCTAAACCCTGCTCACTGACATACAAAGCATCGACAGATTTGTCCGGTGTCCTGATCTGCTCCCAGGGCTTCAGCAGGTGTTCGGCTCATCGACAGTTTTCCTCCAGAGAGGAGGCCTGCATGTATCAGCCACTGCTGAAGGATCAGAGTGTAGTCTGAAATTAACTGGATATTGATTCAGTGCAGAGCAGTCCCCAAGACAGCTATTTGAAGGTACAGCATACAGATACGTTTGGCAGCACACTGCTGTGAATGCAGACCAGTCAGGGACTCGGAGCGTCTTCATTTGGTCATAGAGCCTGGGATTTCTGTCAAGTTAAAGGGGCCCCACACAAAGTAACTAACGTTGCAGTGTCAACACTATCTGCCAGAGATAACGCTTATACTACTTATATTCAGCAACAGATATATAACTTGTCTTCTTTTGACAGAGGGCAGAAAAGATATGAGGAGAGAAGGAACTCGGGAATGACACGCAACAATGGTCTCCAATCGGATAGTTCGTTGTCAGCACTTGAATCCCCTAGCCACCATAGCAAGCTTTGAAAGGTTGACACCAGATATCGCAGATGTTGCAACAAACATCACCATCCTATGGTATATCTTACATGACAACGAGCGTGCCCACTTTCCTAGTTACACCACTTATTAAAAATATCCTCAGTTAATGTTGCTTTAATACCTGTGGGAGTTCACGTAATGGAGTTGCAAGAAATGGCTTGTAAATCAGTCACTTTTCCTTAACCTAGTCGCTGCGATTTAGAGCTCAACACACGTATCTGTCTTGTCCTCTCACTGCAACTCTGCATCAAGCTTAAGGGAAGGAGTACAACCTTATTTCACACTATGATGATTAAAATTTTGCAATCAGTCCCCATCTTATATTAGTGCTGAACCATGTAGGAGGGGACCCCTCATACACGCATGTCTGTCAAACGCTGACGCATCAGAGGACAGAGTCAGCGTGCACGTATGACTATTTTGGATAGCCTTCAGAGATTTACTCGCAAAATGAAAAAAAATAAAAAATAAAAAATAACCTTTGGCCACCACCCTTTGGGTGTTAATTACGGACCCTGCACCTAATTAATCAAAAATAAATGTGCGATGCTTCCATATCTCATTAATAACAACACTTACACTAATATTAGGTTTGAGACTAAATCTACCTGTTGAGCCACAAACTAAAGGAATTGACAGCTTGAGCTTATGAAGTCTGAGATATTGCTGCAAGAGCAAAAGTGAAATTTGCAGTGTGTTAAACTATCTTAAAATGTCACAGTCACGGCTGAAGATGACAACAGAAATAGACAAGTTTGCTGATATCACATATCTCTACAATGCAAATCAATCGCCAGTGTCACAGTGATTTGGTCCATAAGCAAAGTGATTCATGATCTTCACCTATTCTAACCTTAACCTTAAGGTGATATAATACAAATACATCATGTTTGGTTCTTGCTTTGAACACAACAACTAAGAAGGCTTAAATTGGGTAATACTTCTACACTGTAACATGTATATTAAAAACTGTCTCCCAAAAAACTGGTAATCGGTGTTGCTGCTGAGCGGGCTATCATGAATGAGTTGTGCAGTGACAGCAGCCATTAAGTTGTGTACAGAGAGCACCAGGCCGGCTGTAGGCCTCCAGGGAGATATGTCAGAGCCTTTTAGTGGAAGGGGAGAAGAGTGATGGAGTACCCCACCCTCATGTTTCTCCCACTCAATGAGCAGCCAGACCACTTAAAGAATGCCAATGATTGGCAGCCCGAAATCTACTAACCGCTTATTGTGCTGCTAAAATGTATGAATAATACATGCCCGGGAAAGGGTATGTTGCAGTGTTTTAAAATGAACCCATGTATCAATAGCTACTGTATACACCTTTGAGGTTAATAAATATTCTGTTGGTACTGCTTTTATAGTGATTTTTTATGGATCTGTGGTTTGTCGTTGTGTGGTTGGCCACTTTTGTTCGCGGAGGTTGTAATAAAGTGGCAGTTAGAGCAGCTACTACTCTCACACCAAGGTGATGGTGCAAAATGCTGAGGAAAGGAAGAATATATTGAACTACATAAATTCAACAAAAGGCAAGGCAGTGAATGTTTCTGAATTGCAGAATTTTCAGTCACCACAGTGCCTAAAAGTTCTTGCAAGAAAGTGGTGACTTTTACAGTTAAAAGCAATGTGGAAATAGGAATGTGGAAGAATGTTCATAATTCATGAGGTACAGATTAGAGTTCAAGGGTCTTGGACAACAATTAGGTTATATCAGTGTGAATAAAAAAAAGACACAACTCCGTATTCAGAGCATGTGGAGCATGAGTAAGCGGAGGATTTTGAAGGGAGCAAAGCGCCTTATCCCCCGCTTCATCCCACTCCAATTTTGCTCCAGTTCTGCTCATACCATGAGTCTGAAGCATGCCCAACGCTGAAATAAATCATTCCTGCTTTGGAAAAGGTTGGAATTGGCTCCTCATTTTTTTTTTTTTTTTTTTTATGCCAGGCTATAGTTTAAGCTAAAAGTTAGATACAATGCATATTTGTTTTCTTTTTTGGGGGGAGCGAGTGGTGAACGAGTGCGAAATCTGAGTGGAGCAAAGAGCAATAGTGACTGAAACGGCCTGGAGCGGCTTGGAGCAGGTGAGCAGAGGCACCCAACATATCTGTGAACAAAAATGGTCGTCTGTTCCAGTTTTTGGAGGATTTGTCAGTTACACTTCAGTTTCACTTACTACACAAAGGTGCAGGAAGTGATTTATTTATTTATTTATTTATGTTGTTTGTTTCGGGCATGTCTGAAGAAAGCGTGTTGATTGCTCACTCCCAGGTCATCAAACACCAACACCAAACCAAAATGTCCTGAACAAAGCAAAAATAATAAGAAAATAGGCCCAGAGACCACCTTTCAATGGGATCAAACCAGCAGTGACAATGTCAGCGTTCCAACCAATGACTGCTCGGTAGTCATGACTACTACATTACATTTCTACACTCTATTGATCGTTTCGATCATAACCACACACCTGCAAAGTTTCGTGACTGCATCTTGCACAGTTGTGACTCTATTGCAGAGACAAAAAGACAGACACCACTACACACTTAGAGCATAGTGGATTTGAGAGGGAGTATTTTTGTTTTTAGGGAAATCAGCATAGTTAATCTTTGCATAGGTACACCAAGTGACAGCAGCCTAGTCTGTAGGTTTAGAAGTCGCCTTATTCAGCGTATGAGTCATATTTTTGTCACCCACGGATCGTGACTGGAAGACACTCACATGACGTCCTAATAGCTGCAAATCATCCTAATTGTACCCTCTCTTGTGATGACAGGAGGTTTAGCTCATGGGAGGTTTTTATAACCTTGCACACTTCCAATATACCACGTTATACTTCATTTAAACAGACAAAGGTGGGAAAGGGGGAAAGAAATACAAAGCGAATGACATTGCCTTCATGTATGTTGTGCCCTACTAGCTATTTGAATGCAAAGCAGCAGAACTGCACACATAGGTGATTAGTATGCTGGTAATATCCATACTCTTAAGGTCATTAGAACAGATAAACACATGCAGCACTTTTGCGGAATCCTTAATGCCGAATTGTCTGCTTTCTCGCAGGGCAGAGACAGCTGTGAAATGTTCCTCAACAGGCCCAAGTCTCATAATATTTCCATTTAAATGCCAGGACAAAGAATAGCAAACTGCAGTGTTAATCAGAAAGAGGAGCAGGCTTTAGGCTGACAAGATTAGCTTCTTTATCCTCTGCCTCCTACTTCACTCTCTGTGTCATGGTGCCTAAATAAGCCTTTCCTCAAGCTTCTTCTTCCACAGACGTACTAAACTGTGGGTTCTGCTTTGCACCCCGAGGCCACATCAGAGCCAATCTCCCTCCAATTGTTTGACATCAAACAAGTTTAACAATTTTGAAGCATCACTGCAGAGTGCCAATTGTCTGAATGTGATCTTCCACTGAACATGTTACGACTTAATGAGGGCCTAATTGATCCGTCCCGAATATTTCTCCAAATGCTCGTATTCACTGGAGATGTACAATGTTAGGTGGAAAGCTTTGGTGCTGGTGGTATTCAAATCAGATATTGCTAATGGCACTGAGCATTAATACAATTATAATGACCCCTGTGAGATGCAACGTGAATTCACATGACATGTAATATGCCCCTAACATGGGCGGCACTGTGAAAAATATGCACAGATCACAATGAAATGTTTAAAAAATGTGTACTACTCTACCACATGGTGTATTTCTAACCCTTTCACATATATCTTGAAAGCCGCCCCTCACTTGTATTTTTTAGAATTCTGCCTTAAATGCCTATAAATTATTGACAGTTAAAAGTAAATTGAAATATGGAGGGAGGGAGATTCATGTGATACAAAAAAATAGTGCACACATACAGTATTATGTGTCTACCCAGCTTTGAATCAAACAATTATTGTGTAGATAAACAACTTTTGACTCGTGTCTTCAGCTTGATTCCGGACCTCTCAAATTGCATCCACATCTTAGATATTTTCAGGCCGAAAAGGTCAGATGTTGCGTTGATCAATGGCTCTCTTCCCAGCCATTAGGTCGATCTGATCTGACGACCCAATCAGCAGGATGACATCATTTATCTGTGCAACTCAAAACATTAACAAATCGCTGTTGAATTATAAATCAGTTTTATGGTGTGACAACACGGTGGTTAAGGTTTGATTGGGTTTCAGCACACAAATTACTTCTTTGACTAGGGCTGAACGATATATCGTTATGTATCTATATCTAGATCTAGATGAACATTCAAGATATTCATTTCGAAAAAACGAAAAAAAACGATATAGATTACCCCGTTCGCCCTGCACGTACAGCTCTGGCAGTTAGTGTTGTGTCGTTCGCGAACGTGTCGTTCAAAAGAACGAATCTTTTCAGTGAACGAAGTGAACGAAATCACTTCCTGAACTGATTCGTTCCTTTCTCAGTTCAGTTGAGCTCAGCAGCGAGCATGCCGGCGGGGAGTGGAACTGCCGCGACTCACACACAGAACTGTGAGGACGCGATTCACGTTTGCGCTGATTCGTTCATGATTCGTGAACCTACTGCATACAGAGAACTGTCGCTGATGAGGTGATTCTCGTTCCCTCGGTCGTTCGCGAACGAGGGAGGGACGCCAGTACGTGAATCTCGTTCATGTACTGTGCTGAAAGTGGCGCTGTGTCACTCACTCACTCACTCACTCAGGGGAGAGGAGTTGATTCACATCCAGTTAACCAACATCTGTGTAGCTTCATGTTAAGTAATTTTACTGCACAGTAAAAGTAACTAACGTTCACGAACGTGATTCTCAGCAGGTAACGTAATTCAGGTCCTCAGCAGCTCGTTCGCGAACGACGTACTGGCGTCCCTCCCTCGTTCGCGAACGACCTGCTCACCTCCTCAGCAGGTCGTTCGCGAACGAGGGAGGGGCGCCAGTACGCAGTGTTGCCAGATTGGGCGGTTTTCAGCCCAATTGGGCTACTTTTGAGGGAGGGGCGCCAGTACGCAGTGTTGCCAGATTGGGCGGTTTTCCGCCCAATTGGGCTACTTTTGTTGACGCCAGGCGGGAAAAAAATACATTGGGCGGGTGAATAAAATTTGGGCTGCTTTTGTCCACATTTGGCGGGTTTTTAATATTGTGAAAACAGCACTCTGAACTGCGGGAGCCCATCACGAGCGCCGGAGGAGCAAGTTAAATAGTACAGAAAGCACCAACCCCCCCGCTAACAGCGAGGAGCATAACTCACTCTCTCTCTCTCTCTCTCTCTCTCTCTCTCTCTCTCTCTCTCTCCCCCCCCCCCCCCCCCCCCCCCCCACACACACACACACACACACACCACACACACACACACACACACAAGGGTGTCTGGCAACTTCGTGATTTGGGCTGGTTTTTAGTGGATTGGGCGGGTTCTAAGATCTGATTGGCCTGGAAACTGTCAATCCGATCTGGCAACACTGGCTGTGTGTCAGTTAGAGGTGGATTTCATCGTTCGATGTCGAGATTCAGTTCCCGTCGGTCAGTTCGGCAGGATGACTCGTTCATGTAGTTCGTTCGTTCATTTGTTCAGTCGCACTTCCGGTACAACGGCGGTGATTGTAATGCACAGTTCTCAGCTCCTCGTTCTCAAACGATCATGCTAACGGTCAACATAACAAGCTGTTAATGGCAAATACATAGCTGCAACTACATGATTATGTGTACTTTTGGACAACACGACAGTTAGCAGCTAACAGCTAAAGCCAGCTAGCCAAGAACGAGTGACTAACTGAACGAGAATGACAGGAGAGGAATCATAACCGAACGAGAACGAGAGCTACGAACGAAATGAAATGGGGTTTTTTTTTATGTAAACGGTTCTCATTGGCTAAAATTCGACGACAGTGTCCTAGACCCAGCATACGATTGGCTGGCTCTCAGTCCTCCTCACCACTCTGATAACTGAACAGTGAACAGAACAGTGACTGGTCTGTGAGAATGAACGAACGAACGAGAGAGAAGTGAAACGGGGAATCAGGTCAGTTCGTTCGCGTTAAAGACTCGTTCGTTCGAACTGATTCGTTCGCGACCGAGCCATCACTAGTGTCAGTCAGTCAGTCACTCAGGGCAGAGGAGTTGATTCACGTCCAGTAACCTACTGCTAAAACTAGCGCTGTGTTGCTAGCATCTGTGTAGCATCATGTTAAGTGATTTTACTGTGCACAGAGGACACTTTCACTGTGTAATAATTTTAGTGCATGTACACCACTCAAAGCAGCGCTGCGTCTCCAGCAAATGATTGTGTACTATAGTCTGTGAACGCACCGTCTCTCAGTAAGTGAAAGTGAACCTCAGGGCTGATTAATGAACTGAATGACGGATCGTTTGGCTCTTTATCAGTTCAGGGAGTTGGAGAGCACTGAACGATTCGGTGAACGAATCTTTTGAACGAATCATTTTAATGAACGGATTCTAGAGATTCAGTACAGTAAAAAGAACTGCCGTTCCCATCACTACTGGCAGTCACAACAAACATCCTTTTTACGATTGCCCTTGAATGCACCGCTAAGGCCAGCCAACCACAAACCATATTTCATGCTTGCTGTGGATCGATAGCTGAAGCCAACCAATGACAAACATACGAGAGACGCACACACAACTTAGCGACTTTCTAGCTAGTTTAGCGACTTTTCAGACCCTCTTAGCGACTTTATTTCTGAAAAGTGACTAGCAGCTAACTTAGCGACTTATTCAGATCATCAGGGGAAAGGCGAGAAATATATTATATTGTAATTCTCCTGCTGCTCAGAGTCATCTCAGTCTGCGGCTCCCCTGCAGCAGCGCCGGCTCTCTGTCCTCTCACACGGCTGCAGGCGGCAGGTGTGTAAGTGGGGGGCTGGCGGGGGCAGCAGGAGCGGAAGCTGCGGCCGCTCGCTCTGTGGATTTGAGACCGTATAGCTACTACTCTGTTTTGATCCGTTAATTCTCTGACTTCTTAGTCTTTCTAAATTCCACTGGTACTTTACCAGCGATAACCTGAAGCTGCTGAGTCTCGATCTTCCCTCTCACTCTCTTTCTCTCCAGATAAGGATGTCATCGTTCATCTTGTAAAAATGCACATAGTTCGTTTGATCTTCTCCCTCCCTTTACTGTTGTTACCTCAAATATATTTGTCTCTGTAGTGAGTTTGTGATTATTTGGTAAAGATATCAACCATTTGTATATGGCTTAAAATAATCTCTTTATTTTTCTGAAAAACGCTTGGTTTTCACTGAACCCGTAGTCATATCGTATCATATCGATATCGAGATATCTGGCATGAATATCGAGATATTAAATTTTGTCCATCGTTCAGCACTATCTTTGACTGCTTGTGGAAACAGAAATCAGACAGCTGTGTCCTGTGTAAAGGTCCAGTGGTCTTGATCCATTCAACCACTACAATTACCTCCCTACACATGTCGCTCTGCTATGTTGTCTGACTCCCCTTTCATAAATTGCTTTTACAGTGTAGTTGTCCAGCAGATAATAATATTAATGCCCAAAATATGGCTGAATAAATAAATGTATTAACAGCATCATAAATAACATAAAATAAGATGATGCAAAGAATATAGACTTACTCCTTCCTAAACATTCAAACAGTGCAAGTGCCAGGCAGATAATGGCAAGCAGTCAAGGAAGTGACAATGACGATATTTACTCCCCTCTCAGGAATAAATCAGCAGTGTGGAAATATTTTTGATATTGCAGGAAAGATTGGTCGACAGACAAACAAGGCATCTCACTCAGCAGTCCGCTAAATCCTTGCTGCTCTGCTTTGGTATTAGGTTGAAGAAACGTGTACGCAGGCTGATCATCAACCATAATGTTCTGTCAGCTAATACTGATCTGAATGTTATGCTCTAGTGAACTGTTCTTGTTGGTAAGCAATGATTTATGTTTTAGTGGAATAAAATATATCTTATGTACTTTCCCACTTAAAACTGTTAGCAATTATTTATGTGTTGTTTTGTTATGGCCAAAAGCAGAAACAAAAGTCTTCAGCTGTAGGTGACTGTATTAAATTGTCAGATGATATCATCTCATATTGATCACAGGCCCATAAAATGAATCAGATCAAAATCATATCATGGCAGCCTTATGATATCATTAAATATTGCATCGTTTTTTAAATAATCTATATTGTATCGAAATTAAACTGGGGATTTACACCTTTAGTTTTTACGTGGGTTTCATTTATAAACATATCTTAGCATTAAGAACCAACCTGAGTGTTTCTTTGCCTCTCTCTCGTTGTACATGAGATAATCATTAGGCACAGTACACTCTGCAACATTCAGGGGTATACATGATATGTAACTCAAATCACCACCCATGTTCCGGTGGATAAAGCATTGTGTAAACATGAGCTGTTAAGCTGAATTAACAATGTTTCAAAAATGCTCATGAGGCAAATTCTAAAAATAAATCTCAACTCTGCTTACCCCTGTTAAGGGTGAAACAGGGGCAAAAAAAACCTCAAGCACTGCCGTGACTCAGGTCTGTCTTGGTTGTACGTTCCAATAAACACAGAGCGTTGTTCCTGCTAATGGACTTCTCAAGTGATTGGTATCTGTGAAGGGGTGGCTGGGTTATGACTACAGCTTGACATATTTGTTAGATTCCAAAAAGTCTCACATCCGCAAGTACATTAGAGCAAACTTTGTAGGGTTTGTGCCACAGTGTTTGCTTCATATTTGGAGGCAGAACTTGTCACATAAAAAACCTTCACATCTAAAAGTTGAAAAATCACCGGACACATTGGTAATTGCCCTGTCCTAGGATAGCCACCCCTTTTAAACCCTGCCTTTACAGGGGAGTGGACTGCACATCAGCTACACTGACCTACCTATAAAATGTGTTGACCTCCATCTATGGTGCCAGCCATCACAAATATTTGGCTTTCAAGAAATGACACAGAAATAGAAGACTGGGTCTTTCACAATTTTTCTATTTACTGCAGATCTAGTGGAGGTGGAAGTCACAGCAAGTGTTCATTTCCTTGATCCCATCACTGTTTCCGCTATCACATCTCAAGACTGGACAATAATGTGTTTTGACCTCCAGCAGCCTGCAATCACACAGTCAGATTAGCAGGGGAGGCCCTGAACAATACAACACTGCTGTCTGTTTACATGTTCCTTCAGTATCAATTCAGTATATTCAAAGAGTATATGCACAAAGCACCTCAGAAGCACTGTGAGTATTGTAGAACACCATGTTCCACATTTATATTTTAATTGGTCTCATTCCAAATTAATCTGCACCTATGAGTCTAACTCTAACAGTCAGTGAGATAAACTGGTCAAGTTAGACGACATTTGTGTTGAAGCAGAATTGATTATAAAAGCTGCATTTCTTTTTGTTGGTTTGTTTTGACACTTGGAGGCAGAAGCACTCCAGAAAGAGCAGCCAAACCCACAGCCAGAACATTTTATTGCCTTACAAGTGTATTTTGGAATATTAGCAAACAACTATGTCTGCATCTAGCAAACATAGATCAACATTAGCACTCATTTGGAGTCGTGTTCCTGGCCATCTGGCAGATTTAAGACCATTATTAACGCTTCTTTAACCCTTTGGTCTCCACTAACTCTTGAGAAAAATATTGAGATATTGCACAGCTCAGTTTTCAACTTGTTGACCAGACACTTGCTTACTTGTCTGTCTGCTGTTTGCCACTGGGCAGATACCCCAGATACAGCAGCTTCATATGAAGATGCCCTCCACCTTCTTCTCACGCTTTCTTTGTATTCCCAAACCAATAACTTTGAGTACACTGGGTGAAGTTCAAGATTGAAGTTCCATTCCCTTGACAAAGGGAATGGTAACTAATGATTATCTCTTGGCTGACATTTGGTGACTGTCTTACTTAGTTACAGTGTTTGATAAGGAATGCTTTGTTTGACACTGTGGGTCAAGCATTTGCATGACAGAGATGACAACATGTCCCTTTCAGCTGTCAACTGTATAATTTGTCAACACATAGTGCTCCAGTCCAGCTCATAGTCCTAGACCTGCCAATGTGATCATCTGCCTTGACGCCTGTCACCATAAATTGGTTTCTACTCTCCCACACATCAATGAAGCTGGCTGCTCAAAAGGTGAGAACAATTATTTGACCCCTGTAATGTTGGGTTCAGTAAGTTAAGGTCAATGCAAGAGAGCGAGAAAAAAACCCAGATGACTAATGAGAAAAGATTCAGTACACTTAAACACTTTAATTTCACAATATCAAATTGTAATTCCAAAGAATTCTAGATTATCTTAAAGTATCTTTAGGATTGCATACACATACACTGATACCGTTATATCTCCGATATATTTATGATCAGCCGATATCAACATCAAATATCTATACACTACTCACAATAAGTTAGGGATATTGTTATTTACACGAGTGCTTTTCCTATTTGGTCTGAATTTTAATGAAATAATTAAAAGTTCCCTTTGATATTACTAATAATGAATGAGAAGAAACACCATTTTCATTAGTTTAATATTTATTACCCCAAAAATTTAGACAATAACAAGGATAGCCCCAAATAACAACAATTGACAATGTCAGTAGCGGGTGTTTCCACCATTTGCCGCAATGACAGCTTGACAGCGACGTCTCATGCTCCTCACTAGCCTCATGATGTTGTTCTTAGGCAATGCATTCCACTCCTCCACAAGTGCTACACGCAGTTCTGCCAGGTCACGTGGGGGTGGGGTACGATCATCCAGTCTCTGCTTCAGCTGGTCCCAGACGTGCTCTATGGGGTTCAGGTCAGGGGACATTGCTGGCCATACCATATGAGGCACTCCGACTTCCTGATGTCGAGCTGTGACAATTCTGGCACGGTGTGGTGGAGCATTATCATCCATGAACAGAAAGTTGGGGGTGTGCTGGCGGAATTGGGGGATGATGATGGGTTCTATAATGTCTCTGAGGTAAGAACGTGCAGTGACTGAGCCATCTACAATTACCAAATCTGTTTTGCGCTGACTGGTGATGCCCTAGTACCCCTCACATCTCATAACTGGGCCTGCAGCTGCGTGGCAGTTGCATAGCGATGTCTGAGTGCATAGGTCCTTAGGTACTGGTCATCGTTGCGGTCTGTCACTCGTGGGGCTCCACTCCTGGGTTTCTGTTTGAATGATGAACTTAGAATGACTTACTGACAATACCAGCTTTTTATACCCACAGAATGTTGAACACAGTGAGACCATTACGTGGAAAACACAAAATGAGGTGTGTCTATCACCCCAATACAATTGCCTCCCTATCCCAAAACTCTCTGAAGTGAAACAAACACCGTATGTATGAAATCCACTGAGTCTCTCACAATATCCCTAACTTATTGTGAGTAGTGTATACATATAACATATATATCACTCAGGCTTTACTAGCTGGCTTTGCAGCCACGCTTCCGTCAGTCTGCCCCAGGGCAGCTGTGGCTACTATTGTAGTTTACCACCACCAGTATGACTGTGTGTGAATGAATGGAACCTGGAACCCTGTCAGGCGCTTTGGGTGTCTTGAAAAGCGCCATACAAATCCAATCCATTACAGATTCTAAAAAGTGCATTAACAAATGATCGCATGCATCTATATTTTAGAATTCCATATCCACAACCAGGCATGTTTTGCTTGCCGTTTTTGATGCTAAAGATTGTTTGGTCATAGGAACCTACTTTGTAAATGCCAAATAATACAAAATAAACCAATTGTTTCCGATATACACAACACACTTAGGTAAAGGTCAACATTTTTGATAACTGAGACTTATTATGTGAAACATGATAAGTTATAATGGTGTGTGCTTAAAGTGCCAATAATTAAGAATTGTTATTTGTTTAGTTTAATTCCCAACTAAATACTAATGCTTTGGGATTGTTGATCAGGTCAACAGCCATCCAAAAGCATCAGAGTTGGAAATGACACTCTTAATAAGCCTTCCTCCAAACTGGACTCTTAAATTGGAAAAGAAATGGGATTTTTTTTAACTAACGAAGGATCAGGCAAATCTAATTTCCAGTGTATTAAATTGCCCCTATCCACCTTATTCCTGACTTCGTGAGTTTACCCATAGTTCATAGCGGTAGTCGGCTTTGCTCTTCCGGTTGAACTTGGTGTTTATGCTAGCGTAGTTGTCATGCTCGCTGTAAAAACCAGCTTTTAACACAAAGAAAGCGAAGAAATTGACAAAAATCGGATGTGGATACACAGTACGGATGTCTTAAAAAGTCGTGAGGACAGTTCTCACAGTGCCTCGCACGTCAGTTCTCACAGAGTGGGCAGATGACATTAAGCAATAGCCCGACGTTAGCTTCATCGATATAGTTAATTATCTTCTATTTTCTGAAGGTGTTGACGGCGGAGAATTACGCAGTTATAGAAGCACAGAAGCATACAACTACCTGCACAGTAACAAAATAAGGAAAGGACTGTTGAAGGAACACAACAAATTTATATTTCTGAAGGCAGCAGTAGCGCCCAGCCACAGCGTCAATCAAGCTAAACATATAGCGTGGATAATACTGAAGGAAAGTGGAGTCGTGGTGGCTGCTCATGCATTGCCGGGTTAGGGAAGTCATGCAGTCATGCAGCAGCTATTCTGTGGAAGATATTCATAAACCCGAATATTTATTTAAGTCTCAAAGCAGCGAGCCATGCTAGTCTCCATTCCCCCTTCCTCGGCATGGCGTGTAGGGCGCAGGGCACGGACATGTTTGTTGAGGTTTCTGAAAAAACCTTCAATTTTCATGAATTGTTGTGACAACCAACAGCGGCACATGTTGTACCTGAGCTCATTTTAAAAACAATTTAGCATTTATGACATAATGCTAGTTGTTTAAGGCTAGCTTGGCGGCAGCAGTCAGTCATGCAGTTGCAAGGCAACCGGAAACAGAAAACCACAAGCGGAAGTAGTTATCTGTCATGGCAGCCCCCGTAGGCTTCCGAGGAAACGGGTGGATATTTGTGACAATTCTGTCCATCACATGAAAAATTTATGTGTACTGTATGTTGAGTAGACAGATTTCATAAGTTGTTACTAATCCTAAATTCTTATGTGTAACAATTAATAGTGTATTGTAAATGTATACTTTTCACTTCAGGCACACCTGTTACTACAGAATAGATCTACTGTATAATTTCACTCAAGCAGTGCCTTTGACGCTTCCATGATCTTTGGTATGCACATATCTATATGTGCCCTAGAGGTCTTCACGGAGAAAAAATACATCTAAGTGAATGCAACTTAAAAAGAGGAAATCAAATATTGATTCCACTCCACATGAGAGCCGTGATTCTGGAGAGGATAGACCACAGGCATAGGATCTTAATCGAGTGTCGGGAGAGATGCAGAGATGCCATCTGCTGGTCCAATTTCAGCCAAGCTGTTAAGAGAAATGTGTTTTCTCTGCAAGAGGCACAGACCCCGGGAGCACTGTGAGCCTCTCATCGCAGCACCATAGGCCGCGCTCCCACGGTAAAAGCTGGCAAGCTGCTCTGGTGACTGAACACTAGCCCAGAGTTCAGGTCGCATCAGTTTCAAAACTTTTCCAGTTTGTCTGCCATGCAAATGATGTGATGGCTCTTAGGCCCCGAGACAGCATCCACCTGAGTGTGAGATCAGCAATTGATTGTTTTAATGTGTGAAAACTGCTTTTTTGTGTGTTCTAGGGGTCAACTAGAAACATTCTCTGGTTCCAGGACATGTCTACCTTGTTATGTCCTTGATTTCATAAGCCTGTAAAAGCCTTGAAGCATAAAACACAGTTTCTACTGAAGTAGACATGACCAATCATGATGTCATATGCATCCCACTATCAAGCTCAGTTCTAGCCAAAAGGAGTACAAAACAACAAAGAGTGGTTCAATCATTTTCTGTCAAGCTAGCCATTACCCTGAAATTTTCTCATTTGGAGCAGTCTGAAAATAGAAAATTGTTGACAAAAGCATTGCAGAAGAAAGAAGAAGGTGTCAGTATTGCGACAGAAAAAGAATCACTATCCTGGTCTATGTGCAACACATAAAAACTATACCAACTGACATAATGTGTTTGTTAAAGTGAAACTCTCGCCAAAATGCAACCTAGGCTTTTTTTTGTGAATGTATATGAGTCAAACCTTCATGTAAAAGCATAATTACGACGAAAGAGGCACTTTATCATATTTTCGTTTTCAGGTCAAACTCATTTTCAATGGGAGTGCTTGGGGCAAATTAGCGATAGCATCAAAATCACTATTTTTAAAACACTAAGAAGGCTCAACACAACATGAAACTTTGATCATAGTATCACCAGGGTCTCTACACATGAACACAAGCATTAAAAACATTGTTTGTGTACACAGAGTTTAATAAAAAGAAAATTTGTGGATAACTCACATTAGCAGACGTTTCCTCGTTAATTTGTTGTTTTGTCGTTAGCGAAAAACAATATTGACCTTGAAGTTGAAAAAGGAGCCTCATGTAAGAAACAATACTAAAATCAAAAGCCGGAAAAGTCACGTGAGACATCGCGTGGATAGTTGTTGCCGGAAGACAGTAGTGGTCCACCTTAACTGTCCTCCATATTACGTCGCATTCGGAGATCGATACTTCTCGGCTGCCATGTCGGCGGCTAGCGGCACAAGCTACTGCTAAGGTGATTTGTTCAAAAACTTTCTTTTTATTAAGCAAACTCTGTGTACACAAACAATGCTTTCAATGCTTGTGTTCATGTGTACAGACCCTGGTGATACTACGAGCAAAGTTTCATGTTGTGTTGAGCCTTCTTAGTGTTTTAAAAAATGGCGATTTTGATGCCATCGCTAATTTGCCCCAAGCACTCCCGTTGAAAATGAGTTTGACCTAAAAACGTAAATCATAAAAATGCCTCTTTCATCGTAATTATGCTTTTACACAAAGGTTTGACTCATATGCATTCACAAAAAAAGCCAAAGTTGCATTTTGGCGAGAGTTTCACTTTAAAACCATAATTGGTTATACCCATCACCGGAGAGGATGGGGTATTATAGTCTATTCCTGTGAATAAAATAAAAATGTCACTGTCACTTTAATTAGCAATCTAAAAAAACACATTAAATGAAAACCAAGTTCTAATTTCCTATTAAATGTAAAATCAATGTGTTCAACAAAAATTTACAAGCTATTACAATGAACACTGCAGGTACAGTGGTTTTATTTCGTTACATGCGTGCTCACATAACTCAGAGTTAGCGACAGCTAGCTAGACGCTGGCAGCATCCCCTCCGAGGGAAGATCCAGTTTGTTCTCAGGGACACTCAACTTCATGAACAGAATTATGCTCCACAGATTCCTCACAGATTGTACACTCATCCGTTGTAATTTTCTTGAAAAGCATGACCTGAGCACGCCAGGTTGCTGTCCCGGGGTGGCAGGCTGCTGTTTTGCTGATGAGTTACTTTACAGTGTTCACACCGAGCAATTGCCCTCTCTTTACCTCTGTGTTGGGAGCTCTCTGTTCAGCTCTCACATGCCAAGCATCTGTGAATGAAAGGTTCGGGCTCACATCCAGGAAGCGCTCTGTTGCAGGAGGAGAAGGAACCCTACATTCAAACGTATTAACTCATTAAATTAACAGTAAAGGGCTTTTAAGCTTTATTGCCCCATTGTGTGTTTATTGTGCATGCATGCTGTTTTTGAATAACCCCTGCCTTCTTGCACACAGCACTACATGTACAAGACTAGTTTTATTATGCTCCTCCGATGTACTATTTGATCATTTACAGTCTTGAGAGAAGTGTCCTTTTAATGTTTAGCATTTCCAAGTGAATACATTATACTTTCCATTCAAACAAATAACTACTTCAAAAAGGAATTTAGACACTTAAAATTGTTTATTCTGCCTATGTATAGATTATACGCCCACCTCTTAGTGAATCAGAGTCCAGCGAAGGAAACAAAAGAAAATAAAATCATTCCATGAAACCACTGACTTTTCAGCTGGAAAGTGGTCAATCAGTCTGACAAAAGCCCATGCAGATAATGATTATGACGAACTGTCGATCAGAGCACTCTACAGAGAAAGAGTCACGGTGCTTCAGACAAGACTTTTCATGGAAGTGTGAAAAACAATTATGGTTTCTATAGGCTACATCTACTTAGAAACCCTCTGTTTCTGAATAACTCATGCAGGTCCCTTAATGGTTGTTTGAAAAGGTTTTCACAAGAAAATAATATTTTGACCTTGTTAAAGAGATCTTTTACAACAGAACAGCCTGTGAATGTCTTTGTGGAGACAAGAAAACAACAAAACTTGAATGAGTGCTGATCTTTGCTTCTTTATGTTGTATAACACCATCGGAAAAAGTCCTCACCTCTACATATAAATGGTTCCTATTAGAACCTAAATTCTTTGTGCGCAATGTGACTTCTCAACTTAAATGAACAATTCTAAATGTCCTACTCCGAGTTTATTCATCATAGCCAGTCTTGCAACCGTACAGACATGTATTGGAGTGTTTGTGTGTGTGTGTTTGGCAGCTCAATCCTCTGGCTGATCTCAGAACTCGTCAGGAATTCCAGTTCTTTCTCTTATTTCCCTCCCTCCCTTTTCCCTCTTGTCTCTGTAAGTTTATGAATTAGATTCATTCTGGGAAAAGCACAAATTTGTCAATCAAGTTGAAACATTTTCAATTCTGGCGGACATGTGGATGTGCCTTTGCCTCAGTTTGAGCTGCTAATAGGTGAATTGCAGCTTTCCATTAACTTTGTATGCTATTGCACTGCCTCACGTTCAGTCTTAACCAGCCCAGTGACCCAAAATTTGAAGTTGGTACCCCAAAGCATCACTTCCTAAAGTGCCAATGTAGAAAAGTAGTACAAAGAGGGTGGTTGGATAGATCATTGACTGAACTTTACCTCCAGAGACCAGGGTTCACATCCCTTTTGTGACCAAGAGTCAAGAGCGATTATTTGTGAGGTTATGTTACCTAAGTAAAACAAGTAAATGAAACTTGTGTTATGTAATTGACCTAAGTGCTGTTGGTACCTTACATGACATAAATAACATCAATAACGTGATTAATTATTATTTTAAAAGTATGATCTTTTCATAAACCTAACCAAGTAGTTTTGGTGCCTAAAACTAACCATGTTGATGAAGGTTCTCAGTCATTCAGGTCATGATAAATCTAGGTGGTGTATCGTAGGCAATTGGACTTGTTTCAGTTTCTTGAAGTATTAAGTCAACGACACTGAAACTAACCTAACAACTCTGAAACTCAGAGATCACACATGTCCTCAGCGACTCTCTAAGGACACTCTCACACAGAGTTTAAAAGCCTGCAACTCCTCCAGCTGGTTAGAACTGAAGAAGCCTCTTGGTACCTTTACTGTACCAAGCAGTTTTGTAGCCTGAACCTAACTTAACCGCGACATTTTGTGAAGTCATACAAAGGGAATTATTTGTCAACAAGCTTAATTTATGTCTCCTTAGTCTATTACGTGGGTTTAATTGTATTTAACTGCAGGTCATATCAGGTAAAGATAAATGTCTCTTCATGTCTCCAGTTTGCTTTTCTATTTCTTTGAAGGCAACAACCACCCTCCGTGGTGTCTGTTGTGTTACAAAACACCCACATGTTTTGTTTTCAATGTTCATGTTGTTTTCTAAGCCCACCAACTGTCACAACTTGCTCCATCGATGTTGATGCACGTCAACTTGTCAGAAGACAACATTTTTCCTGCATCAAGAAGCATCAACACTGCAGAAAACAACAGCTTTATAAAATTCATCCCCCACATCAGGACATCCTGTACCTTTAATAACTACTCCCTCAGTCTGTACAGGGCATCCAGACAGCAAGCATGAATTAACACATAAACAGCCAGTATGTGTTACCCCTGAAGAGTATTTTCATTTCTTTCTTTATGGGAGAAACATTATTGTAAGCTTAGATTTGACTTTGAGACAATTGTATTTAACGGTTACACTTATTTGCTGTAAACTTAAAACAATTTAATTAAACACATTTTAAACTTTAAATATTTTTCAGATAATTCAACACATACCGTGAACAATGGAGTATCTTTACGAAAGGATCACTACGTTTCAGTTGCTTCCCTGAGGCCTCCCACTGTTTTAACGGAGTCTGTGGCATTGTGTTAATTAAAAATTCCATCTGCTTAGGAGACTCTGTGTCTTCTCTGTGATGAAAAACAGTCTTTCTGTGATATCCTCTGTGTAATCTCACAATGGAAGCCGAGACTGAGTTCAATCAATTTAACTCGTGAATTGCTGTCAGAAGTGCGATGAGCTATAACAATTGAATGTGTTCCTCTTTCCCAATAACACTGCTGAGGGTATATTTTTCTGTGTTAGAGATCAATCTACTAAGGCTAAAAAACAAATGCACATATGCTTGCTTTGTGGATCTACAGTATGTTGACCAGGAACAGGTCAAGGGAGTAAAACAAAGGCTGTTAATGCACACATAAAAGCGCACTGCAGGTGACAACGTCCAGACACAGAGGTTGGCACCACTTATTGAAAGAGCTCACAGAGGACTCAGTGTTTCAACACCTACGTGCAAACATTAAAAGGGCTTATGTGTCACAATGATGAGAATCGAAGCATCTTTCTCCAGGAGTACAGTTATACATCACATAAGAGAATAATCCTGCATTCCATGTTCTGATCTGTGCTTCTGTTAGGCACTGACAGGTTTAAAAAAATGTTTCTTTTTAAAGGCCGCATTACGTGATCTTTTTGTCGGTAAATTGGGGGCAGAAGGGCTCAACAACAAGCGGAGGGACATGATATATCATCACCATTAACAGGAATTATGGCAAAAAAACCCCAACATATTAAATCAAACATTTTAACATATTAAAAAAACATATTAAATGAATTAACTACCCATTGAGAAGACATGCTGCAACATTTGAATCAATTTTGGGTGTTTCTGGCCTTCCTGCCATTAATTTAGTTTTAGTCTTCACCAGCTCTTGAGAAAAGGGATGCTACATGCACCAGATAGTTGCTCATTTGTCTTTCTTCTCTTTCATTAGGCGGGTGTACAGTGTGCTTATCAGTCTTTGAAAAGTCTTAAGAAAAGCTTTCTGTTGAAGCTAGAATGAGGATAATGAGCAGAATTCGGATATCATACAACCAAAACAATGGGCTTAAAAAGACTGAAAGGCTCCATCCCAGATAGCAAAATTGTGCCAGACACATTCATCTGACCCACGTACCACGTGGAATGATGGCACTTGGGCGGTCCACTTCACTCAGTCATTCCAAGCAATATGTGGGCTGGATAAACGTGTCTGGTATGGGCCAGATCTGGAACAGATAGGGTCTACAGATTTCCCCTGTTCATATAATCATTTCTTACAACATTTCTCAAATAAGTTTTAACAAAATCAACACAACTTTAATGTGAAATATAGTATCGTAAGATTTTTACTTACTTGGGAAATTATAAACATACACTGCTTCTGCAGTGTTTCAAGGATGTCACACTGAATCTAAAGTCTATGTAAAGTCGCGTGCATTTGTGTTTTTATTTGTCCCTGCACTTTTGTCATCATGACAAATATCATTTGACTTTCACAGGCAAATAAAGTCTCATTCAGAGAGATATATATATATATTTTTAAAAATCCTAGGGGAAAATGCAACTGTCATGTAATGCAGTGCAATGTGTAGATAAATATTTATGAGGATTTCCTTTAATTAATGCAAATATCTCCCAAGCTAAAAGGTGAGTGTGAAAATTAACACCAAATGATGGTATTGCAAAAGCTTCAGCAACAGATTTCATAACAAATAAAGTTATATAAAATCACTGTTTCTCATGTTTTTTGGATAGATGGATGCTGATGGAAACTTCTTTGTTCTGGAATCCCAGATTCCCCTCGACTGTTTCTATATGAGACGGCCAATGTGAAGTATGCTCTGGACCTCTACAGTAATGTGAGAGGTCAAGTATGGATGATAAATGGTGAGTAAGCTGGAGGACTGACAGCGACAGTGCAGAGAAATGTTCCATATTGGCCCAGTAGAAGTGGGAATGTGCCATGAAATGAGTTTCTGAGCTTGGTGATGTTTAATTTAATGCAAAGCAAGCAGGATGCCCAAGTTTATTTCTTGGGTTTTTCATGAGCCACACTGAAGTGGACTCTTTGCACATTGGGACGCATGCTAAACAGCATGCTTAACATCTTCAGCTGTGTGTGTGTGCATGTGTGTGCGCGCGTGTGTGTGAGTGTGTGTGTGTTTGTGTGAATTTGATAGTGGCTTAATAGTTCAGATCAAGTTTTTTACAAGGAGATGTACTCAAATTTGTCAAATCAAGGCTTTTGACAGTAAGAGGAGACTTCAAGCAACATTGATTAATGTTCAAACAATAGCCATTTTTATTATTGTCTGACGACAATACCAGTGTTACACAAGGTATGTTTTGTTAGCAGCCTATGATTATGGCCCTGGCATTATAAGACTGTCTGCAGTCACTCCCGCTGTGACCTGAGGTGACAGTCCAGGCTGACTCCAGTCTGCTAAAAGGGTCTTTTAGCTCCACAGTTAACAGCAGCTAGTCGCCAGATATAGCAAGGTATAAAGTGATCACCAGTAAGCAGTTATGCTGCCACATCATTACAGTTCAGCATGTCACACTAAAAGCACAGAATAAGAATGTCTGACATTCATGGCTGCAGCACTTTATCGCTATCAGGACTATCAGGGCTCCTCAGTCGGATGTTAAAACTGTACTGGATTTATCAGTAGATTGTCAGTATCACCTCGACTGGACAATGGTGGATTTACCACTAAACATGGTAACAAACAAACACAATGTAATAATGAAATATAGTAATAACAAACAAAATATCTTTAGAGTTACCTGGGGACATCAGTGGGGAGGCTATTGTGCTGATACTTCTGGTCGCAGCGGGACAAGGGCAGTAAAGTATCATGATAACTGATGCACTAGAGGCTTAAGTGAGTTAATCAATGGTAATAGTGACAGTAGTATTCACTCAAAAAAGTCACAAACCTAGATCCATCAGTGACATTAAGAAAGAGGATTTGGGTCTTATTTCAATAGAAAATGGTGGTTAAGTGACAGGATGTGCCGGAAGTCGAGCCTATAATTTGCAAAAGGTAGAGCAATAAGTAAACCTAGGCGTCGACTTCTCTCTGTGGGCCCCTGCTGTTGAGGCTGCACATGGGCGGGAGATGTCATGTCTTGTCAGTCTTACCAATGATGTCGCTATCCCACTGATCTACAGGTGAATGTTACATGCCAAGATATTATCCAGCAATGCACCAACAAAGACAGGGAAAAAGATAACTGCAAGCCAGTAATCCGACATTTTTAAAAAAATATATAATCTTTTGGGTTTTTTTTGCTTTCATCCGATAGGACTGCTTGGAGAGTTAGACAAGAAAGAGGGGAGTCAACACCAGGACGCTGCTGAGGACCAAGTCTCTGTACATGAAGGGCTGAGGCTCTTCAAGGTGAGCTATCAGGGAGCTAATTAACAGAAACTTAAATCTGCTTTAAGAATGTTTTATGTGGAAGGCAATGTACTCAAGAAGTTTGTTAGACCTCAAGGAAACAAGCGATTCTGTTTTGTTGAGTAACACTGAATGTGTATTGTTTATATGTATTGTTTATTTACCAAGCATGAAGTTAAATTCATAGGATCTGATTACAAACTAAATCACACTCAATACTGATAAGAAAAATCACACTCATCACACATTTACCCCCTCCATTTAACACAGAAAAAAAACAATATGCGCAGCTAAAGATCCAAAAGTCAGGCTGTAGTCTTCACATGCATGGACTGTTTGCAAGTGCACCATCACTAGTGTTTTAACTATGCTCAGTTTTAGGCTGTCAATGGAGTATTAGCCACAGATGTATTAAACAAAGAATGAAGAATCCAAACATGGTGGCCAATTTATTCTGTGAAAGCTGCTCTGTGCATACACAGAGAGATACCTCCCACCATGTGTGGCCAAAACACATTCACATTATCAGCTCTCAGAGCTCTCAGTACATGGGTGGCTGAGTCAAGGAGGAAAACAGAGCACAATGCTGCTTGTTTAATCACCTTATAGAAGGTGCATACACTAACATTTTCACACAATACAACCTCATCAGAGCCACAGTACAAACAGAGAGTATAAATATATCCTTCAAAGAAACCCTCTTTAACCCAAGTGCTTAAGTTAAGGTAACCTCTCTATCCCATATGACACATATACACTCCACTCTGGAGGACATTAGTGGATTTTCCTGAACAATATCATGACAACACTCCATTCAGCACAATGTGCTGTAAAAACATAAATCCACTGAGACCTACCTTGACTTGTCCTTCTCTTGTCCCAAGACTGAAAAGAAAGACCTTAAGACCTCAGTGAAAAATGCACATTAGCGTCTCTGGCTGAGCCTGGTCTACAGCACCAATATAATACGAATAATAATTAACAAAAACTGGCTGTCAACCTAACCTGGGTAGCAACCAGAACCACTTCACTCAGTGTAAGCTCAATAGATACTGTGTTTTTGAGGTAGATACTGGTATAGATATTTGAGTTTAGAATAACTGATAACAATAGATCAGCCACTATGGATTTGTTTACACACACAGCTTAAAACAGATTTTTTTTTTCCCATGGCCTAATTACCTCAAACATATAAATGATAATTCTGTAGTGAACTGTCTTGTTACTTATTGCCAAACATAAACACCAATACAAATATATCTGAAATAAGCTAATACAGGCCCATATTAATCAATCTAGCTCTAGCCAAGAGGAAGCCTCCATTAATTATATGAGAGAAAAGGATTTGCAATAGAGCTGTTAAATAAGTTGATTAATCGTTTAGTGAGTTAAGGGAACATGAATGTGCAAAATGTCAAACATATGCTGGTTGCCTGAAGATTCTTTGGGTTTAGGTCTGTTGGTTGGACAAATGAGGCGGTTCGAAGACATCACTTGTGGCTCAGGGTAATTGTAGTGAGCATTTTTTTCACCATTTTCATTTTTAACAATTAATCGTGAAAATAATTGCAGCCCTAGTTTGCAAAGAATCCTCAGAGCATGAAGGCATATTCAGTTGTCAGAAGACATCAGTGTTTCATTTGTAAGCTGCAAATGTACCTGGAACAGTTCATTACTTGTCCAACACAACAACTACAATGAAAGATGACTCCACAAACAGAATGAACCCGTTTTTTACAGCTAAATTTCTAACAACCATTATTGAAACTTGTTAGACTTACAATGGCATCCTGAAGAAGGTTCTCCACAAATAATATCTCCATCCTTCCTTATTAAGAGGCTTTGCTGACCACAAAGTAACAGGATTCTTTTCATTGTCAGTGGAAAGAAGGATGAAGGATACTGAGAGTGAGAAAATGAGGTTACCCAGGAAAACTTTTTTTTTTTTTTTTGCTTAATATTGGAAATGGAAATTACATCAAAAAAATGCATTCATTTAAACTGTGAATTTTTTTAAATGCATTTCTCAGAGTATAAATTTTTTTTTTCTCTGGTCATGCATGTCCATCTGCATTGGAAAATATAACACAGGATTGCGTGCACAGAAACTGAGCTTTATGTATGTGTCAAATCTCCAGGCCAGTAATTGCCTGTGATTTTATGTGTTTTGGGGAGCAATGCGTTTTCTCTTGATCTGGGTTTTGCAGAATTGACTACTACTTAAAAAGTATGCAGACCAGTCCTTACTGTCTGTTTGCCATTACAAGCATGCAAGTTTTGGTTTGTAGTTTGTAGGGGTGTCACTATTAAAACCAGGATTAGTGATCGACTGTAAACTGTAAATGACAGTTGTCAGGGCATAAAACCAATGATCTATTGATCATTACAAATCCAGACTCTATAGTTCAACAATGGCATATCCACCAGTGCTGAAAAGATTAAATCAAATTCTGCACTTAAAAATCAAAAGACATATTGAATTGTGTATTTTTGTGCAGTAGACATACATTAATACACACAGTGTAAAGACTGGGGTTTGTACCCAGAGCCACACATGTGGTTAGGTTTTGGCAACAAAAACACTTTGGTAAAGGTGAGAGAAAGATGGCCAACGGTTAAAACAGTAACTCATTCTAAACCAGTATTAAATCATCTCTCCCTAACCTCAACCAAGTACTGTGAGTGCCTGAACATAAAATTTAAAACAGTTTCATAATTTTGTTCTTCCAACAAGGAGATAATGTGAAAATGAAAATGATTTACATATTTTGCCATTTAACTTAACATTTAGCAGATGGGTCCAGTATATTGCAACCTGCCAATTACATATTTTCATAGTGCTTACCTGTAATTTTTCTGAGACAGGCGAAAAGCAAGGCAAGAGCCCAATTATACTAATATACAGTATATTGTTTCTTTCATCATCAGCAGTGGCACATGCATTTTTTGTTTGCTGGAAACACATATTGCCTGTGGCAGAACTAAATTCATCAGAACTGGAGAGGAAAGCAAAGGTTTTGGATTAAGAGCAGTGGACTTTGAGACGATCTTTGCCCAGAGCATCTGCGACCATCGAACACCGCCCGGGGGAGGAGAGGAAGAGAGGTGGGATAACAGTCATGCTAATCCATCTTGGATTTAAGGCTGCTCCGGGCTAGTGTCCGCCCACAGGAAAATGAAATGGACAAAATGGGACTCAGCTTGCCAAGCAATGGGAAATCAGAGACTGCAGTGCCCACAACGTTACAGAGACCTGGCTCCACCACAGCATCCTTATCAAGCTGTTACACTCAACAGGCAGATGAGGACGAGAACCCCTGCTCTTTTCCCCAAAAAGCAGGGGTCTGGGGGAAGGATAGTGAGATGATGATGTTTGACAGCATAATCTGTATAAGCGAAAGACTCTGATATGCTATCACAACAAACTTCAATCTCTACAGCGTCTGCTGAACCATAATTCAGTGGGTATTCTACTTAGCCTGGAAGCACATCTCACTCAGTTTTAAATCACTTTTGACTCAGTCTTGAGGCATGTGCCACATTTAAAGAACAATGCTGATATAAGTGGCCAAGCACCAGGTCTCAGGGGCTATTTCTTGCTCTCTAGCTGACTTTCAGCTCAAGATGAAAATTGCAAGCATGTTATCTGCTAGATCCCTGAAGATAAGTCACTGTACACAAACAAGAAACACATTTTCTGAAGCAGAATAAGATGCACACAATTTTGCCGGTAACCCCCTGATGAATGAGGAGGTCATGAAAAAGGCCTGACAGAGGCCACACATTACGACCAAGTCGATTGGTTGGCCACAAGCGTGAAATTGCTGTCACAGATCAATGGCTAACTAATCTGGAGAAGGGGCAGATTCAAATCGCAGGGTCTCTAATCAATGATGATTAATCTTTAGCAACTTACATTTCCTAAATAAGACACTTGATTGTGTCAATTGGATAATTACCAGTTTCCATCCGAGTCCACAGGTCCCTGTAGTTACCAATGAAGACATCAACAACATGATTGTCTGGTGAAGTTAAATGTATCATAACACATCGGCAATAATTCTTCATAGACCCCTGCAACACACCTGAAGACACATGATGAATCATCAGTCACAGCTTCAGAATGAATGGACTGATATGTTGCTGCCATGTTTTCTAGCACGGTTCATCTGTAGGATTTGAAATTAACAATGCAAGTGGAGGTACAGGACATTTTGGGCCATTTATTAGTGTAGCATTTTGTGGGTAAAGTGGAAAAAAACAAGGTTTTTATTATTTTTATTTTTTATTAGATTTTAATTATTCGCATGTTGCTCCTCATATTTTCACAGATCTCTTCATTACATTAATCTTTCTGAGGTTAATTCCATAACCAATCGTAATGTCTGCTTCTGGGTAAAAAAAAAACAAAAAAAAACAGCACTGTGCATTGGAAACAAGCGCTTAAAAAAACGCTGATCTCCTAAAGTTGATAAACTGTATTGGCCGGGTTAGCAGATAGTTGCAAATAGTTGCTTAACATCTAGCATTAAAGAGCAACATCATTAAATTGTGTGTTGTGTTTATGGACCCTTAACAAATGTAAGTCCCATATTCACTTATTTTTTAGCTCTGTTCTAGTTTCTACTGACAGCTGCCAAGCTCCACTGTGTTCATCAGCTATTACCATTTGGTGCTTGATACGTATTATGCAGTCAGTGTCAGAGCTTTTTCACTGAGAATGGCTGCCTGTAGCAGAAAACAAAGTGAGAGCAGCAAGAGTGAACTGCAGGCAATCAAACCAAAACAGTAAGTTGAAAGATGCTCTAAAACTCAGAAAGTTGCTGCAAAGTCAGCAGATTTTTTCTCTGTGGGTTCATTACTTCAGATGACCCCTTTCACTTACAGGTAGTCAGTTGATCCATAGCTATTATAAGGATATTGATTAAAACAGCTTAAAATTCAAATGTTCCACAAACACAACACAACACAAAAAGAGGGTGCAATATCGGTACAATGCCACCACTATTTAGGATTCAGTGTGTCATTCTTGCTGTTCAGTGGCGGCGACAGTGTTGAACACAAATGAACAGACATTAAGCGGAGCTGATCAGGCAGAACATGATACTGCAAGTGAGAGCAAAAATATTCAAGTTGCCAAACATTCTATCGAAACCCTGTGGAAGAAAAAACAGATGTAATCAAGTGCTCTCTGGAGCATCTCCTCGGTTTGAAAGCCCTCTTCAGCTAAGTGGCTGTCCTCAACTCTCCCCTTCATAAAGCTATTTGTCAATCTAACAAATGTGATTAAAGTGCACGCTCAACCTCATCTTTCATATGGCATCTAATATACGGTGAGTCAGTAGACTGTTGACTTAAAGAGACCCGGGCAGGTTTTGACTGACACAAGCACACACACTCGCACAGTCGCAGTTCGCGTGTGTCTGTCACCTCTGTGCCCAATGTGTTTGAGGCCAGCCAACACCATTCTTGCCACAGATCCTCATGACCTGGTTGGTATGAGGTTATGGGGGTCAGGGTATGATGTGTGTTGGGAAGAAGTCTCACCACATGACATGGATGAACTGATTACAAACATACCTTAACTCTTGTGTCGAACACGGATGCAGGTATTATTTTGTATTTTAGGTTTTGAGTTCATTAACTGAATTGTCAACAGTGCAGCCACAATCCCCTCCAACAACAAATCAAACACGATGGCTGGAGACGAGTTGAATTGTGAGGCTTACAATTAGAATATTACATTAGTTCAGAACGTGCTATCAGCAGATCGAAGGTACATCACAAAATACTGCTGCTTTACTTTCTGGGTTTCACTAGCAATTTGTAAAGAGTAAGAAAATGATTCTATATATTTCATGTCTGGTGTTCCTGCTCTCTGAGATCTCATCACTCTAAAAGATTCACCAAAGCTCAAAATAGGCGTGTGCAAACCGAATAAATGGTTTCAGTGCACTGTAATGCTTGTAGCAAACAAAGCAAAACAAAAAAGTTAACCCTACAATGCCAAATTGTCGAGACCAAACCAGAGCTAAAAAGCCAATGAATACGAAGCTTTTCATTTGTTAGGGGACCAGAAACATCACAGAGAATTTAGTTACCAAACAACCTGATAGTCAAGATTAAATTTATTCATAATTCTACAACAAAATGACAGTTATAGTCCCTTTATTCTATTGACAGAAAAACTTAATATTGAAATACAAATACAAAATATTTATATGAGTTGGATGATGAAAATGTGGCACGGCAGCAGATACTTCACTGATCACTTGGTGAACAGTCTGTGGCTAAAAGGAGGGTTAAATATGGACTGGATTTCTTGATGAGATTTGTCAGGTGGCCAGACACATGAATCAAAATGAATGCTGTTTTTGTTCTGTGCTGACAATAAACAATTAAATATAAAAATACTAAATACTAAAAATATCCAACCCTTGTATTGCAAAATGGTTTGTGTATGAGAAAGGAGGGTTGGAGGGAAAATGATGGCCCGTAATGGCTGATTTGTAGAATGGACAGAATTTTCAAGTGCATTGGTCATACTGCATTTGACAGAACCCCAAGATTCATTCACTGCACTTTATTAACTCAAGTACAACACAAGCACAATGTATAATATTCCAGTCTTCCTGACTTTAAGTCTAAAAGTATCCCATTGCATTTGCTTAGAAAAACAGATGCACGCTGCAAACAGGTGTTTGAATGGCAAATCTGCAAACTTCACAAGCCACACTGGATTGGTTTTCTGCTCTGCCATTTCTTTAAAAAGAATAAACAAAAACACAGATCAGTGTCAATCTTGTGCAATCATCTTACATTCATATCACCCACATTAATATGGTTAACTGTGCAAGGGTAAAAGGCTTCCACATCTACAACACAGACTTGATGATGCATTGCTTGCTGACTTATCATAAGACAGATATAATCAGGTCATCACAAAATGTCTGTTGTCAACACATGTAAATAGTTTAAGAAAACAATAAACAATAGATAAATAAGTAGCCATTGAAATAAAGTGCTTGATTTGTAATTTAAGACTGCCATGGTTTCAATTGTTCTACATAAAATAAAATGAGCATGTCTTAGGCTACTATGCCACCTAATATGCAAAGACAACACACTAGTAGGTCTAAACAAAAATTTAAAAGAAGCTGCCAGAATGGCAACCCCAGAACATAAATTAGCAACGGAAAATAGCGTGATGTCTGATGCGCATTAAGCAACAAACTGTTCAAGTTTCTGTTCTAAATTGCATCAACGTTAAAAGGAATAGATATATTTTATAAGTATAAAACTGTTTCTCAAAGTTTTAAAAGCTCTCCTTCAGTCAGCGCAGCACTCTCATATATTGCTGTGATGCGCGTGTGTCCCACTGAGTGAGACACACACACACACACACACACACACACAAACTTCTGTTTGGTAGCTGACGCTGACTGAAAAACTTAACCACGATTGAACTGGATTGCTAATGCTAACGTGTGCAAACGGCTCTAAACACCAGTAAGGCCATCACGGTGCAGTTGTCTGGTACATGATAAACATTAACACAAATTAATATTCAACTATGTATAAAACATATCTCTCATCATTAAAGCTTTTTTTTTGGGGGGGGGGGGGGGGTTGCGCTATGATATCACCGCAATGGCAAGGGAACTCAAACCCACAAACTTGCTTAGCTATAGTTTCAAGCAAAACACATATAGAGCATGCATTTGGCATTCGTGTTTCCACTTTCAAAGTGTATGGCAATATTTCAGCTAAGTTAAACAGTTAAAAGATGCTTTGAAAGTTTAAAACTTACTGTTGTGTTGAAGAGCAGGCTTCCATCACTCTCCTAGTGGGGGAGGGGCTATGCATGGTCTGCACGTGCACTGCAGCGTCTCCAGCAACACGGAGCTGCCTGTGGACGCCTGTCTGTAAATAATGCCAGATCGGCGAATGCAGCAGCCCGCATCGGCCGATGCCGATACACATAAAAAACGCAAAAATCGGCCGATAAAATTGGCCGGCCGATGTATCAGTCGATCACTAGTATGTACGGCACGTTTCACAAACAAACACCGTATGAAGCAAAAAGTGATGAAGAGGTAAAAAGTAATTGTTGATTTGGAGCACAGCAATACTGCTGTGATGTCATCTGCATTGATCGCGGCGAACAGCTGCTACGCAGATCTTGCTCCAGTTTCCAACTTGGAATTCCGACTTGGATGACCGTTCCATTGCACTTTTCCCATGTCCACAGTCGTTTTTTTTTTTTGTTCCAAGTACAATGGAATCCACCATAATCAACTAGAGAGAGTGGACACACCTGTGTGGGTTTAGTGGGCATTTAATGTGACTGACTCATGCAGCTGATGATGATGTGATGTCGCAGATACACCGGTTAAACGGGAGCTTTCATCTGAGCTACTTGAACCTTTCATGAGGATGTTATTTCAGTGGGAGGACAGAATCTATACATTGGCATGGACAGAATTGGGAATGAGAGTCTTAACTTCATATTCTGATGAAAGAATTCTTCGGGTGGAGGGATTAAAGTGTATCTGACACAGGGCTGATTATAAACAGTCACAACAATTCACTGAATGACGCATAATTGACCTTTTCATGGTTTATTAATGCCGATGTGTTCTGCTGTGAGCGGGCTACAGCTCATTTAGCCTGCCTGTGAAATATGGATGGAGGAAAGGACATAAGTGGGGGGAAATAAAAGGCATAATATCCATCACGACAACACTTGCATGAACTTTAACATTGTGCAACAGCTCATTTAATTTGGTGAAATGTGTTTGGAGGCAGCACATCCTCTCTTCAATTTGTCATTTCTCCTCTGACAATAAATATACGAAATGTCTAGGTGAGGTTCAGTCGGTTAGTGTCTTTGTCAATACAATAAAGGATTAAAGAGCATAGTCATTATCAGCCTCTCATGGGCTTTCATTGGAAGTTGTGTTGACCTTGTGTGATTCCACACTACAAATGATGACAAATGTTTCTTTCTGCTGAACACACTAGTAAAATACTTTCTTTCATTTTGACAAAAGCAAAGGTGTAATCCAATGACACAATACCAGAATTGTAAAGGTGCTATTTGTAAGAAAAGTGCTTTGGGGTTGCAGGACAGACCCCAAAGCATTAATTTTGGACAAGTTGGGAATAAGATTCAAAAATCTACTTCTCGTCAATTAGCAGCTTAAAACTCTGATACAATACTACTAAAAAAAACTCTTGCACAGTGCTGGTACTGAAACAAAGTTACTAAAACATACACACTTGTTAATTGTAATAAACATTCTGACATCCAGTCACGTGGTAGGATTTGTTGCTGGAGGGGATGCTGGAACAGCAACGGGTTTAGAACCAGTTGATTTTGTTGCCAGTTGTTTTATCTGTGCATCTCTAAATGTTTTATCTATAGCTTCTGTACTTCATTAATCTAACATGTATAATTCATGGTCATGGTCGTATAATTTTAAACTTTATAGAAAAGAAGTATAAATACTTTCGACAACCTAGGTGTGATCAGTAGGATAATTAACATGCATTCAGTTGAGTTTTACCAATCTACAGGCCCTGGGATTGTGCAGGTGGCTTACTTAGAAATGCTTCATGTAATTAGGTAGGCAACACTTGTCTATTGTGAAAAAGGTCTGTTGTCTTTATGTTGTAAAATGGCTATGATGAAGACATCTTTGCCCATGGCCTTTAAAGTCCAAAGATCGCTTGGTTTCACAAATGCGTGGATAAATAAATAAATAATCAGCACAGAAGACATCTGCAGACGAACAAAATCCTGTCCATTAAAAGGAAATGAACCAGGCTGGTGGGGAAATTAACTTTTAAAAATGTGAACGTCTAACAGCCACTGGCAGATACATACCCTAATGATTTACATGATGGCTATGTGGGTCAACAACGCACAGGATGTACCCGAATGAAAAGCCTGAAGTGAACTGAAGTAGCCTCTTTGATATGTATTCGAGAAACTCAAGCAAATCCACTTGCCTTCATATAGCACTTAGATATATGGCTGGTGGCTGTTGTTCATTTCCAACCATGGCACTGGACTGCACAGCTTCTGTTCAAAAAATGCAACTTAATCTCAACATTCTTTTTCTAATCCAGGGAGTCTCTGCAAGCAGAGACAGACATATGGAGAAAAGAACTGGGGATTCCAAAATGAAGATCATGACTCTTCATCATTGGTGGAAACAAATTAAGTACTTGGTCACAATTAAGGATGCAATGATTAACCACCATCGCTATTGACCAGCAGTTAAACATTACCATAAAGGGCTCAGCTGTATCACGTGTGTCTGTTTTTACGCTAAAAAGGGACATAATAATCGTATAGTGAAGGAAATGAAAGAAACCAAAAATCCAAACTGGTGCACAAGCTTTAAATGCTGTGCAGCAACAAGTTCAGGTCAGCAAAATTACACATGCTGCTGAGAGAACATTTAATCCCCAGAAACAAACGCCAAACAAAGAAATGTTGTAGGGACAAAATGTAATAAAACTTATAATTAAATATGCTCATGTGATTTTAAACATCTCTAGTGTTTTTTCACTATAAAGTACTGCACTAAATAAATCTATAATCATTGCACAGCGGATGTTTTTTTCCCTAAGAAAAAAAAAACCCTAGTTGATTATATGCACAGAAGCTCACATGTGCTCATCTTCATCTCCAGTTTAATGAATTGTGAAACAGTTTGTCAGGCTCTATGACCTTTGCTTTGCTGATCAGTGTAGTGGTTGCAGTATGTCAGAATGTGTGTCAAGTTTCACTATAGGATTTGGTGGCAGTAAGCTGAGTAATGGTCCATGTTCTCCTGCAGCTAATTAATCATTTTAGAATCATCATTGTAAAAATTCTGATAGGTACACATGCTTAGCAAAGAAAGAATTCATGTATTTCATTGCAACTTTCTAATATATGTGCACCAGGTATCTGATATGTGGAACTGAGTGTGTGATGGTTAACAACTGGAGATATTATTGACTGTAAAGCTGGCTCAATGTAATATTCAGTCTCTCCGCTCGCAGTATGAATAGCAACACATAACAGAGGGCTTGTCAAATGATACTCATGATAAGGAAGAGAGGAATGCTCCTCTAGTGTTGCATACTCCACTGTAACGATCATATACGATGCCGAGTGGAGGTGTGTTACGCAGAAGAGCTCCCTCAGATATCATTAGCTGCTGTGCTGTGATGAAGAAGCAGGAATCAGATCATGTAATCCCCTCCTGAGACACTATTAATTAATAAGAGCTTTGCTAAAGAGGCCCTCCTCCACTTAGGCTCCCCATGCTTTCTTGCAGGAAATCGATTCGTGTCTCTCCTGCTGCCAATGTGTCTGGCGGACATCTTTTACAGTACAACCCTCACGCCAATAGCAGTCTGTGTGTCTGCCGCTGAACCATGCAGGGCCAGATGACACCTTCATAGACACGGATCACATTTCCTGCACGGTCTCTGCTTCCTGCTGGACTTGCAGAGGATTAGATGGGATGCTGTTTGAAGTATTGGATTCTTGACTTGCTATGCAAGTTAGAACTTTGACAGTCCAGTTTTTTGTATGTAATAGTGAGGGCTATGGTTGGGCGGTGCCTGCCTGAGATGAAACATTGTGATGGACTATGACATTTTTTGTTTGTTTTTTGTTTTTTGTCTTTAATTAATTTTTTTTTAATTTATTTTGGTATATGTCCCCTTTTCAAAGCATCTTTGTCTCCACACCACATATCTGTAAGTTAGCTGTGTTCAACCTCAGAAGATTGAAACAAAGTTAGCTGGTTAGCTGTACCAGGAAAACTAAGCTAAGAAGACTTTGTATAACAACAGCACGGTCGAGATAAATAAACTAAAGATGCCTACAGAAAATAATTAAACCAAGCATCTTGGGTTCACTTAACTGAGACAAACTTCTTTTCATTTCCCTCCCACATATCACAAACAACAACAACTCCTGCCTTACGGCAACTCTGAGGGGACACACCAGTGATTTCTGGTGGGGAGCCTTTTAAATCACAATGTTAGGATGGTCAGGTGTAGGTGTAGGACCTGATATCTCAGAAGGAACAGGTGACACCCTACCAGGGTCATCCACAATGTTACACAAAAATATACTAATAATTATATTAAAATAATGAACTTTATTCATATGGTACCATTCATACAGGGAACATAGCTCAAAGTGCTTTACAATAGGTTGAACAAACTAAATTTGAATTGAAGCAAGTTCAAATACTACTGATATACACAAGAAATCAAATTAATAAAAAGTGGCAAAGACAAAGAGGCAGCAAATGAAAAGACATTCACCTCTGTGGACTTCCATAATTGTGATGTTCAAAAAGGCCAAAACTGCCAATTTTCCTATATCTGTAGTGGCTTGTATTAAAGAAAAACAAGTGCCTCGTAAACAGGTAATAAGGAGCCAGAGCAGGTTAGTTAAAACCAGAGTGATAGCAGTAATAACCCAAACCTCCTTCAGGAAAACCCACTTTCCCTTCAGTCCTAATTCGCAGCACCCTCTTCTACCAGAATCTAATCAGAAAACAACTGCAACAGCCATGTATTTTATTTGTGTTAAATGTATTATTCCTCCTAAGCACTAGGGGGGTGTATGGTAATGGCCAAGACTGGCGACAGGAGATTCGTGATACAAGTTCATGCCAGTAATCACGGGTGCTGCTTATGGGAATGGAGCAGATTTTGACAACATCATATGGCTGTATTTGTTTTACCTTTGTATCGAAATTTATGGGAAGTGACAGACGTTATGAAGTTTGACCACGAGTAAGAAAATAAACGCAATTATGATATGAAGTTACACTGAAGACTAAGTAACATTTTTTCCGAGTACACTTCTAAACAATTCAGCCCAATTAGGAGCCAGTAGTAGCTAAAGTAACGGACTTAGTCTACAACAACCACCAGAACATTTTTGTACAGGAAAACAATCCATGGAAAACCAGAGCCTTTCCCGAAAACCATGACATCTAAATAGTTGCAGGTAGTTTGTTACAAAGCTTTTCATACCAATTATGGCTAAAGACAGTGCAGTTCAATCTAAATATTATTTTACAATGTCAAATCAGGTGATGCTGCACTATTAATAACAATGCACCAGTGCAATGAACGAACCATTATGGCTCTAGGCAACACACAATCAAAGGCTTGAGAGAAATGTCACATATTTAATTTTTTTTACCAAAAAAAAAACACACAAGCAATAAATCCATGTCAGTGCCGAATTTGAGCACTCTGAATGATCTGTGTTCCTTTAGCTCTAAGCCACTGATTCACTGACTACAAAGAGCACATCCCACAGAGAGACGTATCAATACAGTCTTGTACACATTCAGTTTCACCTTTTCTGTCTACTCAATTGAATTCCACTGGAGATTAACTAACGAGTGACATCACAGGCTCAGCTCTCACTTCTTGTTTTAAAAAGACAGCAGTGACTGTTTGTGAGGGCAAATATTTGACAGGACAACATTTAAAAACACACACAAAGGCTGTCATGAAGTTCTGTTTGCCTCAAGGTCTACAGTTAGCCACAGTGGCAGGAAAATAAAGGTGGATCAGAGAACTCAGCAAACAACTTTACACTGTGTATTCAAAGATGGCTCATTAAGTGAGATGGTTTAAAGAATAATGTATAGAAATATGCCACAAAGGCTTTGTGGTAACATATGATGAACAGGTATATGATGAAAGTTAACATATGAGATTACTCGCCATTAGTTAAGATCTATTATATACTGTGCTTGAGTGATTTAACATGTATGTAAGGTGTTGTTCTCTTTGTATCTCTTTGATTTTGAGGCTGTCTTTTTGTATTGATTTTTGTCAACATGGTCTCTGTTGAACATCAGCATATACAGCTGGGGAACACAGCAGCAGCAGCGTTAGTATTTGAAGTGGCTTGACTCCTTCTGCTGGACAGTTTTTAATGGACACCCTGCTAACACTGTGTTTATGTTATCGACTTTTCAGCTGACTGTTAAAGGGATTGATTTAGCCTGCTGCTGATATGATTGATCATTAAGATACTGGTGCCTTACTCTCATTTATGAAACAAAACGATGCGGTTCTCGCACTTGAAGTTCGTCCGTTGAAGAGAACGACTCTGATCAGAATTTAACAACGGTTGGTTTAGTCTCCATCGTATTTTATGGCCCTCTGTTGTGCATAGGCAGTCTTTGTAAAAGGGCAAGTCTTTGCACAATTAACCCAAAGCATGACAAGTGGAGGCTATTTAATTTGGTATGAGTGTCAATAGTCCTGAAATATGGAAGAACACAGAGCAAAACACAAAGTGGGAGCACAGATTACCATTAAGTGGGAAAAGGAAGGTGCTTACAGTATCTTCACAGGAAACGTGATGTGTCTGCCTGTGAGGATTCATTTCCAAATGTAACCATTTAACCAAACTCGGATGGATGACTCATCTTTGCTGCCTTTTTTTCAACCTATGGAAAATTACATAGATTTTTTCTTAATGTGGATGCTATAACCGAAAAGGTCAAATTTCAGTCTTAAGCCTGGTATTTCTCACACCAGTTCTGTTAAATTTTTAAGTATTGATTGATTTGGAAGCTCTTGCATTGAACATAATTGTGACATCTCTTGTCCAGTTTTTGTCGAAAGCTCGATTAAATGTTGCTTGAGACTAGACCGATAAATTGGTTGGCCGATATTGGCCAACAGATATATCAGCATATTATCAGTAATTTCTTTTTACAGATTATAATCAGAAAAAGATACTTGATGGATATCCACCTTCATTACAACTTTATCACATGTGCTAACTACATTTGAGAGATCACTGCGAAAAATGTGTGTATATCAGCCAACAATTAATGGTCGGGCCCAGATATTTCAGTCCCAGATGTTTCAGCTGTTTATGCTGATTCACCGATGTGAAACATTTTAGAAGGTTGAATTATGTGCATTACAGCCCCCACTTCAGTACACAGTCACACAGTAGGCTGCCATGTCAAATTACAGCAGCAAAATACTGATATAACATTTTATTTTCCACTTTTCCACAGATGAAATATGGACCTTTTTAAATGCCTGCGCTTATCAAACATCATTACACTAATGAACATGTGCATTCAAACTACATTAGATGGAACCTTAATTATGCTCAAGGGTATGTTTTTTTTCTTTGTATCATTATTATACAATCATGTTCTATAACATCTTCTTACCGAATAATTATACCATTTTCATGTTTGGTCTCCTATTAGGAATATTTTATTTTTAATAGCACTGTAATATACAACACGGTTCCAGGGGGAACAAGAGAAAATAGCAGCACTTCAAAGAGAAGACTTTTCTTTAAAACATTTTAACCTTGCACATTTAAATATCCGATATCCTATAACGGGCAACGCGAATGTAGGAGATAGCCATCTCTGAGGAGGTTCTGTGGAATGAAGTAATCTAAATGCATTTCTGCTCTGACACAGCACACTTTGAGCCGAGCCTTCATTTGGTTTATAGAAATGTTGCAGTTGCCAGAATGATCAATAACCCCATTAACACAACCAAAGGAAAACACACTCTCCATCTACCTTTGGGGGGCTCTCCTAAAGGGGTTAGTCTGGGAATCTGAATGGATAAATGTGCCCACTTTAATGTGTGTGCGCCTGTGTATGTGAACATGCATGGCTTTGTGTGTAAAAGTGTTATCAGAGAAATGAAACAATTCAACTTTATGTTGTACATACTGTAGTCATAGCAGAGGATCTATCCAAAACATCAGAGAAAAATGTTTTGTTTACAATTTCACAGAGCAGTCCAGTGATATACACGAGCACAGCACAAGTCTTTACCAGATTTATTGGATGTTTTTAAACATCCCATTAGCATATTATGGTCTGGTATTATTTGCCCCAGTTTATTTTCCATGACAGGTGTTGTGGTCCAGGTAGAATTCTCATGAAGTCATACAGTTTTAAAATTACACTGAAGGGACACAGAAAACCAACCAAAGGAACCCAAGGAAAAGGAGACAGTAATATCTTATTCTTATACTAAAAGTTAACTACTACACTGAAGTTTTATAACACATGTGCCTCCATCATATCTTACAGATATGACCCCTCAGATAATAGCTATAATGATGCTCTATATTTCCTTAAACAAGCAGCTGATTAATAGATTTATTGAAAGACAATTAATAAACAACAATTTTGATATGGTAATCTTCTAACAGCAAGACTACAAGTCTACTACATGTACAATGTTGGCAAACCTGGCTACGTAATTGCAAGAATAAATATTCGAAATGTGCATCTTAGTTTATATTTCTTTTGGTTCAAATGTGTATGTTCTGACAGTGCAACACGTAGGTTTAGGCACAAAAACCACTTGGTTAGGGTTAGGAAAAGATTATGTTTTGGCTTAAAATACCTTATTGAAATACGCTGGATGTCTTGTTTTTTTTTTAAAAAACAATTGGTTTTGTCGCTACAAGCATGGCTAGTAATTATCCCATGGTGTCCTTAAAAGATCCATTGGTACACAACTGTTACACAATGCTCTGAAGAACAGCACTGATTCAAGCTAAATGCTAAACAACTGATGTGTTATTGTGTGATCCCTCCAAATGTAGTGCATCAATCTGGACCAAAGTGATGAACAGACTGAATGTAATGACAAGAACATTTTACATATAACAAATAAATGTATCGGTCTTTATTGTTTGACAAATAATGCATTACCATCACTGTTTTCTCTACAAATGTATCTTTGGCTTTTCCATACAGCAGTTTTATTAGTTATGAACTATGTTGATTCTTCTATAAACTGCTATCAACTACTACTGCTTATCAATGAAAGCTATTTCAACACGTCACCTTGGGTCTTTAAAATATGTGATGGGCAGCACTAACAATGTCTCTGACATTTTACAGGCTAAATAATTAATTAATTAATTGAAAATAATGGATAATCAATAATGAATATGAACAGTCTGTCGCTGTTCATATGAGCTAGACAGCGATGAGATAATACCTTTATGAAGCAGCAAACATCCCAAACAGGAAACTTGCTATACCCAATTGAAAGAAAATGAAGGAAATAATATTGAGATGTGCAGCAGGGCAGACTAATGGATTCCACATAGATTGACACTTTAAAGGAACAGAGCTGTTGGGCCACAGCTGATTAATAACAGGCCGGCTCCATCCAGCGAGATGCTTATTAAAATATGAATTTCAAATGAATCCGTCTTCAGAGCATTGTCCAGGGTCCAGCTGTAATTTGTTGTCACTGAAGCTTTCAGACACTGGTATCTCCTCGGCCAGAATGAGAAGTAGTAAAAACATCCTGACTAGGAATGAGAGTCAAAGATATGGCACAGAAGGCAAAGAGAGCAGTGCTTTTCCAAACGACTATAATGGATTTGTTACCCTTCTGATTTACATTTAAATGAAAACCTTTTATCTGCTGGTCTACCTACTAATGAGCAAACTCTGCTTTGACAGATGTGACTCCTCTTCCCATCATGAATGGAATAAACCAGGAGTTTAATGTTGTACTATTCTTAAAAATCATTGAGAAATAAACTTCTCAAAAATTACATGTTTAGACTTTTTCTTGTGTTATATTTTCTCTATTTTATGTATCTTTGACATTTCGAAAAATCAAAAACAGGAGTCGATCAGAGACGGCTAGGAGAGTCTGATGAGTAACTTCTCAGCATTAGGTTTCATTTTACTTGAAGGTACACAAAAAGAGTAACTAATGACTCAGTAATTAATGAGTCATGACGATCTCATGCCAATCAGCGGGTGGTTCATAATTAGTCAGGGGCAACTCATGAAGAAATTGATCAGTTTGTTGATTTGACAGATATTCATGAAGTAATCATTACCTAATGATTCATTAATGTAGTGTCTCCCAGTCTGTTTTCTAGCAACTCATCATCATCTACTATATAGTCCTCAAATCAGTTATTCATTAAATACTCAATCCAAACAAACAAACAGACATAAAATAGTAGATTGTTATTCAGTAAAACAATTCTATTAATACAAATCTCTAGAAATAGTCCCAAAGTAATGATTGGTAGCAGCTGATTGATTAGCATAACGTATGTTACTGGAGCTGATTGCTTTCAACCTTTTCTTGAGTGACCTCTCAAATGAAACAAACTAAGGAGGTTTAGGAAATTACAAAAAAAGAAATTTCACCCGATTTCCATGGCATTCTATAAATAGAGGAAATACAAACAAGCTGTGCGATGGACCGCCAATTTGCATTATCAAAGTGTCTTTCTGCCTTTAATAACTGGTATGAGAGTCTTAAAATGAAGTGCAGTAACACAAAGATGAAAGGCAACAACACTGCATCCTGATTGCAGTGGTTGGTTACCTGCTCTGTTAACCATGGCAAAAGTTTTGTTGATTTTTAATTTACATCAGGGAGTAGAAGATCTTCTCTTTCCTCAAATTTTATATTTCGATCAATGGAATTACAAATGTGTGGGCAGCTATTTGGATAACAAAATCTAAATTTGGTTTTCAGTCGAGTGTGGTGGAAAATATTCAACCATGTGGCGCACACTGTTATTGTGACCTGTGTGAATGCTTCAAATGAGTCAATCACATCTTAAGCACAGACAGAAAGCAGTCTAGCAATATGTTGTGACATTAAGTCAGTTTATTGTTGCATAAATCAAGCTCTCTGTATTAGGCTGAATCTCTACTACTACTCATCTTGCCACTTCCTCACTATTTTTTAAGATGTACTGCATTTGTGCCCTATACTGTATGTGTTTATGCATGCAGGTGTGCGTGTGAGAGAAGAGTCAAGATATGTAAATTCCATAGATTGCCAAACAAGCAGCCATCTGGCAAAGTCATTCAGTCATGATTTAGGATAAACAGAGACCTGCATGTGTTCCTGTAATATGGCAATCAAAAAAATGATGAGTCTTTCTTACCTCTAGGTACTTGTCAGCTATAGCTGTTTATGAAGTAATGTGATTTTTTCTTTCCCTTTTTGACATGATAATAACATAACTCAACTTTTCACAGACGGTGTGGAATTTTGTTCAATTGCCGTGAAAAACTCCTAAAACTAATGAGTAAACCATAATTTGTCTAAAAACCATAAGGAAAACAGTTGAAGCAAAGTATCATGATACAAAGCTGGTACATAAGCTGACGTAATGAAGCTTCATTTTCACATTAACTCAGGAAATCAATCAAAACTTGTGATGCTAATAGGAAATAATGACTTAGCTGATGGACCCCATTGAAGCAGAAAATAATCTTACACTGCGGCAAGTTCAAGGAAGGTGCTCCACCAAATACTGAACCGTGTAGGTGGATGAACAGATATTAATAACATTATACAAGCTTGTACCAACCTTAATGTTTTTTTCTTTTAATCAGAGGAAAAATCTGAAAAACACAATAAACAACACCTGTAGAATTATGACTGATTTACCTTCCTGATCATTAAGTACAATAGCCAGATGCTAAGTTAAAATATCAGTTAATAATTATGGACTACATCTGCTAGTGCTTCTTCAATCTCATCCAACTGTACAAAGATATACAGCACATAACATTGTCATAGGACTATAGCTGGTTGTCTCATACATATTCCCAATGTTTTCTTTTTTGTAGATCCACAACATTAAACAGTGTCTAGTATCTTTACAGCGGGAAACCAATCTATAGAGTGTGGATGGATCCATTACAAAGGAGTGTATGCATCACTGCCACCCGCAGACTGCTGCTGAAGTGCTCCACCGCTGACACACCTTTACTTGTCATTTAGCCAAAGGCCTTCTACCCGGGACATGGAGTGTGACTTCCAATTAGTTTTCAGGAGATTTATTCATGGAACTGTTAAAGAAAGAGTGTGTTAAAGAATGTGAACGGCGTAATGGATTTTAAATGACTGCCACACTGCAACGCTACATATAGCATAATATGAGCTCTGATGAGTTTTGTCTGACCCCCAATGCAAATGGCGAGGCATTAAAGCTTCAATTGGCTGATGTTTTTGGCTTCAATGAAAAGAAACAAAACTCTTCGCGTAGTCGTTTTATCAATCAATATTTAAATATCAATGTCATCTGTCAGTGTACCCTTCCATACTGCTTGTCTCAATCATGCAATGAACATATCGTGAATTCCTGAACAAACAAACATTTTAAAAGATTACCTTAATAAGTTATAAGTGCAGCAAAATGATCAATAAGGAAACATTTTCAATATGCTGTGTGTGTGTGTGTGTGTGTGTGTGTGTGTGTGTGTGTGTGTGTGTGTGTGTGTGTGTGTGTGTGTGTGTGAGTGAGAGAGAGAGAGACAGACAGACAAAGAAAGAGAGGGGAATGAGATAGAATGCTCAGGCAGCTGTGTGGGAGGGGAGACTCTCAAGGTGCAGATATTCAGATATGAGTGGAGGAGTATGCTGAGGTTATTCAAGAATCTGATAGCTCGGAGTCAGTTGATCTTTCAATACACTGCCTGGTAAATATTTACACAGAAGGTAAGGGCCCTCTATTATATATGCATCTGATGAAGACCACCCTTGAAAGCCAGACAGACGCCTGAAAAGTAGGCCACTTTGTTCACTGGGCCTTATTTTTGCATATTTTTCTCATAATTTTGACCTGCATCTATTTTATATTTTATCAAGGTCTCACTCTGATTCCCAGACAAAAAAGAAACTTAAGAGAAGTTAAAAAACCTATAAACTTTCAGCAGTGTGTCTGTTCATTCAGAGAGAAATGATTCCCTGTGATTCTTTTTTTTTTCTTTTAAAAAGGGTCGTACTACAAATCTCACTGTGAATCAACACCCAGTTCTGCAGCTCACTGCAGCATTCGGATACTCTCAGCTTACTGAAAAGACAGACTTGCCAGTGGTCTTGTTTACAGCCTGTTTACAATCAAGTAATTAAAGGCAATTGGATTCTTGACAAAAATAACACCTTTAGTTTCTTGTTTCTGGCATCTGTGGTTATAAAAAAAAACTGCTGACTATATCTGACATCCTTCTTTGAGCCCAAGCCATACTCACTTTAGAGCGAACACATATAGTATTGCTCATTTAGTCCACACATAGTGTCCACATACATTTAATGAATACATTTTCACAGTCCTTGTGCAAAAACAATCAAAGAAAGCACGCAAGTACATATGATTCCATGTTGTGTGTGTGTGTGTGTGTGTGTGTGTGTGTGTTACATCTAGGTCGGCTTGGCTGCATTTCTGGCTCGTGGTTTCGAGGGCTGCTATGTAAGTGGGCGATTTCAATGTGCGCATAAGCACGCAGCATCGCTCGTTTGTAGCGTGACCCTGGCTGTGACTGAGGAGCATAATCCGTGTTGATAATATATCCTGGCATGTGAATCTGAGCGCTGGAGAGATACCAGGTGCTTTCACAGCCTCCCTGTGCTGTGGTAAAAATTGAACATCTAATGTAATACTCACGAATGTGTAAATTTCCACCTGGACTGAACTACAACGCACCGAATAAATGCAATAGCACTGTATCCAGGTATTGAGAGCGAACAGGGAAGGCATGGAACCCCATTAAATGTTGGTGTTCAGATTAGAACATATAAAAACATAAATTCACAGTCCAAGACAGGAAGTGCCATAGAATGCAACCTTGACATGTTAGAGAGGGCTGAATAGAACACATTTAAGATCAGGTCAGAGTATAAACAGCACACAGGAGGAAAAATTTTATGAAAGAGCATCTGAATCAGAAGTCATAGGGGCTGGTGTATTGTGATACACAACGTTGGCTCAGGGGCCAATGTCAAGAGCAGAAATTGTTGACTAAGTTCATTGAACATTTCTTTGTCGAGACTTAAAGCCTTTGCACAACAAGTCTGGTTTTTTTTTCATATGCAGTGTTTTAATACCTCATCCATTTTAAAGACACGTTACCCAAAGAAAACTTGCACACTGACTCCCATGTTTTTATTTTGCTGTTCATTACAAAGACTGGCAGTACAAGGCGAGGTGGAGTCGTCAAGCAGTAAAGACGAGTTTGCGATATCTTAACTTCTTGATGAAATGAAAATAGAATACTAGGTCCACCCCACTCCTGAAAGCAAGACAAGACCAAGAGCAAAGAAAGTTTCACCTGCTGATGAAGGAGCTGCAGAGTTGTCCCGATCACTTCCAGGTGTATTTCACGGTGTCAAGACAGACAGATACACACCGCAGACACACGACATCCTACGTTCACATGGATCCGAATGTATTGGTCAAGATCATAGTCAATCGTCGTCTTATGATCAGTCTGTCTTATCACACTGCTTAATCACACTATGGTGGCTCTGAATAGTCAAATAACCCTCTATATGCTTTTGAAGGATGCAAAACAATGCAGAAAATCAAACCTGTTCTGAAAGAAATTAAGATGGACAACAGTTTTGGAGTCATGATTGACACAACATGAGGTATCTATCTATCAAAGGCCTCGAATGTCTCACTGTGAAAAAGTGTCTGACTTGATTTGTAAGAGTTTAATTTAATACATTTAGTTAATTTGAGCATGAACAAGGTGGTAACCTACTGCTTTGTTTGCTTTTGTTCTTGTTTTGTAAAAAAATCGACATCACAGTTTTAGATCGTTTTTATTTACAGTGTTTTCAATATTCTTTAATCTTATACCTACAAAGACATTTACATGTTTTATTTGCCCAAACCTCCCTCTAAAAAACTGAAATACATTAATACCTCAGTTCTTGTGGTGTGTTTATATCTGAGCAGTAGAGTCTGCCCTTGTGTTCTAGCTGTGTGACAGATTGTGGATCTGAGGGTAGGCAGGGAGGCAGAGCTGTGTGCAGTATTTTAAGGTAACCCTCTGATGAGAGTTAATGATGCAATCAACCCAAATCTTATTGATAGCTGACTCTGAGCTACAATCACCTGGAAGCTTTGAGTAAAAATGTGCGTCCAACCGGTGATCAAAACATTTCAAACTATCACCTCAGCCTTGTGTTTGAGTGGCAGCAAATTGTTTTCTTGGCATAAGAGTTGAATCAGTCCTCACAAATCCCACCTAGATAAATGTAAGTTTTCCACCTCCACCGCATATTGCAACATACTGTTTTGATTAATCACCTTGAAGAGAATTAGGATGTGATCAATCAGTCACTGTCATCTGCTCAGCTGAGTTCTGATGGCCTGTAGTCTCTTAAGATCAATTAAGTTAGTGGATGGCAGTCTAAACAATTGCCTTACCCATTAAACACACAGCCTTAGCTGTGTGATAGTACCTCCTCTGCTTTTCCCTCAGGTCTCATGTAATATTTCATTAAAGTGTTGTAAGTGACTGACATTATGTGAGGCAGTCTTAGCCAGTCTCTTTGAAAACTTTGGCCTCTAAATTATTAAGAACACATAGGCAGGAAAAATGAGAATAATTACTTTAGTTAAGGTATGAGTAATTAAACCATATTCGAACATGTTCTTACTGCTACAGGTTTTTAAGATAAGCCTAAATGTCTTCATCATTAAAACTCACTTCTACACTTATTCCATGAAATTTTCTCTAACTGCCTGAAGCTTCTCCACTCTAAATTATGTAAACGTCAAATGAGGTTTTCTCTAAAGTCTATTGTCAGAACAAGTTTATATTTAAGTAGCGCATAAATAACACACCATAAAGTGTACCCTAATAAACAGAAAATAATTTAGTGCTGTCAGTCATCTTATGCATTAAATTATATTTAAAGCTATGCAATGCATCACGTGTGACATCACAGATGTCTGTGTTTACTCAAACTGTCTTAGGGGAAAGGATGAATACTGGATGTTAAAATTAAAATTAAGTGATTCAGTTATGAAAAGTTTTTCTCTTGTACAGTCATCTTTTATTCCCAGTTTCCTCTACAACTTTCAAAAGTGGTGGACCACCAGAGTATAAACGTTACCACTACAGCTATAATATGCAAAATAGAATATTTTATTGTAGTAAGGCTGTCACTTTTTCAAAAGAATCAAGGTTGAATGAATTTGAAATGACTCACGGTTTGTTTCATACAAATTCACTCAAATTGATCGTAACATCCCTGCGTGCAACCGGCCATACAAAAAGCCACAACACCACATCATTTTTGTGACTTTATCAATTTTGCAGCCCATTTAACATCACATTCTTCTCATTCATCCAGCAATCAAATATTAAATTGTTTAGTAGCTGTATCAACTTATTGTCCTTATATCTCTGTAACTTCTGGTCATTTCACAAGCTCCTGGCAGGGGGGCTGCTGACGCTGAGTGTATGCAGTCAAACAAGGTTGTACACCAAAATCATTAGCTTAGTTTACTGATCGGTCAATACGGCATAACAACATTTTTGAGCACCCTCTGATGGATCACAAGGCAAACTACAGCAATCAGTCAAGTTTACTTATAGACTGTACAGTTCAACAGTTCATGAATGTCCCAATATCCTACAACAGAATGACAGCACACACAAAATACACGAAAGAGCATATGGCCTGGTCCTTAGAACCAGCAATAATACTAGTGCTGAAACCACTTACTGCATTAGATGCAAATAAAAGCCTACCAGGGATGGAAATGGAAGCAATACCAAAAATGTCTCCCTGCCATCACTGCTACAGGACAATTACAGAGGAAACACTGCATCTGTAAGTAACATATCTGACAAGTACATGCCTTTAAAAACAAAGAAGAAACATTCATGTCTCAATTGTGAATCTCTTGCATTACGGTGATGTAACTTTTAATGTTTTCTGCCGCAGTAACTATTCTGAAAGTGTGTACACGCTCTGCATGGCATTCTGTTGACATTGTTAATTCTGAGAGGGTTTCTTACTGGACTCTGGGGTTGCTCACCGTGCCAGCACTGAAACATGGGACCTGTGTGGTGGCAGACATGATGGAAAGCCGAGCCTTGTGCGGGCATGCATCTGTATCTGTTGTGTGTTGAGAGGGAGGGAGGGAGGGAGAGGGAGAGAGAGAGAGAGAGAGAGAGAGAGAGAGAGAGAGAGAGAGAGAGCTCAAAGGAATACTCACTCATTATGGCTGTGTGGAGGGGTGAGGCTGTGACGATGTATCATTGCCTGCCCTTTGGTCAGCAGCCATCACAAGTATAACAGATGGAACTGATGAACTGTTTCCATAGACTGTGGGCACTTTACAAGCTGTGGTATCCAATTATGTTTCATCATGTGCTCACGGGAATGTACAATACTACACGGTAACAAGATAAAATCAAAAGCTGTGCCTGTGCAGTGTGAAACAACTGTGGGTTAGTCGCTCCCAACAAGAACAACCCAAAATCATTTGCCTTAGCTGTGTGGTTTTGATATTTCTGCCACCATCTGTTTAAGAAGGGAGTAATTCTCATTATTCCAATCTACTTTAGCAGCAAAAAGAAACATATACAGTATTAATACAGCAGTTCTGCAATAATCAATATATTGCAAGACAATCATCTAACGATACATCACAATATCTGTCTGACTGGAGAATATAAAGTCTCGCTAAGATGGCAAAATGCATGAATTATGTTTTAAATCAATGCATTGTGCTGTTGGTTTCACAGAATTTGACACTGACCGATATGATACAATGTACAAAAAGTGCACAATCTTCTTGCCTCTTAAAGCCAGCAACTTGTTCACGTGAGCCATTTCAACTTACAGAAAACTATTAACAAGTTAGTGCAAAAATTCAAAATTCCTCCATAAAAACGTTATAATAAATACACATTTCAAGCATGTCTTCACAAGTAAATGTGTGTTCCTGAAGTCAAGTGTGACTCAGGTCAATATTCTGTTTAAATACAACAAATCTAATCCTCACAATTGGGACATAGGACCTAAGAATTACCCTATGTCAAGAAACGTGTCACTGCAGCTTTATGACAGTCAAGTTTGCTTGTGGAGAACATTTAAAAACAACACATTTGAACCAAAGTCCTTTGAAGAGAAGCTGAAATATAATTAATAAATGGATGAAATCAATAAAAACTTAGTCATTAAAGTAGAGAGAAGGAAACATTCTGATGAAATAGTGTCTCTTTTGCCATAAGAAATAGAAAAAATACTATTTGAAAACAGGAAAATGTCTTGTTGACTCATCTACTCTAATATATATATATAAATCATGAGTTAATTGCAGGAGGAAGAAAACTAGTAAAAAAATTGCAAAATAAATATAACCACATTTTTAAGTTTTTTTTTCCTATAAAATGAAAAACAGATTTGTTTTCTTTGTTACCCAAGGCTAACATTCAGGTATTAATGTTTATAAAAACCTTCAAAACATTTAATGCTTCACAAATCACTGATTCTCTGAAGGAACAAGCTCGCAGTAACCTTGACAACTGATGCCTTTTGCCTCAGGCTTTGTGGGAATTACTAATTACTTAAACATATTCATTTTTCTCAATAAGGATGACATACGTAAACCTTCCCATTACACATGTGAGACCGGTCGTCTTCCATGGGACCGCACATTTTCCAGAGCAATCTCTGATCTATTAATCATGGTTATTTTAATGAGGAGCGCAGTCTGTGTGCTGAGAGGAAAAGGAAAAAAAAACCCACAAATATTGGATCTTACATTGTGAAGCTGTGTTGTACATCATTGTTCCATCTGTGTGAGTTTTTTTTTTTTTTTGTAGCTGAAAAAGATTGCTGACAAGCGCTGAACACACACAGGCCTACAGTTCCAGATTTAAAATCTAGATTAACATTCACTAGAAGACTAGTGTAGTATTCTGTTGACTAAACCAGTACATGCAATGATGAGATGATCAGGAGTTTGACACAATATCCAAACACAACTAATAAAGAAAACAATACCAACAGTTTATTTTAAGAAATACCAAATAATTTTTTGACATATGGTGTAAATTTGGAGGTGTTATTGCAAACAGCCCACTCATCGTCTCCAAGGGCTGTACTCGCTGATTTGCAGTTGAAGCACTTCCAGGGCCTGGAAAGGCTCTCTATGCTCATTTTGTTGTGAAACTCCAGAAATGTTTTGTGGACTACAAAACTTCACCTGACTTTCCATAGGTGTGAGTAGATAATGATAATAGCATTTTTGGGTGAACTTATCCTTTCATTTAAGTGCTTTGAGTTTCCCCAGCGTATTGTTTCCATGATAGGAAAAAGGAATAAGACATGTTCACAGTGAACATTTGGCAGACACAGTAAGTATCTGCAAAATGTCATTGTCACTGTGGAGAAACATTTCCTTAAGTGTTGCAATTTAAAAAAGTTATCTGGGCACCATTATGTTTATTTCAAAAACTATCTGCAGCTGCAAAACACATCTCTTAGAGTTGAAAGTTCAACAGCTGTGTTAGAAATCATCTGTTATTTCATAAAAGTCAAAGGAACGAGAGAGAAGATAACTACAACTCCCATTTTCAAAAGAAACATCCAGCCAGCAAATTTAAAGGTCTTGTTGAAAGCACCACTAATAACGAGCAAAAACTAAAGTAGAAATTTAAAAACACATTTACCATTTAGTAACTTTATTCTTAATTATTTTGGGTCAATTTTGGATGAATGCAACACATTTTTAGCAATGTCTTTTTCCCAACTCCAACAAAGACGCACTCTGAATGTGCTGCAGTTGATTTGTGCCTCTCACTGACAATTTCACCATAGTAACGGTAACTGAGGCTCAGGCGATATTAAGAGCTATCTGCCATACCAAACAGGTAAAAAAACAAAAAACAAAAACAAACTTGCAATGAGAAGAAAACTTTGCTCTGTGGGAATGTTGCTTTCAGAAGCAGCAGCTTTTCCCACTTCTCAACTGTATGCAGTTGTTCTGAAAACTGAACACAAAATATCTCTTCATCTTCAGGTAGGTGTATACACAAGTTAAGATTAGTTAGATTAGAACAGTCTGGCTAACACAGCCATGAAAAAAAAATATTCATATTCAGCCTCACATACTGGTCCACTTTGACTCTTTGCCTGGCTCTCATATATTTTATAGGGACAACTTGAACCACCAGTTCTGGCTGGGCATCATCATCTCTGACAGCAATGTGCCTTTAAGGACAAAGACTTCAAGCACAACATTGATTTTGCAGAGGATTTAACCTGATACATGGCTTAATCTCGTCCATCTTTTATTATACGTAAGGACGAGATACCCAGTACTTACACTCCTCATGTTTTCCAGTTATAATGTATTGATTTTTGAAGAAACACAAATTACACAGAGAATGATGATCAATAAGGCTGATGGAGGAATATTGATCATATATTAACATTTTCCTGCATCTTGTGCAGCATCTCCTCACACCACAACTTTCAAGAGAAAATACCATACCAATGCTTGCTTCCCTTTTATTTCCATTTGACTATGCAAAACATGCAATAATGAGATGACATCCTAGCTTCATTGTCTAAGTTACTTTTTGGTGCAGCATGTCTGGCAAAGTGGTCAGCAAGGCATGCTCTTAATTTGTTGATACATTACAGAAACCTCTTGGCTCATTAGTCAGTATCGCGACAGACAACAGACCTCTGCTCCTAAATAACAGCATATATTTGACAGATGGAAGATGGCTGTCATCAAATTTTCACAATGTGACATTTTAAAGATGCAGTAGCTCCAGATGACTGCCAGGCCCTGAGCCACAAACCTTGCTGCACATCTGAACCACTCTATATGCATACTGCCACCAACTTACTCCGCTCCTACAGCCAGAGGACACAAATCTGCTGCTGATGCTTTTATTTTGGTAGATAGCTGGCCATGATTACTATCAATTGGTTATTCCTTTACCATAGATAGATGTTGGATGCCATGTAGTACAGTTTCTCCAGCTTTCATTCACAATAGCACTACTGTGTAAACTGTATATGAGGGCTTGGAATTCTAGTGAATATTCAAAAATATTTTCCTAATATCATTTTGTCAAAAGGCGATGAGGGCACTAACTCACAGATGAGAGAAAGCTGATAGGGGCCACTAAAGTTATGCTGTGAATCTTCTCATTGTGTGCTGGGGGGCAGTTCTGCAACCACTGATACCTTCACATTTGTACGTGTCCTAGACCTATGTACCAAACTGACACTCCTACAAATATCACATTCTCATCATATGCTTGTGACCCGACTGTCACGTCAGGAGGTGGACAGATTGTTGGTTGAGTTACAAACAAGGAGGCTGCAAAGCCAGTAACTGCAGCTCAAGACTGCATTTCAACATCGTGTGATGTGAATCAGACCATTGGATGTTTGTTGATGGGCCACCGTGTTTCAACAGTGGTAAGCATGACACAACAGGACATTTTAAGAGAGACCTTAGGAGATCTTAAGCTTTGTTTGTGGCAACCAAAACACAGATTGTGCCAACACAGGATATCTTCCCAACCCTAACTAAGTGTGACTAAACCTAACCAGAGCTTAAATGTGCAACATGACACTTGTTTTTAAACACTAGAAAATTACTAGAAAGTTATCAACAGAATGTGAAAAGAAACATATTGGACATTATGTAACACCCTTTTAAAGACATCTTATTATTGCATTGCAAAGATGTCTACTGCAGTTTGCATGCTAACCAGCTAACCCCATTCCCTGCTATCTTATAATAGAACACTTAGCTCCCAATCTTGACTACTAACTGCATGGCTAACAGAGCTAACTAGCTGATGGCAGTTAGCAGTTGCAGTTACTCTGGTAATATGCTGTCACCTATTTGTTTGGATCGACCTTGTTTGTTAATTGTCAATGGATAAAATTGAAATTTGAAGCTAAATGAATGTAAAGTTGCTACATAATGTTTCATCACATCAGTGGTTTGCAGAGATGTACATTTCCAACATTTGTTTCCAATATTTTTTCTAGATTATTGACGACTTATCATTAGTTTGAGTGTTGGTTATAATTGTACCTGCTAGATTTTGTAATGCTTTATGCCCAGTCCAGAGCATAACTGTTCTCCAAATTATAATTAATTTTAAACAGCTGCTACTAGCTATAAGATGAAATAACTTAAAACATAAGATGAGGTTGCAGACAGTAGTAATTATAAATTAGACACCTTATTACCTGTTGCTTCAGGATTGATCTGTAATTAATTATGTGATTTTTAATTACACTGATGTGTAATTACAACGAGTAACCGTGTAAGGTTATTTTCCTCTATTTTTGCGTACAAGGGCTCAAAGAGTAGTAAGTAAAAATGAAGTGTCAATAATTAATGCAGCATCAAGCGAGGGAGTTCTGACCTCTGCAATGTCCTGCCAGCAGAGTTAATAGAAAACCCAAAGCACTGCAGAATCACTAAATCTGTGGAACAGCACCTGTAGCTTCAACAAATACAATTACCTACAATCTGAGGTCATTAAATAGCCTCTACAATGACTGAGCAGATGGATGCATCTGTCCATCTATTTATCTCAGTGCTCCACAAGCTATCCATCCCACTGTGCCTGCATTGTATGTGGTCTCATCACTACTGGAGAAAGACGGTGGGGCTGTCTGGATGTGCACACCCACAGCTGTTGCTCTCCCAAAAGACACTCCCAACATGCACTGTTTATGTCATAATCGTGACCATGCATGCACGTGATGTGCACATGAGCAATGACTGCGTATGGCTTCCTGGACTCACGCCCATCAGCATTTGCCTTCACTGCCCCATTAATGTCTTATCTTGGTCGCAACAGTTCCTGTCTCTCTTTGTAGGAGAGGATGGGTCATTACCATTTCACAGCAGTGTCATCCTTCTTCAGTTTAGGAGTGCAGACAGTATTAAGTCAGTGACTATTTTCTCTCCAGAAGATGTTTCCTTACAGTAATGTGAACCATTACTGTTGAGACTTTGAGACTTGTCATTTTAACTGAAATTATTTATGAAGTCTTTCTTAACTGATTCATCTATGAAACTGGTTTCCCAGGATGGTTAAATGTCCCTGCTTTCCTTCTATAACTGTCATAAGAGCACAACCTCATGGTGTAAATGTTCTGCAGCAATAAAATAAGCATTAAATAGAAAAGGAACTTTGCATCAGCCTGAGTACATGCTAGTTATGCTATAACAACAATACATAATGTTGGAGGGTTATACCTGCTAAATATTTGACATGAAATCAGCACAAAGAATAACAAAATGACACTCTTATGACAGGGGACTAACCAGTAGATTCTGCATTAGCATAGACTTTAAACTCATCACAAATAAAGATGAGTTGGACTCCAGAATAAGGACAAGACATGACATTAAACTGCAGTACCTGGTTAGAGCCACACATACAGAGCCAAACATGTCATCACCAACGCAGACATGTTTTACACTTTCAGAGGAAGACATGATGATTACAACTTGAAAAACATGCTCTGAAAGGGTTCAAAAAGAAGGTCAAGAACTCTATGGGCTCTACCCGCCTGTCGCAAAGCATTGATTGATAGTTTCAGACCAACAGAAAAGCTAGTCTGAAGTCAGTGGTGCAGTATTTTTTTTCTACCATTCAAAAGGTTGCATAATTCAGATAGTAACCCCAAGATTCAACCAGATACGTGTCCGCTGCATTCCGGCTCTGGTCCGGTTTTCTCCGGCAACCCCAGTCGGTTGTGGATTTTTGCGTTTCCACATAATCACACACGACCACAGTTATAGGTATGTGCTATAAACACAGCAATACAAAGTGATCCCAGCCGAATGATAAGTAGAAGCTTGTATTTGTCTTTTCTTTTTTTTTTTTTTTTTGTGCTGGCACAACACAGAGTGTTTTATTTTGAAAAGTAAATGGATGTTATGATGTTGTTTCGGTGCGTGACTTCCTGTCAGCTCTGTGCTAAATTCGGCTGAATTGCTGCATCGTGCTCCAGCATCCGCCAGAAATAGAAGTCCTGCATATCTGCTCCAGGGGGCTCCGGATTGCTGGCGCTGAGACATGCAGCGGACACTTATCTGGTTGAATCAATGAGCCCACAGAGGGGGTTCACAACACACATTCACTCTGATTTAATGATTAGACGCGCCTCCTCTATTTCAGATGTTTCCATTTGTGCTGTAATGTCATATTAACAAATATTATGGTGCATTTAACCAGTAAAACTAAAGGTCATAGTTTTCAACTTGGCAGGACAGAGGAAACTCTCCACAGGAAACAGAATTAGATTCTGAAAGACCCGAGGATTTATCAGGAGAACGGCGTTTTTCTCACCAAACTATTTTACTGTATGAATCTTATCTGTATCAACCATGAGAAGCCGGTAATTATGGGTTATCAGTATCAGCAAAAAAAATCCTATTTGTAAATGATCCAGTGTAATGATACATTTCCACGAGCATCAGCTGTGCAGCAGCAATTGACTCATTGCATCGGGCAGTAGTAGTATGTGGCTATGCAGGTGAAACCAAAAGTTATGGTCAGACTTAGACCCAGTCCACACATACAGTCGACAGGCCTGCAGCGAGCAGGGGGGGCTCCATCCCTCCCCTGACAGGGGGACACAGCACGCAACGAGCACTCAGTCCCCAGCCCGGGAAGCAGCAAGGTCCAGGTGGGGGGGGGGCCTTACGTGTCCACAGGGCCTTAATGTAAAGTACATTTCTGCCATGCTTTATTTTACTCATGATAAATTCGACCTCTGGGATTCTTCTGCAGCCTGTGTTTATGCTAATATACATCTGTTTGCATCCACTTGTGCCTTTGCGTTGACTTCATTTTCAATCCTGTCGTCTTTAAAGTGAAAATGTGACACACCTTGATGTGTCTTCATGCTATAAAGATGCAAATACAATCTAATTAGCAATAAAATATCAACAGTCAACAAAGAGAATAAACAAGAAGCTATAAACAAGCACTTAACCTGCATCAATCTAAAACATGAAACAAGAAAATTGTGTGAATGACAGAAAGAGAGACAGAAAGTGTCAAAAAATGCCTGAATGTTTTATTACGCAGGGAAAACTTGAAGCAATTTGTCTCATTAGACAGGCCTGGATTTAAGCTTGTTGAAAGAATGTTGCCAGTGACTGTCTCACAGGGATTACTTATATGGGGACGTGTTGACTGAAGGCTTGTTTAGTTTTCTCCAGTGTTTGGTGCCATCATTAATGTTTCAACATAAGCTTCTCTGTCATTGTGATACAAGATTTTAACTGCCTTAGAGCCTTGTTTTCCCCCTGTGAGTCTTGACACTGTGCACATTAAAATAGTTGTTAATTTCAAAAGCTGAATTTCAATGTATGTGTTATTTATACAGTTAATGGTTTAATACATTATTAGTTATTTTTGTCACAGTGGCTTTAAATTTTACCTTACATTGTCTACTGTGGTTTCTGCCACTGTTCACTGGTCATATTTAAAGTGAATACTGTAAATTCTCATGTAAACTCCTTTATTTGAGATGAGCAATTAGATTTATACATTTCATTTCCTCTAATTTCTTTAGTTTTTTTTAGCTCATCTTATCATAGTTTTTTGCATTTGCTCTGAGCACAGAAGGCTCTCGAAAACGCTCAATGCAGTTCTTTGAATCACTAAAACAGCACAGAGTGTGTAAAAATTACCCAAAGAGCACTAAGTGCACATAATAAAATGCAGCTAGGAAGTTTCTAAATCGCATGCCCCTGACAAATGGTTTCTGCTACCACAAAGCAGAGCCGTGGACTAGAGACATAAGACTAGGACTCGAGTTGCCAATATGACAACTTTGGATACGACTCACTTGAGACTTGAAGACAAAAAATCTCCAGAGACCTGATGCTATGACCCTTAAATATTGGAAACGGTAATATTATGCACATTTCTGCCTGTTGGAGATCTGCCAAGCTGCCATGAATGATTAATAACAGCTGAGATGCACGCAATGTCTCCAAAACCTAATGAACAATTTCAGTTGCAGCTGCTGTTAAAAACAAGAAACCTCAAAAACCACACAAAAGAAATTGGTCTTTCAATACATTATCAGTTAGTGATAGCTATATTAGTTAAAGGAGAACTTCGATCGATTTCAACATGCATCTTTATCACTCATGCTACCCTTGACTAGCCAGTACCGAAAACGCAAACACTTTTGGTCCACCCCTAACAGGGCTCCTTGAACGGAGAGTTAGCATTGACAGCTAACAGCATGGGGTCAGAACTTTACACTGTGTTTTAAGCGTCTTAACATGCTCCAAATCTCACCCCAAAAGGTATGCAGCATCAGCAGACACCTTACAACACAGCACTGTAGCGTTTATAACTCACAATGAATAAAAAAGTGGTTAAAACAGTGTATTTGTGCAAGCAGCTACATACCGTTTGTTGACATCCATGTCATAGACCAAACTAGTCGATCCATCGAGCGTGCGCTTATTCCCTCAGTGGCAGCGACGGAAACTTGAATTTTGCAGACAGAAACGTGTTCCAGCATTTTCGTTTTTCTGTTCATAACATACATGTTCATGTTACAGCCTGCCATGAGCCATTAGCCTTACAATAGCCTGTTATGAGTCTATTCGCTCTGTACCGGGAGCTAGCTTGTTTGCTCATGCTAATGGTTCTTGCAGAGTGCAGAGCAGAGTCCCTGATGATCGAAGCTGTTTCCGAAATAGTCACGATGGAGAGCTTGTCTGATGTCAAAGTGGAAGATGTCGACGACGAACCTTTTGAATTCGACGGTAGTCCATATTTGTTCGTACCGGACTATACAGATGAGGAGTTACTAGCACTAGAGAACAAGAGAGCGGAGAGAAGCGCAGAGAGCGGAACAGGCAGAGGCGGCTTCACGGCCAAGGACATCGGCGACCTGGTGGTGCTCTTGTGGATGTTGTGTCCAAATGGATACAGAAGAGGAAAGCCTATGCTGTAAGGAGTGGGACATCATACAGCCTACTGTGTCCCAGGATAGCGCACAGTGTGTCACCCGCACAGAGTTCAAACGGAGTTTGCATGGTCTATTTGAAGGACGACCAGCCACAACGGTGATGTTTCGGGGTCGTAGAGAGGCAAACGGTGGAAGCTTATATTCTTATATTTCTTCATTCTATTGCCACAATTGGGCATTGCACAAACTCGTACCATTTTCAGTAACTAGCGCCGCTTTGATCATCACGGACTCTCTGCTCTGCTCTCTGTAAGAACCATTAGCATGAGCAAACAAGCTAGCTCTCGGTGCAGAGCGAATAGACTCATAACAGGCTATTGTAAGGCTCATGGATCATGGCAGGCTGTAACATGAACATGTACGTTATGAACAGAAAAACGAAAATGCTGGAATACGTTTCTGTCTGCAAAATTCAAGTTTCCGTCGCTGCCAGTGAGGGAGTACGCGCATCCTCGATGGATCGACTAGTTTGGTCTATGACATGGATGTCAACAAACGGTATGTAGCTGCTTGCACAAACACACTGTTTTAACCACTTTTTTATTCTTTGTGAATCACAATCGCTACAGCGCTGTGTTCTTAGGTGTCTGCTCATGCTGCATACCTTTTGGGGTGAGATTTGGAGCATGTTAAGATGCTTAAAACACAGAGTAAAGTTCTGACCCCATGCTGTTAGCTGTCAATGCTAACTCTCCGTTCAAGAAGCTAGGGGTGGACTAAAAGTGTTCGCGTTTTCGGTACTGGCTAGTCAAGGGTAGCTTGAGCGATAAAGCTGCATGTTGAAATCAACCAAAGTTCTCCTTTAAGTTATATTATAGATTGTTGTGTTTTTTTTCCACCCTACATCTGTGAAATGATTCTGACACAAAAAGATTAATTTATGAGTTGCTTTCTGCTTTTAGTGGTCAAAAAAGCTTCTTTTGAGATTATACTTATAACGTTTCACTTTCCACTTCTATTGTCAATTATTAGAAATAAGGTATATATTAACTTTTTTTTTGGCTCTTTACCTACTACTACAGATTAATGATGAATGATTTTAACTGCTGCAAAGCTCAGTTTATATCATTACCTACCAGTCAGCTGTGTATAACTGTTAATGTGTACTGTCTGCCAGTTCGTAACTGGCAGAGTGCAATCAGTCTATTAAAACTGTTCAACCAGGTTAGTCATAATGAATACAGGACAATACATCTATATGTGTGACTCATAACTATAAAGTTTTGCATTATGCTTTGCATTCACTTGAGGGGTTTCTTTATGTTATGACACAAGCCCTTGTACCTCTCTAACTAACCTTATCTTTGTCAAAAACCTGTGAGTCTAATGTTAGATTTTATCCTTTTATAAATAAAAAAAAAAGCAGACTTCCCTGGGAAAACTGCAGAACTACAAAGGATTTTAATGCAAGTGCGGTCTTGACTCTGGTGTTTGTGGCATAAGTCAGAACACACTGAGACAAACACACACGCAGTTATCAGTCAATATCTTTAAAGGCTTGAAACGAATTTTGGGGATATGGCTAAAAACTAGCCAGCCTGGCCAGCAGCCAGCCATATGGGCTGGTTCCTACTCTGCCTAGTTGGCCATCAAATGAGCAGTGCACCTCTATCAATAGCTTCTGCTCAGCAGTGTGCACACAGAAGACTGTTTTATCTCTGACAAGTTCAAGCATGACATACTCAGTACAGGTACTGACCAAAATGTGGTTATCAACTCAGCTACAGTGTCAAACTGAGCTGAATATACCCTGAGGCACAGAGAGGAAAACAGAACTAACTTCAGTCACTCGTTCTTGGTTCTTATATCATCTACTGTCATGTCAATGCTTCAGTGGATGGTGGCAGTAAAATGAGCTGCCACAGCTAAGAGCAGCTGGCTGTTAAATTCCTCCTTTGAATTCCCTATGCATTTGAATTTCAATAGAAGATGTATGAAGATTGTCTGAAATGCCATCATGTAAGTTCTCACATGTTTTGCTACAATAATAACTTCACTCCTCCCAAGGGAAGACTCCAAATTATTTCATGGTCTGCAAATGCTGAATTATATGAAATAATAAATCATTCCCACTGGGATGTCACAGCTTCAAGGGACCTTAAAAGATAATCCAATTTTTATGGTCTCGGGCCAAAAAATGTTCCAGTTGTTATCACATGTCAGGCAGACACAGCGGAATCATTCCCCATACATTTTTGATATGTAATGACGTGTAGAGAAATCTATTGATTAAACAAAAACACAGCTGTATTGTAATAGTTAAAGATATTTGCTCCACATCTACTTAAACTAACTGTGGGTTTTAACAAATGGAAGGTCATCCCTTACTCTTTAAGCCTTATACACATTTTGCCAAAAGCATTTGCTCACCTGCCTTGACTCGCAAATGAATTTAAATGACATCCCATTCTTAATCCATAGGGTTTAATATGACACCGGTCCATCCTTTGCAGCTTTAACAGCTTCAACTCTTCTGGGAAGGCTTTCCACAAGGTTTAGGAGTGTGTTTATGGGAATTTTTGACCATTCTTCCAGAAGCACATTTGTGAGGTCACACACTGATGTTGGATGGGAAGGCCTGGCTCTCAGTCTCTCCTCTAATTCATCCCAAAGCTGTTCTATCGGGTTGAGGTCAGGACTCTGGGCAGGCCAGTCAAGTTCATCCACACCAAACTCTCTCATCCATGTCTTTATGGACCTTGCTTAGTGCACAGTCATGTTGGAACAGGAAGGAGCCATCCCCAAACTGTTGCCACAAAGTTGGGAGCATGGAATTGTCCAACATCTCCTGGTATGCTGAAGCATTTAGAGTTCCTTTCACTGGAACTCAGGGGCCAAGCCCAGCTCCTGAAAAACATATAACTTCGTTATAATACCACTGACAGTTGACTGTGGAATATTTAGGAGCGAGGAAATTTCATGACTGGACTTGTTGCACAGGTGGCATCCTATCACAGTACCAGGCTGGAATTCACTGAGCTCCGGAGAGCGACCCATTCTTTCACAAATGTTTGTAGAAACAGTCTGAATGCCTAGGTGCTTGCTTTTATGCACCTATAGCCATGGAAGTGATTGGAACACCTGATTTCGACTATTTGGATGGGTGAGTGAATACTTTTGACAATATAGTGTATTTATTTTGTTTATCTTTATCTTCTCTAAAACCGAACATAAATTAAAATAAGTAAACCAGCTGATTGCTAGGTCTCCTCTTCAGTGCTGCTTGTTGCAACTGCCTCATTCCAGTGTTAGCTGTCTTTGATGTTATAAAAGCCACCTTGGATTATCAGTGCCCTATTCCCGAAAATGAGCAAAAGCCAAAAGGTGCATCAACGTCTGTTTGCAAAGCGTACCAAATGGCTGTCTTCAACATTCTGGTGATTATCCATATTTAGAAAACAAAATTTTATTCATAGTGATGTAGATACTTCCTTTAAAAAAAAGGTAATGTTCTGGTCTGCACAGGCTTCTTAACCAACAATACCCACATAACAGTCAGGGTGGTCTAATCCTACAGGCTAAATCCATTTGCCATGGACATATCGTGCTCACAGACAAGGCTTTGAGGGAATGCTGCTGTTGTTTGTGTTCAGCATGCAGTATGAATGCTGCAGTTATGCTAAAGGTAACATGCCTCACAGTGGGCACCTTTAAATACATAAAAGGAAGCCCTCTTAAACCCTCCTAAGCCCTCTTTACCTCAAGCTGTTCTGTCTGCTGCTATTTTTCTTCCACTCACGGGGTTGTCATCAACGGTAGAATTGATCCATTTAGGATGTTTTTTTAAATCAGCAGGCCAACACTATAACCTAATATTTATGCAAAATTTTTGGGATCTTCTGTTATACATAAGAATTGAAAAGGAGATGAATATGAGTACTGTAAACAGACATGTTGGTATTGAAAATGGAAATCCCATTCTAGCACATTAATACTCTGTGGAGGTCTAGGTTAATCATTTCCTTACTGCCAGCTAGGGTTGTCACGATACCAGAATTTCAGTAGTCGATACCAATACCTGTGAATTTCCACGATTCTCGATACTAATTTGATATCACGAATTGAATTCTCTAAACAAGTCGGGGTGCCTGTCTTTGAGGTGTTTGGCCAGGTTTGACCTGCTTCCTCCTTTTGTTTGAAAACTTCTGAGGCACTGTTTGCATGTCGGCTTGTTTGAGTCTAGAATTGCTCCGTATTTATCCACTTCGAATGCAAAATATTTCCACACGCGACTCTTAGTACCTGTCTTGTCGACGAGCCGACGTGTTGTGCTTTCACTCTCACTTGCTGAAGCCATTTTTTTTTTAAGACGGCAGGTTTTCTTCTTCAGCGCCGCTGACTGCTCTGTGCTGCTCATATGCGTATACTGCCCCCGTCAGTTCCGCCAAGAATCGACACGGCTCGCTGAGTGAAAAGTTGTATATTCGGTTCTGAGGGTACCAGAAAAAAGCAAGTATCGAATTATTTTTTTAGTGTCGGCATCGAATTGGTATCGAGTATCAGTTCTTGTGACAACCCTACTGCCAGCACAAGATATTAGAAATGCCTCCTTGTATAGCAAATTCATTTTGAGTAATGAGTCCACGCTTTGAGTGAGAAATTAATAATATAGACTTCCCTACTTGTCAGTAATTTTGAATCCCCATTGTGGTTGGTTACCATTCACATTTGAACTGATACCAGTAGCAGTACCTGTAGCTGGTATTTAGTAGCGGTACCCAGTGGTACAATTTTTCAGTACCTCTTGCTCTCAAAAATGTGATTTCAGTTGTAAAAAAAAAGGAACTTTACTCCATCTGGATACCTGGAGTAAAATGAGTAGACTGATGAACTGTCAGCACAATACTGGACTTTATTAAACCAAAAAAACATCAAAGAGAGCATTGATAACTAACAGAAGAGGGCAGCAATATGCCATTGCAGCCTCTAGTCTGCCTGATCCAAAGAAGAAGAGGCAACATTGGCTTTTTGTTACGTTGTCATTACTGCAGAACTTGCAGACTGTGATATTTCCCCTTAGACAGTAAGAAGTTTACGTTCTATGGGTGTCAACGTTTCTGAACTCACATAATGTTAAAGCATACCAAACAGCACTTCGGACGCAGCCAAGCAAAAATGGTAAGATCACATCAACCAAGACAGTGAAAAAAAGCCCAGTTTTGTTCAACAACAGCTTCTCCGACTGGCTAAATAACTACTTAGAGATGTCGAGGAAGATGTCGATGCCTTGATGTCCATGGGCGCAACTCTCCAAGAACTAGCAGCGGACCTGGCTTTCAGGCTATCAAACATGGCACACTCTTCAGCTGTGATATATTCTATGTTTGAGCAGGTGTTTCTTCAGGTTAGATGCATTGATGCGTTGAAAAAAAATCCTGTGTATTTTACAGAAATGCCACTTTAAAGGACTGTAAAACTACATTGTAGTTAAGATTTATATTATTTATTTAGTAGTTAAGAACAACTGATAAGCACACGAATGAACAGCTGAAAAGCACAGATTACTTGAAATGACAACTGAACAAGTTTAGTGTATAAAATATACAGTCCCTTATAAACAAATTCTAAGCTTCTCGCTTCTCGCTTTTTTTATTTCTTCGAATTGAATCACGTGGTTGTACTGCAGGTGGTGGAAGAGGTTGGATGTAAATAAATAAACATTTTGAGGACTTCAGAATCAGAATCTAAGACATGAGACAAAATAGTAGAGAAGTTGACATTGCTGCTTAATAATATGTTAACCTCTTGAGCATTAGAGAACTTTTTTTAACACTATTTTCTTTATCATTATATATTTTTGATAGACACAGAATCTGTTTCAGAAGTCAGAGGGTCACATGACATGGAAGCTATTGAGAAAGAAAATCAAGATTTCTGTATATTAATATTCATATAAAATAGAGGAAGCACTAAAGTACAATAAACATAGCTGTGTCTCATTCGTCCAGTTTACTAATACAATCTGCTGCTGGTTTGGAGTCACTGGGCCCCATGTCATGGAAGATATTGAAAGAACTGCAATTATTTTGTATTAATATATTTATGCTAAGTAATTTGATGACAGTCCCTAAATCAGTTTCCAGCGATTCAATGCCATTTTCTGGGAGGTGAGCTAACCGTCTTCCTGCTGCTCACACTGGGTGAACCTCAGTGAAGTTGCGGCTGGACCCGAGTAGAGCTTATAATCAAGCCCGACCCAACACATTTAATGTAATTATGAGCCCGAGACCGATTTAAACCCGACAACTGTTTAATACGTGGGCTGTTATAACTGACGTTCTCGACTACAATTGCGAGTTGTTTGAACTACAGAAATCTTAATGAATAATGCAACAAGTGCCGCACTTAATGCACTCGACAAAGCCGACAAATGTTATTATCACGGCCCACGACTTGTTTAAAATGGGTCCACACCTCCGACTTTCCTCCAAACTTGCTCAAAGATAATTCTACTGTTTTTATTTTTTTCTTTACATCTTCATGCTCCATGTTGCACTTAAGCTACACAATCAGTGATGCCGGTAACGCGTTACTAGTTTTGTCATTTTCCTTAGTAAAAAATATATATTTTTGCTTTCTTCTTGCGTCTCGGGGAGTGACGTCACGTACGCGAGAAGTCACGTTTTCCAGCATGAGGACACTCACGTGTCAGACCACGCAGAGACACAAATGCAAACAACAATGGAGGGAGGAGAGATATGCGCGTTTTCTAGCTGGAAATACAGTCATTATTTTGAGTGAATAAAAAACAAAACACAAATGTTTGATCAATGGACCGGCCTGGCCGAAGACAGTGGCCTGTTGCAGCCTTTGAACGCAGCATCATTACACAAACTGTCCGCGACTCACAGCGAGAGTGGATTCACTTGATAACTAACCTGGCATAGCTGGTGTTGCATCAGCGGGCGGAGTTTGCCATCAAATTAATGTAAAATAAGCACATCGGTATATGCCGGGGTAGATTAATCAAGTGGACCTAACATGTCCCCTGTCCCTAGTGGATGTTATGCCTATGACACCGAATATACCGACATGGCCAAAATGACGTCGGTTATCGTCGTAAATTTCGGTATAGGTAAATTTTCGGTTTATCGCCCAGGCCTACTCTGTAGTACCAGCGAAATTTGGTACCCAACCTGAAATGTGTGTTAATGAATGATTGCTGAAGTTGTACTTATGATTGGATAGTTGGAGTTTTACAAATCCAATAATGATATTTTCACCAGTGATATCTGTTTTTATCAACCAACCTCAATTTCACCACTTCTGTGCTAACATCCTTTATTAGACAGAGTGTGAAGGAAGCCCAGTTTTAAGTGATTCGGCACAGCTTGACACACTATTCTCTTGGTAACTGCCCTGCTGACAAGATATAACAGGAAACTGAGATAACACCTAAACTGCCACATAGGATTCATGTCTCTACCAGAAAATTCCTCCACGCTGTGATGGATCACATCAGCTCTTATAGATCAGACAGGTTCTGACCCTGGATTGCTCCGTGACAAGTGGTGCACCGGGGGGCATGTGAAAACAATGAGCACCTCTTCACATCTGCTCATCTTTTTATTTCAATTATAACTTGAGGCAGACAGAATACTTTGCTTCAGATTAGATTTCAAATCGCACTGTAAAGTTTTTTCCTGTTCACTTGTAGATGTTTGGTACTTTCTTTTCAGCACACTGTGCTCCTACATTGGATTGCCCTTTGTGCTGCAGCATCAATATTCCTGCTAATTAAGATTTAGGTCTGTGTTGTCCCCTGTTGTGTCTTTTGTCACCACAGTGTAAGTGATCTGCATTGATTTTATTTTCTCATTTCTTTTTAATTGCACGGGTAGTGTCCCAGTGTAACTGGACCTGCCCACAACAATCAAGTTCATGGAACTTTTATCAGTATTTTTCCTCTTACACCCACATGGTTTTAAACATAACAAACAATGCATTTGGGCTCAACTGTTAATTTGTTACATTGTCAGTTTTGTGAACAGAAACACACACACCTACACACACACTTACAAAGCAGTCTATCCATAACCAGCATCCACAAATGTAATGTGAACCACCCTGCGATCAATGCCACAGATCCAACAATGCATTCCCATCTGAGTCAGAGAATTAATGCCCTCTGTGGTGTTCATGCTCCTTTTTAGTCAACACAAACCCCTCTCTATATTGTGTTTATATGCAAAAAATTGTAAAAGTGAATTGTCCCAATTCGAGTTAATTATATAACAATAGCGAGTTACAAAGTTGTGAAGCTTTCCAAATGCATAGCTTTAAAAACAGCTAAGCCCAGGGTGCTGAACTAACTTATTACTTAAAATGCCCCAAAATCCTACAAAAGGGAAAATAAGCTGCACATAAGGAATGATACATTGTCCTTGGCTGTCACTTCATTTATTCATTTATTCTAGAGTGGTCCCATTTAAATGAGTTTTGAACTTGGAAAAACAAATTCAATTGCAAGAGCAGACTAATAATTATCCATCCAAGTAAAGTCGGCAAAACAGTGTTGAATGAAAACGTGTCTGACAAGCTGGCAAAAAAGACAGTTGTTGTCATTTATGTGCTATTTCAACGCACATTTTAAGCAACACCCTGAAAAAGAAATCTGATTCTGATTCTTTCTCTGTTTTGTTTGACAATCCAAAAGAGTTCTCTTGACTTTTGCTTAAGCACCAAATCACTGTTTTGTTGTATTTCTTTTCATTTTCAGTTATATGCATATCCAAGTCATAGTGTTGTGCTTAAAAGTTCTTAATTGGCAATTGAGGTGTCATGCACGCTTACCTTAAACGTTAAATCCAGCTAAGCTAGCGGAGGTTAGATGCCCCAGATGTGCTGAGACCCTATTTTTACTGTTGCTGAAGTTTGGTGCTGTTCTGGGCCCGTATTCACAAAGACTTTTATCTTAACGTTAGGAGTACTCCTAAATCGGACTAAAAGTTTTTATGTAGGAGTCGTTTCTTAAAAGTAATTCACAAAGCCGCTGAGACCTACTTTTAGTTATGAAAACAGTAAACTCCTAAACTAGAAGTAACTCTCTGTTGCTATGGATAACACATTTTATAAGGACGCACTTAGAAGCGGTGACAACAGTGATTGGCTGTTGAGTGACAGGGCAGCCCATTGAAAAGTCATTTAGGCTACGCAATGCATGAAGTGAAAATAAGGAAGTTGCCTGCAAGCCCATGACAAAGCCTATGGAAAGATATTGGATAAAGAAATGTGTTTATGATGAGAATTAAGTGCCCCCCCCCCCCCCCCCCCCCCCCCACAACAAAAACGCTTCGGACAAAAACTACAAATTAGAAGATTGCGATGAAAAACGTGAATTGCCAATGAAAGCGGCATTTCCTCGAAAAGCTGCGTCAAACCACTCTCCATTAAAATTCGGGAATCGTGTGTTGATCCGGGCCATTTCGCAACAATGTCCAGTATATTGTAACATGCGTCAAAGACAATTTGTGTATTGATGGAATGCAACTTTTTCCGATTGACAAAAGCTTTATTCACACGGGACTAGTATAACCTGGGGACCTCCAGTAATTTGTAATAATTGCGGAGGTCGTCTGTGATCTTAATCCCGTGTGAATCTGCCATGTCCATAATTTGTAAAGTAAAAATTCCACCGCAAATTACCGACCATATTTCACCAAACACAGAGGTCATGTGATAATATCAGTCCCGTGCGAATCAGCATCTCTGTGATTTGGGGTCGTTTTTTGTTTTTCTTAAGGTTTTTTGTGTTTTCCACCTTTTTTCTGCCTTTTTCCCGGTCGAGAATTATGGAGGCTGCGTTGGGAATTATAAATGAAAGTTTTGACAGCATTTTGGGTGCAAATTTATGGAAGTTAAATCAAGTCATTAATCAAGAGCATAGATTTTCAGTTTGAGAGCATGATTTCATTCCTTTTCAGTGACACAGCTCCTTCGCGTGCTCAGATTTTTTCTCCTCATGCTCACATTTTGTGCTTGCATTTAAATTTCTTCTGCTTTCTTTCAAAATGTCTGCTTAAAGTAAAAAATCACATGCCCGTGTTCACATTTGTCCTTCTTGCAAACAAAAATGTCGCTCGCATTCAAATGTGCCCTCTGCGCGCTCAGATCTAAGTGCACGCGCTCAGAACACACACCTGCTCACAGGTCAAGTTCTGCTCTCGGATCTCTCCTCTGCTCACGGATTTTTCTTGTGTATCAACACTGTCAACCAATAGAAGGCCGGCTACTGTTGACCAAACAGATTATACCCGCTTCTTTGCGGATGCGTTCGCTGTACTTCAAGGAGCGTCGCATACGGACGGGCACTGTTTCTACCGGGTTTATCTACTTCGGTCCTCCAGGCTGTTAAATGTGGTGGTTCCCTTTATTTATGACAACTTTTGGAATAAAATATCAGTTAATCAACACACGAGCGCCCGTGCTTTTCATTACAATAGCTACATACATCAACATTAAGTAGAACAATAGCGGCTCTACTTTCGCCATATTAGCCAATAGCCAACTGCCCAGGCAGCGGGATATGTTATATAGTATAAATAGTGAGCTGTAAGCATGATTGCGATGATAGTACAGCGGTTAAGAATTCCTGTTCATATTACTTTTTGCATCATAGGACGCTGGTTCGCATCCCGGCCCGGCCGGCACCCTCGCTCGTGTAATGAATGAAAAATACTCTATCATCATAGCGTATTTTTCATTACACCTTTTTAATCACGTATGTTTACCCACCATCTCTTCTTAAGCGTTTGTTAGGGGGCCCATGAAGGAAGAAGAAGAAAAAAAGAAGAAAAAAAAAACAGCTGTCCAGAATTGCCACAGGGCCTGTTTTTGTGAATGAAATATCTGGGGGCGGGTCAGTAAGGTAACGCTGAGTGGCCTTGATGCCTGTCAGTCATGATGAGTCGCGTCTCGTCACCTCTCTGATGTGTCTGCAGCTGAGCACTGTGATCCATGTCTCTCTCCCCGGCCGAGCGAGCTATCATACCGTAAAATACCAAATAATAACTGCGGCACTTATTTGTTTCAATCACTTAACAGACCAGGCGTTTATTTGGGACAGGCGTTTAATTCTTTCCTCTCAAAATCCGGAATGAAAATGTCACAAACTTCGCCAGCTTCTCGGTGAATTCTCTGGCATCCTCCTGCAAGTTGCGGCGGAGGAAACGATTCATCCAACTAGAACTCGCTGCAAACTCCTCATCTCTGCTGTCTGTCACTCACGGTTTTCCCGAGTTTTCCTCTGCATATTTTACGACAAAAGTACGACAGTTTGAATTTCAAGTCATACTTTTTATTTTGTTGCTGCACCGGAGCCATGGCGATCATCAGTGTGATACTGACTGACAGAAAGCAGCACAACGCGTGAAAAATGGCGAAGAAGAAAAACGTGCAGTGTCAGTGGTCACGTCTTCTTCCTTGATTGAAAAAGAATAAATGAATTAGACCCAGCATTTATTTGGAACCAGCGGTTATTTATCAAAATATACACCTGCATCGGCGTTTAAAGGGGACCCTGCGGTTAATTGACACGCGGCTATTATTTGGTAATATACGGTACATTTACACCCAACTCTGTACGCCGGGCCGGGATGCGAACCAGCGTCCCATGATGCAAAAAGCATCATAAGTTGATGTTCTTAACCGCTGTACTATCGTCTCAAACATATTAACCCTTAAGTATTTATACTATATAACATATCCAGCTGCCTGGGTAACTGGCTATTGGCTAATATGGCGAAAGTAGAGCCACTATTGTTCTACTTTATGTTGATGTATGTAGCTATTGTGATGAAAAGCACGGGCGCTCGTGTGTTGATTAACTGATATTTTATTCCAAAAGTCATCATAAAATAAAGGGAACCACCACATTTAACAGCCTGGAGGACGGAAGTAGATAAACAGAAGAAACAGTGCCCGTCCGTATGAGACGTTCCTTGAAGTACAGCGAACGCATCCGCAAAGAAGCGGGTATAATCTGATTGGTCAACAGTAGCCGGCCTTCTATTGGTTGACAGTGTTGATACACAAGAAAAATCCGTGAGCAGAGGAGAGATCCGAGAGCAGAACTTGACCTGTGAGCAGGTGTGTGTTCTGAGCGCGTGCACTTAGATCTGAGCGCGCAGAGGGCACATTTGAATGCGAGCGACATTTTTGTTTGCAAGAAGGAGAAATGTGAACACAGGCATGTGATTTTTTACTTTAAGCAGACATTTTGAAAGAAAGCAGAAGAAATTTAAATGCAAGCACAAAATGTGAGCATGAGGAGAAAAAATCTGAGCACGCGAAGGAGCTGTGTCACTGAAAAGGAATGAAATCATGCTCTCAAACTGAAAATCTATGCTCTTGATTAATGACTTGATTTAACTTCCATACAAATTCAGGAGGCTCATCAGAAGAGCAAAATCTCGAAAGATGATTAGATGGATTACATGCATGGCAGCATGCGGTAAGGAACATTTTTCCATCTTTCAACAGGCTCACCAGTTATTATATTAAAAATATCCATATATAACAGTTGTGCTGCTCCAGCAAGGGCTTCGGTGCGATCGACCCGGGGATAATGTCAGTAAAACACAGACTTTGCTTATCCTGTGCAAATGCGCCGCATGAAACACGGACGTGGTGGGATAAATTCTAAATCACTTGAGGTCCCCAGGTAATACTAGTCCCGTGCGAAGAGCTGCATTTTCCCCGTAGCCAAATACCGGTGTGTATTTTAACTCTGGCGTTATTGGATTGTTTCGGTTGGTTGGGAACGTTATTGCGTCCCTCACCAACTCAACCACAACTTCAGTCCCTTCACGGTCCATCTGACATCGTTTTAATAATTCCCTGTCATTTAGCGTCTCCAAAACATTTGGCTGTGACCAGGTCTTAGCGAGTTAGGAGTCCTCTGGACTACTTCTAAGGTCTCCCAGACTTAGGTGCTACTTTTAGGCTTAAAATGTTTTGTGAATAACTCTTATTTTCAAAAATTAGGAGTCCTAAAGTTACGACTGACACGCCCATTATTTTTAGGAGTTGCTCCTAAATTCGCCTGTTAGGAGCTACTTTTAGCCTTAAGATTCTTTGTGAATATGGGCCCTGAGCATTATTTGTGGCTTTTTGGTGGCGGTTTATATTTGGATCCATTAACTGTAGTGTATTGTTGTGGTGCGGTCGTTTCTGAGGTTGATAAAACTCCGTAAATTAGCGGTCTCCTAACTTGATCTCTCGAGAGGGAGTCTAACACAGTTTCACAGTGATTTAGACCATAGATTAAACTTACACCGGAATATCCCTTTAATTTTTTTCAGTATATCACAGTTCAGTAGGTCGTGGTTAATACACCATCTTTGCCTCATTTTGAGCACCAGGCCACCATGTCTGGCTACATTAGACAAAAGTAAAACCAAGGGTGGGTGAAAAACTGAAATGCAAATGAGGAAACTGAACTTTTATGGTTGCTGTAGGCTTTGAAGCAGCTGGCAGCGGGATGAGGCGGTAGACAACCCCACATCTTCCACAGATGTAATCCCCTCCAACAGAGCTGGGGGAACATATTAGAACAGGTTAGAGACAAGTAGGGATGGGCAAAATTGATGTGTTTATAAGTTATGACTTTATTACCAGGACAGATGCACATCCCTCTGCTAGGAGGGAGATAAGTACATGTGTGGTACGTGGGTTGTGCTTGCATTTTTTAAGCATAATGTGCTGTTTTAAGAGGATAGTGCTAAGATGGTTACTTTTAAATTTGACTCAAAAACTCACTGTCTGCTTTGTAGAATGCTTAAGAGTGCATTTCTCTCTATGGTTCTCCAAGTTAATGTAGACTTAAGACTTCAACAAGAACATTTCGTGTCCAATCAAACACTGCTCTCGAGCTGTCTTCTGTCTCAGACTCTGGTTGAAGTCAACTCACATTTCATGCCTTTCTGTAACTAAGAATAAACGGTTTTCTTCGAGGAAACCAAATCATACTAAGTTATACTGAACCTGGCTTGAAATCTATATTGCCCAGTACAGACACTATTCAGACCGTGGTGTCAAATTTAAGGGCCGTAAACTGTTTTTAGCCAATATCAACTTCCCCATTTCTGAACTAAACACCTTGTTGGGTCAAAAAGTATGATACCGAACACTTCCAAGTGTTTTGTTAGTATGAGAAAAAGCCTGAATGAGATGGTGTTGGGGTGGGGCTCTTTTGAATCAGATTAAGAGAAAAGTTTAGAATTTTAACATACTGTCTTGACAATATATAGTTGTTTTGTCATTTTGAAGTGAGCTTAAAATGTCAGTTCAGAATCCACAATCACAAAATAGTGTGAGCAAAGGAGGTTGTGAGGTGGACAGATGATAGTGTGAAGAATTTATTCAACATAACGCTGGGATTCACATCCCGTCACCTAACAGCAGTCAATCTAGGTTTATTTTTTCAAATCTTAAGCCAGCTGCGTGAACACAGACATAAACTTGGGGGTAAAATAGGGTCATTTTAAAGGCACTGCAAACAATCTATTTTGTTGAATGAGCACAACAACTTGCTGTCACAGAAGGAGATGCAGTGTTTCCACTCTGTGTCAGATAAAAAGATGAAGCCCATCCCTGCTGAATCTTGGGTAATCCTTTGTTCTGTCTCAATGGAAGTGGTAAATGTAGCGCTCCTCAGAGAGTGAGCACTTCAGCTGAGCCCTGTTCATTACCCTGCTACTATGCAGGGAGCTGTCTGGTAAATGGCTTTATAATGGCTCTTTGCTTCCACTGTGATCCCCCTGCCCATTTCTCTGAATGCTTCATGGTGCAAAACCATGTGACTCAAAACTACTATTAGTCTACCAATAATAATGAACCTTTTATACTAGCATTAAACCTCTGGCTTATGTTGCCCTAGAAGGCACATATAGTCATTGCAAGGCTGGCCAGTTGTCTTAATATTTATATATTCAGAGGCATGTCCAGAATGGGGCCTGCAGGGCTGCTGGGTGCAACTGCTTTGGTCACAGATGTGTGCAAAAATCTGTCAAATATGACTAAACATTTTTATCTGGTACGGCTGAAATTTCAGCAGGTCTTTTTTAAAAATGCAGCCTTTTTTCAAAAACACTGACTGGGTATGTAGCTATGTATGTGTGTTTGCAGGTTTGAGAACCCAGTCTTTCCTGCTTGCAAGTTCCTTGCTGGCGGACTAGAGAAATCATGAGAAATCGCAACCTGAACATATTCTCTTCATTTTGCATCAGGCTATTGATATTTTTTAGTTTTTTGGTCTATAAAAAAATACTGCATTGTCTTTTCCACACTGCGGTGCCTGAAATGCCCAGGCCAGACATCATCAGCAGAGGTAATCGTTTCTCCCAATTTTATTACACTAAAGCTGCTGTAAGTGTTATTTTCTTATTAACATGAGTGTTAAATAGCTCTATATTTCAACTGTAATCACTGTTCTAGAGTGTTTGGTCAGTAATCCATGTCTCTACTCCCATTACACGTACAGTAAAAGAGAATAGAATTTTCTTTCAGTGTACCACTCCCTGCCCAATTTATCCAATAAAGACAAAGAACTGCTTGGGGAGGGCGCAGAGAGCAGGATCACCCCGTTCTGGTACACTGGCAATGGCAGAACAGGTACCGGTAACGGCTTATATGACGCTCAGGGAAAAGAAAGATGCAAAGAAAGCTCCCTCGAAAAAAAAAAAAAAAGAAAGGAGTCGTGCAAATGTGGTGATGTAGAGAAGAGGGAGGGGATTTCTATCTACAAAAAGGACAGGAGGTTAGCTAAAACAAAAATGTTGAAAAATTCTCTGCACGCCAATGCATTTACTTTACTTATGGTGTTGGCAATAGAATCTCATGTCAGTTGTCAAAATAGGGTTTTATTGTGTAAAAGTAACAAGTACATTTTCCAGACAAACATTATAACTGCAGCAGCGCCGTTTTACCTCTGTCTAACTCCAGCTCACCCTCGCCCCTGCATCTAAACCACCGCAGATGAGCCACTGATCCCTGGCTCACCTTATTTGATGTAAATAATCTATGCTCGGCCAGGTGATTATTGCTGGCTGTGTAGGTGTGTGTGGGTGGGTGGGTGTGTGTGTGTGAGAGAGAGAAGTATATGACACAGTAGTTGCCAATTCAAAATAATGGATCCTGAGCACTTAAAATGCTCACACAAAATAAACAGGCAATTTATTCCTGCTGGGTTTACAGGTCTATGGTGATAAAAGTCATAAGAACATTGAGATTGAGGAGATGTAGATGTGAATGTTGTTAACACAACTATGAATGAAAGCATTTTTACATCTACTTTCCCTTGAAAGCCATTGAAGTTGTCCATTTTAATAATTTTCTGTGTTTAGAATCATCTCACAGCTCTTTATAAACTGTGAGGAAAAGATAATAAACAGTTAAGAAATTACAGGAGCATCACTTATATATTTTCTTTTCACTTTCTTGTTCTCAAACACAGAAGGTACGCAGGTTACTGTAGCAGATCAAAAATGTTTTGGTTCCTTGGCAACGAAATTGTGAGCACAAAACAACTCACTTACCTAAGTGTTTCTCTTTAAAGAAAGATTTTCAGGAGTGCCTTCCTCACAGTGTTACCCATGAATTTTGATTTCATTTGTTCATTTTCAGCGACAATGCACACTGTAAATGTGCCAGTGTTTGCCAAGAGGTTCATTTTCACCTGCTGTCCCTTGGCCCGATGTTAAATCAGCCACTAACAACAACAATTAAACTCACACCATGTAAAATTGGAACAAGAGAAAGCAAAAACGTGAAGCAGCTGAGCCAGCTTAATGCATGTGGATTTAGGACTGGCAACTTCCAAACTTCCAAACCAGAGTAAGCTGTTTTTAAAGTTTGGAAGACTTTGAAGTACAGTAAGCTACGGCACGGTGCCGCAGGCTGAATTCCTGATTGACTTGTTATCATTCAGAGGTTATTGTCTAGTGTAGAGCTTTAGCTGGCTTGCAATATATGGTTCCTAAAAGCTGAGGTAGTGATGTTTTTTTTTTCTAATAGCATCAAATGACAGTTAAGTACTGCATTCAATCATGAACTATGAAAAGATCTATTTAACTGGAATATTTTTTTTTATCTCATGGCTCCAAACATACATTTTCACAAGAACTTCCATCTCAAAGGCAGCTACTGGGGGCTACTCAAGGGACTACTACTTACTTTCTTTTCATCTACAAAGCTATTGACAGGTCAGCCCAATCTGTCTTCATCATGTCTCTGTCATTAATTGGTGACTCATCATGCTAGAGGAACTGTCTTCAAATTTGACTGATTTACATCATATGTATTTAATTAACACTTCTGACATTTTCAAACCTTTTCTTCTATTATTAACTTTTCTGAATATTCATGATTTGAGAGATTTTCTCAAGAACATGAATTAATGAGTAGCACAAACAAGAATAACAGCGTTATTACCGCGTCCCTGCTTGTCTCATCACTGTCTAGACTGGGACTAATTCTATGCAAGAAATTTTCAAATATAGCCACAGCTAAAGCCAATATCAACCATTCTGCTTTAGTTTCAACTTTCCTTTTACTGTAATGAAGTCGGATCATGGTGTTTTGTATCCCAGAGCCATAGGAGAGCCTATTTGAAAGGCCTTGATTTATTCTACTGCTGTTTTCTGTCTTTTCCAGACAATCAATAGACACTATCAGGTAAACAGATATTACTGGCATGTGTCTAAACTGAATTATAAGGGCTTTGGAGTGCATTGATTTTAGACATATGGCGTTATGAATAATGTTTTTGAGGAAATCAAAACATTTCTTCTTTTTTTTTTCTCTTTCTCAAACCCAGAGAGTCTCAATTATTCAGTACGAGTAAATACAATTCCGTTTTACCTCTGTATGGATTACAGGCCACCTCTACCACTTCACAATACAAAACATGCACAACACGCTGACAAATACAAAAAAAGAACAACTTACTAACGTATACTATACTAACTTTTCTACTGTTATTTTGCTCACTAAATGACGTCCACTACTACATGGACCCAGCCTTACATGGTCTCCTTGTGGTGTACTGTTGAGCGGTTATGTGTTATGATAAAGACAGTATTTAGTTCAGTTTAATATCCAGATCTATGACCTCAAATGTTTTCATAACCTACTATGTGATAGCTATCTTCACTTGCCACGACAATGGTCCCAGTTCCGTATCTGGCAAACTATAAATGGAATGCATTTATAAAGTGCTTGTATGCAAAGCTTTACATTATACTCCCATTTACCCAATCATACTAAAGTTTAGCTCTGGCTGGATTTTTCTGCCGACTATGGTTAATTGGACTACATAGCATTTTGCAGTCTACTAACCGGTCAATGTGCTTTACAACACTTGTCACATTCACACATTAACAAACATTCATACACTGATGGTAGAGGCTGCCGTACAAGGTGCCAACAAGGACTCTTTGACATGCAGCTTTTCAAACCAGCAACCTTGCGATTACTAGATGACCCGCTCTACCTCCAAAACTACAGCCTACAGGTTTAGTATCTTGCAATAGGGATCAAGGACATGAATTCGGGGGCGCTGGGCATTCAAACCAGCGACTTTCCAAATACTGGACTCTACCTCTTGAGCACCCCCCCCCCCCCCCCCCCCCCCGTGCAAATTTTAATAAGCTTACTTCACAATAAGTTCTCCCTGAACCCCGGATGCCTGTTGACCAAAATATTATCAACGTAGTCAAATTAATATCAGCTATAATAGCGTCATTGTATCTCAGGCACTGGGAGAGCTGAAGTCAAATACTGTCCTTGACTTGTTGTCGAGGTAGTCATTGTGGTGTTTGTCATAAAGTATTGGATGCTGTGAGACCAAATTCATAAGTTTTTCTCCCATTTTAAACTAGACAAAAGCTGAAACAAAGGATTGGTCAAACATATATAGTATTTCTGTAGGCATAAATCTGCTGACTTTGCAGTCCATCTGAATATTTATTCCCCCCGAATAAATGTTCAGCACCAGTGTGCATACGTTAGTAAAAACCCATAAAATCAGTTTTCATACATTTCTGCAAATGTTTCAGATGGAAATCCATGCTTGGTCTGAAAAGGCTTTTACAGATTACAGACATGGACTGAGTAACTGACGGTGACATGGGATTTTTTTCTACGCGCACAGATATAACATTTTAAAAAACACAAAGTTTATATCTATTATTACATCCATACTCAGGACTGGGGCTACATCCAGGTAGTAACTACTACTGACGAGGCCTTGGGTCGGGTGTCCATGCTCACAAACACAAACACACCACCACACACACAAAACCAGTGTAAGAAAACTTTATCAGATAGATAGTATTAGCATGTTAGCATTTAACATGGCAAGACTGAGTCTTGTTTTTATGTTTAAAACTGCTGTAAGTGATATATTGTTTTATTGAAATACGTATTAAATAGCTCTTTATCCATGTCTCTCTCCCCCTTCCAGTACTGGGCAATATAAAGATATAATATCCTTATCATTATATGAGATCATATATTGTCTTAGACTATTGACATTGTCAAATCGTGATATAGCATAAATGGTGTTTATTCATTGTTTTAAAGGCTGCATTACTGTTCTATTTGTTCTAGTACTTTACCCACTTGGTCATTATATCCACATCATTGATGACTATCAAAAATGTCATTGTGTTAATATTCTGTCACCAATGCTGTCATCCTAATGAAATGCTTTTGAGGAGATTTAAAAATATCGGCATATAGCCTAAAATATTGCGATATGATTTTCAGAGAGGAGGGAGGAGATTGCTAACTGCAAAATGGGCAGGAAGTTAGCTAAAACAACAACAACACTTACAGCAGCTTTAATGTGATCATATTAAAACATGTGTTGCCATTCATCACTGTACGAATTCAAAGCAATGAGAGGCATGAAGTGAGCTCAACTAAAGTGGTTCTATGCCGTGCTTTTTGTACCTGGTATACAAATATCACATTCGTGAACATATGAAAAACACAATCCGTTCCTAACTTGAGAATGTATTGTATGTGAAGCGGCAGAGTTGCCCCCTTTGCATAATCAAATTGGCAAGTCATTGATGCACTATTTTTACTTTTAAGTACACATTCAATATTCTGGTTGCACACTGTACAATTTCTGTTACTTGGTGAACTGCATGGATTTATTGCTGCCTCGTTTCTGGATTTGCTGTGCAAGCTCATAGGCATCATTGGATTTAATGAAATATGGGCCTGAGTTCTTCATGTAGGCAGTGGAAGAAATTTTCCAATTTATAATGATTCCACACTGATGCATATTTCGTTATAATGAAGTCAAACAGAAAAGTACAGAGAGAGAGAAGTGACAGCAGAAGATAACTCAGATTAAAACCACGACAGCTATTGCTTTAGCTGAGGGTAGATGCACATAAACATTGTTTACCCTCAGCTCAAAATCTGAAACAGCGCCTGATTGCACACGTCTGGAGCATTTATACATAGTTCACAGGGGTGAGTGTGCTCTCTCGCACCCTTTCTTGTATAAACTATTGGATTGCGAGTTTTTATTTTTTCATTTATCGTGGTATTCTGAGTGAGCACAGAGCAGCCGCCCACTCATGCTTGGTAGAGATAAAAACAAACCCTCCTCTGCACTTGAGCCATATAGGACACTTAATTGTAAGTTTGAAATTAGAACTACTTTGACTGTTAATGTAATCATAAAAATACTTTTCCTCATTTGCATTTCCTTTCTTCCCTCCTTCCTTTTGTGAGTCATGGTAACAGGTTGTCATCTGTCATTTCCGATTGTTAGCCGGAGGCATTTAGTGAATTTATAGCCTGTTGGTAGCTGGAAGAACCATGGAGCTTAGTGATAATTAAATCCCCTATACCAATAAGAAAATCAATCCAAAAATACTACCTGTGCCCTGACATTCTGTCTGTGACCAGAAAATGATCCCTCCACAAGCTCATGATATTATTCAGTTTGTATTTAGACAGAACGCTGCTAATTCATAAATCCTCTTTTAAGGTAAGCTGTGACAACTGACGTGCACTTCTGTAGTGCTCAGTGTCACAGAAGAAAATAAACCAGTTCTTAAACTCAGACAGCAAAAAGTTCGTTTTGTGAAGCGACTGTCACTTCTAAATGCTTTTGAACTATCTCAAAGATGAAATCATGCACCTGCAACAAAACAACTAAGGATTTACCATAGCTAAACTAAACTCTGCCTCCTCCTCCATATGTAGGACAGAGACAAAGGTGCTGACGCATCTAAATGTCTCCTCTGCTTTTCATCTCAGGTCAGTCATTATCATATCGAATTTGCATTAAATCCAAACTGTCCCAGAGCAGGAGCAGCACCTTTCTTACCATTCCACACATGTTCTCTCACAAGCAAATCCCTGCATTAATCTCTGCCCAGTACATCAGAGGTGTCGTCATTCATTGCTTATGTAGGCAAACATCCCCATGAACTTTTAGTCAACATTTATTCGTGGCTGGCTCTATAAACATTAATTATAAAATGAAATACCATAATGGTGTCTGATCCATCTCCAGTTTGTTCATTTGACCTGCACCAGAGTTGTTCGAACTTTGAGGCAAGTTAAAAAAAACACAAAGACATGACACAGATATTTTTGGATTGAGCGTGACTTACACTCCCTGAGGAAAGAAAGTCACACTCAATCAAAAAATATATCTGTATTGTGTCTATGGGCTTTTTAACTTGCTTCACAGTTCTGGTTCAGGTCAAATGAGGATGGAGTAGTCACTGTTAACTCCGTTGTTTAAATCTTACATAACTTATTTATACCACACATGCATTGATATTGGTACACTATTTTGGTATAGTGTGAAAATTTAAACTGCTGTACCCAAATGTTTTGATGGCTGCATTTTGTGAGTTTTGACTCCTACTATTCTTAAATGAAAATGTCAATATGTCATTGCTGTTTACTCTTCAAAATACATTTGATTTTAATGTTGCCTTTAACAATTAATCTTTTTATTTGTTGTGTACAAATAGTTGAATTTGAAGGCTCATTGAACCAAAAGAGAAAACCAAAACTACAGTACCTGGCCAACGTAGACCTCAGCAGTCGTGAGGCTTTGAGGATTTGGTTAAGAATTTTTTGCTATTGTTAGTAGGTTTCACCTGAATGCAGCTAGTTCCTCTTGATAGTTTTACTTCACATGCAAATGCCACAATCAGTGATGCAAGTATTGTAGCTGTTTATTCCTTAACCATTATATGTCAGCTTTCAATGATGCTGAGCTGCATTTACTGTCTCTTGAAGTGCATATCTGGTGCACAACATCACCTAGGTACCATGAGGACTTGAGGCTTTGTCTAGCAAAGAGCATGTGGTCTTCTTTAACAGCAACGACGGCTAACAGCAATAATTTCACAGCACTCCAACATACATGAGTAGTTGTGTAACCTTTAAGGTGACGATTTCCATGTCGGCCAATTTGAAAATGCAGATAAAAAGCACATTTTTAAATTATGTGTAAATGGCATCATCGTCATTCATAGACTCATTCCAGGATTTCTATACATCGTCATGGTTACCGCCAAAGGCTCATGTATGTTAGCATACTGGTCTAAAACGGGAGGTGTTCCCACAGCCCTATGTTCCCCTAAGATTTTTTTCAAAATTAGGCCCTAACCCTTTTCGATCAGCCTATTTTACTTTTTCTTGTAATGCTTGTGATGATTTCTGCTGCTGCTGATCGAAATAAAATTAGTCATTCATTCATACATTAATTTACTATAAAGTGCTTCCTAAAAATCTTGTGGGAGGATAGGGCTTAAATTGAAGGGAAATGTAGGAACACAAGACCTAATTTTGAAAATGTCCTGGAAATGGGGGAACATTGGGCTGTGGGAACATAGGCATGACCCCACATTGTTAATAATATTATTTACTATCTTATTCTTTTACTTGACTACTTTTTCTCTGATTCATTTAATAATTGCAGAAAAGGTAGGGTAAGTGTACCTATTAAGCCCACCAAATCTGCTTTTCAGACATTTTTAATATATACCGCCCCAATTAAAGTGAGAACATTTTAGTTAAAATGATAGTCTAATGTCTCATTTGAAGTGTCAATTCATTTATACCAATTTTTTATGTTTTTATTCTTTAATTTGTCAAAATATGTCAAAAGTCTGGCATGGGCTTAATGGGTACTTAATGTACCCAGTAAGCCCATGGGTGTTCCAAATAAGCCCAATTCATGACTTGTTGATAAATAAATATATATATTTAAAAATCTTAACAATCCAAACTTATTCTATTAAGAAATGTAATGTCTTAGCTCTCAATAGCTATTTCAATTGTGTCTCCACTCCTTTCCTCTGGCCTGTAAATTGCATTTGAAATAGGCAAGATCAGCCTTTTGCTGTGTTGTCAACACAGAAAAAGCTAAACTTACAACATGTCTTCTTTTGAATGTAGCCAAAAAACTATTCATTGACAAAATCAAAATTAGAATGGAAATTACTCTTGAGTACCTCATCTTTCCATATGTGTTGTCATTTTGTCTGTATCTCTATCCTACATTGTACTGTTGGCATTTACAATTGGCCAAAATTTCTGGTCCAGCCAGCTGGTTGAGAGTGCAGATGTTTTTATCTAGATTTCTGAAGACCTAATGACTGAAAGAAAGGCAGTGTACTGGTTCAATACTAATATTTTAAGGATAATAAACGAGTCAATTTCAGTATTTACAATTAAATAAATAACTTTAATTGATTTTTAAAACATAAAAACAGCTTACATAGAAACCATTAAAACCACTGTGGAGTACCATTAAAGAGTATGTTCTTGCCAGAACTGAGAGATTTGTCATTGTTCCCTCCCTGCATATTGGCGGCATGCTTCTGCCATGTGTTTGCATGAGCTGTACTTTTTTCGTGTTCTAGTCATGTCATCTGAAAGTAAAGGATCGAGAATTATGCTAATGGTAGGATAGAATGTAGGCCTATCCAGAATGAATTGACCTATGCAACATCACTCATATTTAAATTTGGGTATTTAATTATCTGAATTATGAAGCTGATTGATTAGGTGAGGTCAATTTTAGGCAGGAAAATGGTTCAAAAGTCAAAAGGGAGAAAATCTCCATTGAAACACAGCTAAGTGGGCTTAATGGGAGCAGGTGGGCTTAAAGGGATCATCAGTGAATTTCTGGTTAAAAGTCAGAATATTTTTTTCTACACACATGACATTAAAAAAACAACTACATGACATGAATTTATATATGCTGTACTAACATAACATGAAAAGTATCAATGGATCATGCATTTAAGTAATTAGCTATACTCATTTACATCCACCCTAAATGGTGTTTTTTTTTTTTTTGCTAGTGTCCCCTTTAAGCCCACTTGGTAAAAATGTTAATTAAAAAATAAATAAAGATTCATATACACATGTATTATCTATTTAACAGTACAATAGGATATTCTGCCTACAAAAATGTAAACTACACATGCTTATCATGCTTTATGTCATTGCAATGAGCAATGCTATGCAGTGACTATATTGATGCAGCATGTGGGTTGTTGGCTAGCATGCTAAAACACATATTTTGACTACAAAAGAAAAAACATTTCTGATTCTAGTAAAATTCTAACATATGTTTTATTTAAAGCACTAATCTCTTAAATTTTGATAACAAATGAGTATTTACCAAAAGCAGGAGTAGAAATATGGAAAAAAATGTTGGTTTTCAGGGCATCAAAATCACCTAAGTTTTTTTGTAACTTCTTCTGGGAGCAGCAGGTACATGTCACACATGTGCTTCGATAACTCAAGATCGACAAATCTGATTGACTTACAATCAAAAGTATAATTTATGTAACAAGCAGCTTCATTGGAAGAACCATGAACCAGCAAAAATGGTGATAGTTTTTTTTTTAAATTGACTCAGAAGTCACAAGTGGGCTTATATGGTACGTGGGCTTATTAGGTACACTTACCCTAACAAGCTCAGTGTTTTCACTTTTTCATAATGGACTGCGTTGAACCAGCTTTCTCTGACGCAGACAAGAAAGAAGAACAGATGCAGACACAAAAACTAAAGATATTTGAATTGTTTAAAAACAAAACCTGCTGTGACTGTTCTGTGCTAAAATCAAACAACACAGTGGCATCTGTGCAGGTCCAACCAAACCGTGGGCCTAAAAGTTTGCATTCAAAGTGGTGATGTGATTTCAAAAGCATTATAAGAAGTTATTCTAATGAACTCTTCATCATAACACTAGCCTGAAAAACAGCAGAAATATTTATAGAAAGACTTTGCTAATCTCCAAGTAAGCAAAAATCATAGGCATGGAGCCTGATTCAATTAAAACCAAATGCAAGGCTGGTACACAAAACACAAGCACTCTGAAGACACAACCAAATAGAAAGTGTCATTAACCCCCACGAACATTAATGTTGATCAATCAATAACATGGTAAACAGGCTATAGGAATCATAAGCCATCAACAACTCAAACTAATTGGAACCAGCCGCCAATAATTGAATCCAGACAAACCGCAACAACTGGAACTATTTAAGTCAGCAACACACACATCCTGTCATAATGGACACACAGCAGCATGCTCACAAAACCCAACCACAATGTTAAAAGACACATCTAAAAAAAAATTGCTTTACCTGAGCTAAGAGGTCAGGGGGCGCAAGGATCAACCCACATCTTCTGAACTCTGGTGTCTCTGCTCTGTCCGTGTCCCCAGCCTGGCTGTAGAAGCAGGTCATTCATCTGACAGTGGCAGGTCAACTTTTGTCTTCATCCAGTGGAAAGATGGTCCTCATTTCAGTCAGCAACATCTGGTTGAGAAAACAGTTGTTGATGTGTTTCTGCCGCTGCCGGCAGTTGCTTAGCTTTCTGAGGTAGCATACAGGCTAGCATGCTAATGTCATGTTCCTGGCTCTCAGCAGGTGTCGCTGTCTTTGCGCAGACAAGGTGGTAACTTCTTTTCTTCCCTAGTTCAAGCCTGGTATATGTCTCAGGGCTGTGCTGTCAGTGCTTGTCCTTAAAGTTCTTATTTCAAACTTAAAAACGGCCCGGCGACTCAGGGTCGGCATAAAAGGTGGATGAGTCAATTAGCTAGTTGGCTAGCGCTGCACAAACCGAGGACAGGTGAAGCCCAGCGCCGTGAAATCCAAGATGGCGCTCGTTGTTTACTATCTTGTATGAGATAGCGCTCCATGTGCCTTTTCACATAATTAAACAGTCAATTGATTATCAACATGGCCAATTATCAGATCTTATATTCAGCATTTTTCTGATAATTGTAATCAGTGTTTGGTTTTGTTTTTCTTTATTTTGTTGTTGTTTTATTTGTTATTTGTTTTTTTCTGATAATTGATGAAATAAGTTAGTTTAAACATGCACTCATTAAAATCTAATGGAGCATGTAATCTGTAAAGTTACTAGAAACCAAATTATAAAAATGAATGTTTGGAGTAAAATTACCAGCAAATGTAAGTAATTCAGTAGTACAGGTACCTCAGAATTGTACAGTGCATGAGTAATGTACCGACATTCCATCACGGAATTTAGCCCCGTTGGCACAAAGGTCCAAAAATGTTACAGTAGAAGTCTCTAAAGTAACCATATGGGGACAGTTCACAAGGGGATGTACACGGAGATTCAGGTTGTTATCCCTAAAGAACAAAAAATACTGAAAAGTTCATCAGTTCATCTGTGCAATCTTTTTATATATTTTTTAAATTGTATTAATAATTTCCAAATAATAATAATCAAAGGGAACAATTTTCCCTTTCAGCTGCTAAGATGTAGGAATGACAACTGAAGCACTGCCCAGTGAAACTCGCGCCTTCTGCTCTCTTTTACGTCTGCACTGACTCCAGGGAATGTACAGTCTGAAAAAAAATCTTTCTCTGATATGTGTGAATATTTGGAAATGTTTTAATTAGTTACTTGTTGTGCATTAACTCTCTCTTAAATTATCAGAACCTAAAAGAAATACTTTAGAAATACTAAAGGGCAAGTTCACAATTTTTTTAATGGCAAAAACTTGAAGTAACTAATAATTATACAGTGGTGCACAGCAAGACTGTGTCTGCTGTCGAGGTCACAGTACAACGCCCTGCCTCGCACTCCTCCATCAACGCGCTGTTTGCCACATCCTGTTCTTGGCCAGTCAAGCACAGACATGCTACTGTCAGCCAACCAGTTACTACTCCTGCTGGAAAAGGAAATCAGCATCCGCGTACAGTATGGTAACGCTGATTTTCTTTTTACCAGCAGGACTTGGCACCTGCCACAGTGCCAAAACTACTAGTTACTGGCTTGATGACCATGGTATTAATGTGCTTGATTGGCCCGCTTGCCTGACCTGAACACCATAGAGCATCCATGCCCAAAAATACAGACCAGCTGAAGGCCGCCATCAAAGCAACCTGGCCTTCCATTACATCACAGCAGCGCCAGAGGTTGATCAATATGCCTAAAAACATCTAATAGATATTTATTAGATGCTTCCATATCCACTGAATGCCAAAACAAATCCAAACACGATATGAATCATATGTTAAGGCCTTCACAGTCACAAGATCTCAATCGAACAGCTGGGAGGTTTCTCCTCCACCAAAACACCAAATGAGGGAATATATTCAGAGTTCACAGACTTGGAAATCGAGAGGCACTGAAGTTATTATGGAGGCTTGTTGTGGCCAAACATCAAATGCCACACTTTACTGGTTTATACTATACTTATACTCTAAGTTGTCAGCAGTCTTTATTCATTAGAAATGAAATGAGAATCATTTCCTCTTCACTGAGTTGCAGGGTAAACAAAAAGAGTAAGCAGGCAGCAGTGTCCAGGGGAGATCACTTCTATTCTGACCTGGAAAGTTCATGAAGAGCCAGGATGGAAGATTGTTGTACCTGTTTCTGTCTTTGTTGTACCTGTTTCTGTCTGTTTGTCTGTACCAGCGTTATCTACTCCCGCCCCACCATTGCTTTTGTTTCCCTGTCATGCTTTGTTTTTTGTTATCTTTGTTTGCTATTGGTGTATTACCTGTATCTGCTATATCTCTGTAAGCGACTTTGGGTCCTTGAAAAGCGCCATACAAATTAAATGAATTATTATTATTATTATTATTGAAATCTGGTTCTCAAGTTGTAGCATTATCTACAAATATTGTGACTCAATTTAAAGTCTCTAAAGTGCAGAATACCTGCACTTAGAGTGCATATTTCTTATTTAACCTTTACATATTGAATTACCATGCAGCTTTATATTGTAGCCAGATCTCATCTCACCTACTTTAGTATTATTGATAGTAGAACAATGCATCACATTTAATTTCTTTATGCTGTGTTTTGTCTGACTGTATTTTGTACTTAAAACTACTTAAAAAAAAAAAAAAAACACATACTCTGGGTACTTGATTCAGATGAAAGAGAAGAAGAAGACAACAAAGAAAAAGCTGAGGAAGACGCACATGAAGAAGAAATGAATCCTCTGATTTCAGCCAAAGTTGAGGCTGTTGTTGCTCAAGAAGCCCAGTCAACAGTTTCTCTAATATTCACGTCCGGCCTACAGGGCCTGTTACTTTAATGTGACAACAGCTTCCTGTGAATCCTTCAGTAATCAAAGCCTTGTATTTTACCCTGACAGCCTGAAATTAGACCTGAGCAAATCCTCAAACCTGTTCACGTGTTCACATGACATCCAGGTTGTGTTCCATCAGGTTCTACTTTCAGCTTTCATCAGATTACTGAAAATAAAAAGTTGTTTTTTTCTTTATTTTGTTTACAGGAAAGTACAGACTGATTGCAGATATCTAAACAAAACACAAACCAGTTTTCTATTATACACTATTTTACCCCATTACTATAGTCTCTCTTTAAATGTGGCTTCCCAGATCCTTTATTTTAGTCTGGTATATTTACACAAGAAAAAGCCAACAGCAGGCACCAGTTCTGGTGTGATCACAGTTCAATATCTCAGACAGTCACACGCGACAGTCACACGCAACTTCCTTAAAGTAGGCACCTGAACCGCTTGTGGAATCCAAATACATAATTTCAGAACTAAAAGAAAGAAAAAATCTGTTTGACATGGACTTCGACATCTTGTGCACTCTAGAACTGAGACTGAGCACAAATAGTGAGGTTGATGATGTAACTAACATGTGACAAATAGGAACAAGTGTAATTTCCATAGGGGATAAGCTTGATGGTGTTGTAAGAGAGGATTTTAAGAGATATCATCACTGGCAGACTTCTTTTATTGGATTCTTTTTATCACTGTGAAAAATATATTGCATTATTGAGCTTCATACAGCTCCAGATCCACGTAAGACATGTCAGTTACTTAGAAAGACTTAGAGAGTTGACTGTTGTAGTTTTTGGCATTATTCTATGAGGAGATTTTGTGTTTCGTGTTTTTCGCCAGTGTATATGTGTCCTCTAATTATAAAGTCACCCATTATGGAAAAGCCTGAAACATTTTTTTCTGAACATATCTTGGTTAAAACTTTCTCGTCAACTGGGACCTCTGCTAACCGAGGCCTCTGGAAACTGGATTATACTGATATATAGAGTAAAATATTTCTTTAAATGTAAAAGCAAGGAATTAAACAAATGCCCCTACTGAATGGATTTATGAATTAAAACAGATGAAACACAGATCAACTAGGGATCGACCGATATGGATTCTTTAGGGCCGATGCCGATACCGATTTTTTTTTCATCAGCCCTAGCCGATGACCGATACGGACTGCCGATTTTCTTGAGCTGATATTTGGAGCCGATACTACTTTTGCTCCCTCAATTTACGTCATAAAAATTACACAATGATGATAACAAATGTTACGAGTCTCAATTTAAAAAAAAAAAGGAACATTTATTGAAATTAAAAAAGGTGAGGTAGAACAAGAACAAGTAGGCTAAACAATATAACAAATATTAAAAACAGGTGAGGTAGAAAAGTGCTCTGTGAAATGCTGCCACACTGGATTGGTTTTCTGCTTTGCCATTTCTTGCAGCGTCTCCAGCAACACGGAGCTGCCTGTGGACGCATGTCTGTAAATAATGCCGGATCGGCGAACACAGCAGCCCGCATCGGCCGATGCCGATACACGTAAAAAACACAAAAATCGGCCGATAATATCGGACGGCCGATGTATCGGTCCATCACTAAGATTAACTATAGATGGAAAAAACGTGTTAAACTTGAAGACACAAATAAGACATAAGACAAAAAATAAATATATAAATAAATAATACCAGGTTGTCTTTGTAAGCTGTATATTAATGGTGTTATAAACTTGCCTGCTTCTGTGGTGGTATGCTGATGCCTCTAATATAGACATTCATCGTTATCTTACAATTATAAATACTGACTATAAAATGTTTGCTTATATAATTACGAAGAGACTGAATGAGGTGCTCAACGACATAATAGACCAAGAACAAACAAGAAAAGCCCAGGTGATGTGGAACAATCTCAGCATTTTAAGAGAAATCCTGCACAAAGCTGAAGAAAGAAATTGAAAAAATTATAATCCCAAAGAAAAGGTACGCACTGAACACACTCACATGTGTTTAAAATTCTGCACTGTTTGTAGTGTAGACCTCCACACAAATTTAGACAGTAATTATATACATTTAGCCTGTACATAAAAAGTTGACTAATTAGGCCATATATCTTTATCTCTATTTGACCCCAGTGGAGACTGTTAAATGTGTTTATATGGCTAATAGAACAGCATTTTGAACTCCATACCTGTGAAATATACTGGCAGATCTACCATCTTGAGCATACAAACGTGTGACCCTCAGAACTGTCAGGCATCAGGAGAGAACATCCAGTGTAGGCCTATTCTGAGTTGTGAGACAAATATTTTATGTTTTTCTGGCTCGCAGTGTCCCAAAAGTATCTTGGTGCATTTTTTTCAAAAAGCTGTAAACCAAAAAGTCAATAAATAAAACATTTTTAAAAAATAAAATAAAAAGATACTATTCCTAAGGTCTCTCAAGGTAAAATATTAGGGATGATTTTGCTGGTCTGGAGAGAGTACACTGGTTTATTCTTCACTAACATCATACTGTAAAAGCAACATGAAGTTTAGTTTGCCACAAAAGCAGCCACATTCAGCGCAGACCAAACAATTGTGAAGCTAATGGTGTAGACACAGCCAGACTGGAATTCATAATTTGAGCTGATGTTGGCTGAGGTCATTTTATATTTGTACTCTCTAATTTTTTGTATGAAAACTACCTGAAACTTTAGATGTTCAAGCTATAATTGTAACACTATGAATAGTAATCAGTATCTCAAACGGGCCCTTGGACAGCAACATGCAGCACGCACTACGTTTACGTTAAAGACTTTGGTTAAAAACCACTTTGAAGGAAATCAGAAAAGGCAAAAGGATCAATTGAGCATTTCCCCTACAAGTCTGATGCCCATGCTGCCCCCTCCTTTCGGCTCCTTTGAGTTGCAGCACGGCTCAGACTCAGAAATAACATTAAAATGCAATGATAATTGAAGAATCTCCCAGGTGACTGCCACTGCAGAGGAAGCACTCTCAGTGTTATCCCAGCCCACATCCTGTTGTGATAATGTTTCAGACCTTGGCAGGGACAACACACAGCAGTCACTAGGGAGGAGAGGGCAGTGGAGGTGAAGAAGCTAAACAATAAGCTCGATGCTTCAAGGCTATTGCTTAAGGGAAGATTATAAAACGATGAATATTTATTATTTTTTTCTTTTGATTGTCTGCCTGTAACAAATTAACACACTGTGTCCTTTGCTTTAATATGGTCTTCCGTGGTTAAATTCACATTATGGAGGAGAGCAGAAATGTACTGGTGGCACGCTGCCTTAAAGACCCTGACAGATGAAAATTGCCGCCCCATTCGATGTGAAAATCCTTTATATATCCGTGCAAGGATAACAGCAGGATAGCAGTTTTTAACAGCCAATAAGCCCAAACTGTTTCTGCAGAGTATAGCTTCAATTTGCACTTTTAATTAGGCCACACACACACACGCACACACACACACGCGCGCGCACACGCACACACACACACACACACACACGTACGCACACGCACACGCACACACACACACTAACACTTACTCATTTTTATTTGTGATAATCATACTCCATAATGACAAGATGATAACAATCCAGCTGTTTGGAGCTCATCACTCTCTCCGTTCTTCAGCACAGAGAAATTATTGTTGTGGACTCATTCGCCTGCATGAAACAATTACAGGGTACCTGAACGGCTTTTGTGGCTCCAGAGAGAGCTGCCAACTACCTGGTTAGGTCTAGGCTCCAAAACTACCTGGTTAGTCTAAGGCACCAAACTACTTGGCTACTGTAGGGTTTAGGCTCTGAAACTACTTGGTAAGGTTCAGGCTGAAAAAACAAACAAACTACTTGGTTAGTTTAAGGCTTGGAAGCTACTTGATCAGGTTTAAGCTAAAAAAAACAAACACTTTGTTAGTGTTAGGCTTCAAAACTAATTGAATAAGTGGGTTCTTACTGTGGGTTACAAAAAACTACATTCATATTTGCAAGTTGTGTTACGAAAGTGACCTGACTCACACCACGCAATGTAAGTGACGTTATTTACGTATGTTAACTTAATTACATAACATAGCTTAAAAACAGATCACTCTTGACTCTTGGTCAATAAACGGGGTGCAAACTATAGAGAGCCAACCAGTTACCACCCTGACCATCCCAAGACTCAGAATTTTCTTACATAGTTCTATTACAAAACATTATAGTACTTCCAGTGTAGGCCTAATCTGATTGTACTCTGAGTTGTGAGACATATATTTCATGTTTCTCTGGCTCGTAGTGTCCCAAAAGTATCTTGGTGCATTTTTTTCAAAAGCTTACAACCAAAAAACAAAATAAAAAGATACTATTCCCAAGGTCTCTCAAGGTAAGCAAACATCAGGGATGATTTTGCTGGTCTGGAGAGAGGAGCACACTGGTTTATTCTCCACTAACATCATACTGTAAAAGCAATATGAAGTTTAGTTTGCGACAAAAGCAGCCACATTCAATGCAGACCGAACAACTATGAAGCTAATGGTGTAGACACAGCCAGACTGGAAGTCGTAATTTCAGTTGATGTACTTTCTAATTTTTTTTATATGAAAACTGCCTGAAAAGTTAAACATAAGTTATGATTTTAACCCTCTGAATAGTTTTCCTTCTCTTTTTGATTCATCAGAAAAGAAAGGCAACAGGTACTGCAAGTAAGTAATAGTGCATTCATGGGCATGCTGTATATACATTCAAAAGTCAATAAATATGCTAATCTTAGTTTTATTTTGAATGATTATAGTACATACTTCAGTACAGCTGAAGTGGAGACTGTGGCCTCTACACACTTTATATACAGTTCACTGAGGAGTGCTGTAGGCAGACCCTCCAGCTAATGATCTCAAATTTGAGTACCATGACCCTAATGATTCGCTAATGCAGTCCGCTCCAAGTATAACATTACTACAGTAGCGCTCACTCATTGTGTAAAATAGCTCATATAATCCAGTACAGAAAGTCCCCGGGCAACGCAGACAAACGTATCAGGTTGACGCCACTGACAGGGCGGCTGGAGTGAGAATGAATCGAATGGTGCAACATACTGTGTGACTGTTGTAATTGTTGGGAAGGAATGTGAAATACATTTAATACGCACACTGTTAATTTGTATACGATGCAATTCAAATGATTGCGTACATTTATGCTTTTTTATACATATAAAATATGTGGTTTTGACAATTTCTTAACACTGTATGAGTACCCGAATACCTTTTAGTAGTTAGTGAATTAAACACTGCAAGAGCCCTTTTGTTGCACCACATATTCTACTTACATGTCTCTACATCAACAGCACAGTCACATTTAGACCCAAGTAGTCACAGAAAGGCGTTCGGCAGTGACGTGGTTAAAATATGTAAATTGACATCACTGTGTGGAAATATTAAAAATGTTATCTTGTAGCGTGTTGAGAGTCTTAAGTCCAAATCTTTTTTTTGTTTGCAATTCAAATTCTATCTGGCAAAAAATAATGGAAAGGAGATTAGCTGTTGATGTTGCCGCCGTTGATAACAGTAATGATAGTGGGTGTAATTGAAAACCGAGTATTTCTGAGCAGCGTCACATCACTCTCCTCGCACTAGACTGGACCCAGGGGAACGCACAAATGGGAAATATGGGAAACAACTGCTTCATGTGAAGGCAAATCTGATTGTCGTTACTGTCCATTTCACTCAGTCACTCCCCCCCCCCCCCCTACACTCCCCCCCCCCCTTCCTTCCCCAAATGATGAATGCAGATGCAGAGTTACAGCAGCACCTACTGGTCATCATGAATAAATGCAACAGCTCTGATAAGGGAGATGTATTCACAGGGAAACGGGCCACATTTAAAGTGAAATGCATTCAATCTCTGTGCTGTTGTGTTTTCTGGTACTTTTTTTTTTGTGCACTTCGCGCTCATTGTTAAGAGTCTTTCCTTCTCTGAGATAAGATATTGCAAACGTTGACAGCTGCGAGAACAAAATTGACAGGCATGGCAGAGGCAGTGGTGGAAGCGCTGTGCATGGAATACCAAACGAGGAGGAAAAAGAAAAGAAAAGAAAAGATGATACTTATTGAATGTTATTTGTATCCCCTTCCATTTAATAACAAACCAGCTGTGTATATGAGCTACATAAAATATCTTAACTCTAGATTACCACATAACAGACATTCATAATGTTTTCCGCTTTTTTAATAAATCAAGTGTCAGTATTGAAGGACACTCTTTTGTACAATATACAACACTGTCTACTTGACTCACACTTGTCATTTCAGTGGGTGTGATCATTATACATCCAATCACATCAAATTAGATCAGATTAGATTATAACCATGCTGTCAGGTTTTGTTCTCTGCTCTTTTCACTCCTGAAGAAACAGAATAAACACACGTCAGAGTAGTCTGAATGAATCATCACAGCACTGCTGGTATTGTTTGCATCATCGTGGCTATTCATACTCGGGCTGACGATGACTAATCTCATTCCTCATTTAATCCGCGGTCGATCAGTGTGTGCATCAAAACGCCCATTCCTGTAATAAAGACGATGAGCATCAATCTGTTTTTTCTCAAGCGCGCCACTCTTCAGTCTCAGCATCAATTACATCACACGTGCAGGGCTGGTGGAGTGCTGCTTCCTCCAGCCTTTTCCTGCTCCTGCAGTTGAGTGTTTGAACTGCGTAGAATGAAGTGTGTGCTGAGGGCCTTTCACATGCATTTCTTAAAGTGTACATTTTCTCTGTGCCTTTTGATAATCAGATTTCAAAGAGTGTGTGTGATGTGGGGATGTGATGTGGAGACTTGAAGCCTCTGGTGCACATACACCGGGATATGGACATAAAGGACGAATTCACCCCAAAAATTGAGCCGATGGAAAGTCGGGTGAAGCGTCGCAGTCCACCAGACATTTCACTCAGAGGCAGTGGGCTGTGACAGAAGGAACACTTACAGGATATGTCCCTGAGAGATCCCCATCCAACACATGAATGCAGGCATACAAAAAAATCATGTAACGTGTATCGGAGGTGGTGTTGATACAGACAAAAAAAGTATGACTACCAAATTAAAATGTCTTTCTCTCTCATTATAAAAATCCAGACAACATGACTATGAAATTATTTTAACTGTTGGTGACTAGATGTGTCATACTTTGCTTTAAAGGATGAGTATAACCCCTAACCCTAACCCAAAAATGAAAATCCGGTCATCTTCTACTCACCCTGATGCCGATGGAAAGCAAGGTGAAGTTTCGCAGTCCACAAAACATTTCTGGCGCTTCAAGGCGAAACAGAGCTGCAGCATTCTGCTAAACAACTGAAGCAGATGGGGAACCCAACCCTAACAGAAAGTGGCTCCTACGGCTCGCTGTTGAGGCTTTTAACTTGGCAGCTATACAGCGAAGATGTCGGCTTTAAAAATGGCATATATAACATCTTTTCAAATCAGTTTGGGATCTCAGGGCTTCAAGAAACTTAGATTACACCAGATGAGCTGTATGGCGCCATCAAATTTTTAAAAAAAAATTTTAAGGTTTAAAACAAGAATATTACTGCGCTGTTTTGCTGCAAAGCTCTAGAGATGGTTTGTGGGCTACGAAACTTCATCCGGCTTTCCATTGGCATGGGGGAGGGTAGGTCATGATTGAATTTTTCATTTTTGGGTGAAGTTATCCTTTAAAGCGAAGTAGAAGACATCTTGGGAAATGAAAAATATTTGCATGTTCAGATATTCTGAAAGATGGAGAAAGTCATTTTAAGGATTCTAATTTGTTATGTTTGTTTTTTTCCTGCAACAAAAAAACATTCCTGATTTGAGATGTCTTTGAATGCCTTGATTCTTTTAAATGTTCCTGCTATCACAGCCTACTGCTCCTGAGCATCCATCTGTTGTTTTCAGCATTAGATGGTAAAAGGTTTACAGAGAGGATTCGGATGTGTCCTTGGGTGTATTTTCAAAGATGTTTTGTACAGATGTTTTGCTTCAATGAAACCTCGGAACCCTGGCGATGCTCTTTTATAATACTTACAAAAGTGAGCAAGAGGATTTAGGATTGAAACAGAAAGATAATCCCTGTTGTTCAGTTGGAGTAATAATACCACCAAATGGCGCAGGAAATGATCTTTGAATATTCCCGGTTAAGCCAATAAGATGGAAGAAGATTATTAATTCACATAACGTCCATTGTGTTCCTAGACATCTCATTGCATTTTCTTCAGCGTCCTATTGTTCCGCACCTCATTTTACTTTAAGATTCTGTGATTCCATCAATGCCCTTTGTTCCACATGTGGTGCACCTCCTTGGGCATCGGCAGGAAATTGGATTGGAGTAAGTGCCTGCTGTGATACACGATGGAGCCTGCTCACCACATTCTTAGTATGCTGTTCTTTCAAATGTTGGGGGGGGGGGGGGGGGGGGGGGGGGGGGACACATACAAGAAACACATACAAGAAAAAAAATCCATGTGTGAAAGTGAAATTGTCACATACCATTTTTGATCATTTCAAATTTAAAAGATAACCAGTGAAGAGCCCTGCCCTTTGAAACACACTGTCTGATTTTGCATACAGTATCAGCTATCTTCACAGGGAGAGACCGGCAGTAAAGGAACTGAAGGAATGGAGTTGATGTTTTACATATCTGTATCCGTAGCCTATACAAACATTTTATTTCACATATTTGCCTTTTAAATGCTTCTGAAGTTAATGGGTAACGTGAGGCTTTTCACATTCCGTGGCTGTGAGATCAGATGTTCAGCTTTTCTCGTCAAGCAGGGCAGAGGACCCAAACTCTGTACAAGGGAGACAGAATGTGCAGCAATCAACACCAGGCTGTTTACCTTATTATCTATTATTATCACAAAAAAAAATCAACAGGGCTACCAACTTTTACGCTTTCTTGTGGGGACTACATCTGCTACAAAGGACCTGAGATCATGTCCTCTGAGAACTGAGAACAAACACAGTTTGGATGCAGTCATATCAAAATGAATGTAAAAATGGATTAGGATGTAGAATGTAATGAGTAAATCCAACAGTGATGTTTTGTAACTAAGTGCATGTAATCAAGCAATGTAATTAAGCACAATTTGAGCGTACTTGTACTCTTCTTGAGCCTTTCCAGTTTCTGCTACTTTAAACTGCCACTCCACTACATTGTACCTTTTACTCAACGCATTCATTTGACAACCGCACATACTAGTTACTTTGCAATTGCAAGCTGCATCAGAGCCAAAGTAGCGCATTTCTTTAATTTTGGAACTTCATCTGCAATCGGATTTTAAAATAAAACCACGCTGATTAATGCTGAATATCAGCTCTGATGATAGGTCAACCAATTAATAAACAGTCTGTACATACATGCAAATGTGTGTTGAATAAACTTTCACTTGTACCTTTGATACTAAAAGGTCCAGCATTGCAGGATTTAGTGGCATCTAGCAGTGAGGTTACAGATCATGACAAACGAAGGACGTGAGGGTGCACAGGTGAATCCTTTGCGGAAGTTAATTCAGCACCCGTAACAAAAAGAAACGACACATCAATAAAACAAACCACGGTGGACTCTACAATTGCGTTCCTTTTTATTTATAAGTTGTATAACTCATTTAGAGTGATCAAACGCTCATTTAAACGTTTTTGTTTGTGTGGCACTGTTCTTATCACATTCCTTGTGACATTCCGTCTTGATATTTGCTTGTTTCTTTTATGTGAAAATCGTTGGGCTGCTGTCTTGGCCAGGAGTCAATTGTAAAAGAGATCCTGAATCCCAGTGAGAATATTCTTGGTAAAATAAAGGCTGGATAAAAAAATGATTATTTATGTCACATTGTGCCACGCTGTGAGCTGCATTAAAGTAAATCTATGTTGTCGTGAGCGGCTTGGCTCATCTGACAGAGATGATGAAAACCAGCAATAGGCTGCAACAAAACAATGAATCATACAGATGATGCAGCCGGGCCACACATCATATGTAATTGATGCTTTCTTTAATATACATCTTCAAGGTGGGGACGTCTAGTTTTGTTAAATGTCTGCTGCCTGGAGTCCTCACCTCTTGACCCGAGGAGAGGTTGCAAGGAAAGAAGTCAAAACCAAGGAACCTAAAAAACAAGGAAGGGTCATTACGTCACTGGAGTCGCTGACACACCTTTTCACTTCCGGGGCGCTTCACAGTGTGCGACCCAGCAGTCTGTATATTGCACAGGTACATGACATCGCTGTTGGGAACCATGAGTTGAACTGATTTACTGATAACTGAGAGTTGTGTGTCAGAGTTGTATGTCTAATGAATGATTGTTGTATGTCTTGTTTTGTTTTTTTCTTTCTTTCTTTTCTAATTTAATGTAACTGGGAGCTGTAAACTGAATTGCCCATATGGGATACATAAAGTTTTCTGAACTGAACTGAACTGAATCTGTCTTCAGGGCCCAGACTGTGGTTCCAGTTGTGTTGAAGTCATTCATTCCTTCAACAGAAAATCACACAACATAGATATTCTGGGTTTTGGTTTGTTTTGCCACCTCCCATTGACATTAAAACAGCTGTCATCAAAGTCAGGCCCCAAAGTGAGATTCTGCGATGTAATGACCTTTAGTTCTTTTGTTTGTTTTTGGTTTGTTGGTTGAAACTGAGAATGAGAAAGAGGGTGTGGAAGAGGACCTGCTCTGTAGATGTAAAAGGCTCATTCTGAGGCAACGAGAACACAGTGATTCTTAGTTTCATTATGAAAACATGATTATGAATATTCAATTTCTGCCAATAGACCCTAACCCTAACCCTAACCCCAATATTACAGAATAAACCATCAACAGTCAGGCCAAACACACAGGCAGAGTCCAAGGTGAGTTAAAACAAGAAGGCAATAAAAACCATAAAACAGGCAGGATCGCAGAAACAATAGAAGCATAAGAGAGGAAAAGTGATGCAGAGATAGCCCAATGAAAGAATAAAATCAATACAGGTCGACACGAGGATGACATCACATGAGAGGAATTGAAGACAGATATAAAAAAAAGACTGAAGGATAATAACTAGATTAACCATAAATAAAAGCAGTAAAAGGCGGTGACACTCTTGCATGAGAGCAGTAAAAGGAACAAAAAGATAGAAGGATGAAAAATCAGTTTTAAAGGGGGTGCCTTCACAATAAAAGTGTGTCTCGAAAAGTGCGTTTTAGGAAGTGATTTAAATGAAGTGCCTTATTCTGCGAGTCTCATGTCACCTTGTGCTTAGACATTTATTTTATTTGACTTTGTGTGTGTGTATGTGTGTGTGTGTCAGGCACCATACATCACCTTTGTTGTCTGAAGGGTGCTCAGATCAGCTCCATGTCACGTGGTGTCTGGCTCACGCTGTCACACACCGGCCGGCCAGCAGAGGGCCGAGGAGCTCACCTCACCTCACCTCAACCTCGACCTCAGAAAAGTTTTGCACTTTCAAAGTGGGCGGGGACCCTCCTCCTCCTCCTCCTCCTCCACCACCACACCTCCACCCGATAAGCGGAACTTGTCAGTGATGGAAAACTCAGCGGCAGGAGTGTCCCGGTGATGAGCTGGACGTCAATCAGCGGAGGAGTTTCACCGGTGAGCAGCTGGTGACCGGGAGGCAGCGGGCAAAAAGAGACTCTCAATGAGTTTATCTCCACCATCGGTCGGTTTAACAGACTGTTTCCTCTTTTGTTTTTCCTCCCCAGATTTGACCCCCTGTGTTTTTTACCTTTGTGTTGCCTGATCAGAAGATAAGAAGATGGAGTGGCGCCAGCAGACCAGTGTCAGCTGTGCAGACGCCTTCATCGAGGCTCAACGCTGGATTGAGGTACAAGCCTCGCTCTCATCCCTCTCTTTACTTTTTCTTCATGTGCTTCAGACTTTTGTTCCTGTGTGAGTCACGGTGAAGATGTGGTCCAGTCAGATCACTTAACCGCGTGTGGAGACAGGAAATGTGTGCGTATTTCAGTCTGCGGCAGCCATGAAGGATCACCTGTCCATGGTTTGTGTCATTAAAGGGGCCCTGTGTAGAAATCCAAACTCAGATGTTTACAGTGCTAATGAGGTAGTGATACAAACGACAAGAAGGTGGCGGGGTCCGCCAATTATAAATCTTTCTCTTGTGATTAAACTTTCTTTCCCCAGAAACTACAAAGTGCACCCCTTCTTTTCTTTTCTTTTCTTCTTTTTTTTAAAGCTCACCTACAGCCAGACACCTTTTTTACAGACTTATCTGTGAGTTTGAATGCAAAACACAAGTGGATAAGACTCAGGTAAGAGTTGAGCTGCTGACACAGAGAGCCCAGTGTGAGAATCTTATGCGGTCGTCCAGATAAAGACCATTTGACTACAGAGCTTCAGAGGGAAATTCACACGGAAGGAAGGCAGATAATTAGAAGAAAAGAAAATATCCTTTATTTTTCCAGGGGGAAACAGACTTGCATACAAGTCCATAACTCAACACACGTGCACGATTAAAAGCAACTTCACATATTTTTCTTGAAGTTCAGCCTCCAGCTGTTGGAAAAAAACACCACATGATAACAGAGGGCAGCTTGACCATCTGTTGGCCATTTTCTGGATGAATCAACTAGTTGTTTCATCAATAAAATGGCAGCAAAATGGTGAGGAATATTAATCATGTTTCCCAAAGCCCTAGATAACGTCCTCAAAAGTCTTGTACGTCTACAACCCAAAGGTATTCAATTAAGTGTCAAAAGTAGTAAAGAAACCAGAAAATATTCATATTCAAGAAGCTGGAATCAGAATTTTTGAATTTTAGTTCTCTCAGAAATATCAAAGAGTTGCAGGTGGCTGCAGATCGCCCAAGCATTGCAGCGGCTCTGAGGGTTGTGGTGTTTCTTCTGTGATGCACTGGATGTCGATCCTCGCTCAAGTTGCTTGTTTGTGATTAGCTGGTTTGAGCCCTTTGCACGTTTGCTGTAGTTAATGCGAGGCAGGCACACTCAGTCTGCAGGCCGTGCCATCCGCAGGCGGTGGAGGATGTGGTTTTAAAGCAATGCAATGCAATGCTCGACTGTTAGAGGCTGCCGCTGTCCAAAAATTGTCAAAGTCGTAATCCTTAAATCATAACCAATGAATACGACTCGTAGACAGTGTGCCCTGAGTGCTGCTCTCTTGGCAGTGAGCCCGTGCCAATTTTGCCTGTCTTATTTCCCGGCACTGATGGTGTGTGTGTGTGTGTGTGTGTGTGTGTGTGTGTGTGTGTGTGTGTGTGTGTGTGTGTGTGTGTGTGTGTGTGTGTGTGTGTGTGTGTGTGTGTGTGTGTGTGTGTCTTTTAGAAAGAAGGAGAGCAAGGCGTATTGCTTTTTAAGGAAATGGCAAATGGTGTCATAAATGCCTTTTCGTGCCAAACAGCATTGGGAATGTGTTGGCACTAACATCCAGCATTACAGATTGTGGGATAATAAGCTTCCATATATTCAAGTGTCCAGAAAGTGCTGTTGTTTATCATTAGCAGCAGCACCAGCAGCAATTACATTTAAATGTTTGCTCAATGCCGACCGGACTGGAGAATAAATAAGAATGGATTGCCCTCCTCTGCATTATGTAAACAGGCCATTTAGTTTCTGGTGACACGGGAGCAGCACAATTTTTAAGCCGGCGTTCTTCTATAATAGAAACAATAGCCGACATCTCCGCAACAAGAGGAAATTATCTCTTGAATGTAGCAAAACTTCTGATTATTTCCATTAGCGACCAGTCTGCCAGTTACTTTCTCTTCCTTGATTAGTAGTTTAGCATATGAAGTATCGTGAAAAGCTTGGTATACTGTGCGAGCGCCCAGGTGACATATTTGAATATGTTATTTTTATTTAATCACAGAAAAGCTTCACATCTTCACATTGAAGAAGCCAAGGTTGGTCAATTAATCGATCAGTCGATTGAAAGTACATTAATCTCAAACTATGTTCATAATTGAGCTGCACAGTGTATATATAGTATACAAAAAATTAACTAAACATATCGACAGAATGTCAAGAAATACAAGTTTAGATATCATGACGTCTGTGTATTGTGTTGCAGGAATATCCACTGAAGTTAGCATGCTAACCTGCTAGCCTTGCCCTGTCGCCGGTTTCCATAAAGCATTTTTGTGTGCCGTTTGAAGAATATCACATTAGAAAATTGCTGGAAACGGCAAAATTAAAACCTCTAATGTGCAAAAATGTTTGTACGCTCGCTTGAGGTGTCGATTACAACTTGCCCTATTTGAAAATAATTCCTGAAGAACTCTCTCCATTTTGTCTCCTGGTTTGTTTACCCCTAGCCTCTGTTTACTTCGACATTCATGTCTGACGTAGCCACGTAGGCTACACCACATCATCTCCTGTCAAAATTAGGCTTTACGTAGTCTAGTTCATTCACTTAAAACAGTTTGCACTCCCCTCCGATGCTCTGAGCTCCCATTATCAGCAGCCACCTTTGGTAGCAGTTGGTTATCAAAATGCTGCCCCCTGTTGAAAAGTCTTTGGGTGTTGGACTTTTGGTTGGACTAAAGCAATTAGAAGATGTCGCTTTGGGAAGTTTATGATGAGTATTTTTCACTTAAAAAAAAATCAAATGTCTAGACTCAATTAATTGTGAAAATAATCAGCAAGTCAATCAATAATGAGTAAATAATTGTTAGTTGCAGCCGTCTGTATCACCACAACGCCTCACTTATAATGGTTGTGTTGTGACGTGTTTCACCTTCACAAAAAATTGCAACCCTTGCAATTACGAAAATATCTTGATAAATGTGTTACTTTGTTCGTTTTTCTGTCGACCACCTGTTGAACCTGGGCCAGATTCGTTCAGTGAGGATTTCAGTTAGATGGCTTCATCCCTCTTGTGTTTGTGGAAACTCTCTCTAACAATTGAAGCTGTCTAGAGAGCACTTAGGAACATATGGTTGAAATTCATTGAATCTGTGTTTCCTAGAGGCAGTTGTTGTGTTTTTTTTTAAATGACCAATTAAAGTGTTGGAGCTGTAGAACAGACAGAACGTTGACCTCCATGATGGTGTGTTATCGAGTCAGCCTGGCACTGCGTTGTTTGATTGCGCTGAGAGGCGTCCCGTCCATGCCCGGTGCCCGGCTCTACCAAAAAGGAATTGTGATGGTGGATTCCTGGGGGGATTAATTAGTGAGAAGAATGGCCTTTTGGGGCCCTCTGTTAGTTATGGAGCTGAGCCTTAATAGCCCCATTTTTATGTCCTCATTACAAACCCCCCTGGCCTTGTGCTCGCTCCTGCCATGTAAGATCATTTAGTTGATGTTGTATTCTTTGATTTGACCTAGACTGTTTTTTTTAATTTTTTTTTTTTATGTGAATGTTTGTCCATACACATTTTTTTTTGGCCCACTGTTTTGCATTATGGTATATGGTTTATTTAGAGAGAATTCAGGCCTTGTGCTGTAGTTGTCGCTGTAGCTTTTAGCTGTTTAGGCTCAATCTGAACAGCACCCAGCGCATGTCATTAACTTCACTTTGCTTTAACTAAAAAACGGGCATTGTGGATTGAAACATTATTCTGATTGACTTTAACCAGGACCTTGTCTTTGTTTGTTTTTTTGCTTTAGTAGTTCCCACTGAGCAGCTTTGTGTCTGTTACCAGAAGTGCATAAACTTGTTAAGCATGTTGTGACGTTGCTGTGTGAAAGTTGTGATATTCAATAAAATGTGCTTACTTACTTTAATTGAAATATATACAAACCAAACTGCAGTTTATGTGTATTGTTTTAAATCTGTTTTTCATAGTTAACTGTTTGTTTGCTTTTTCTCCCGGTTCATTGCTGTTGGTAGATGAAGCACCAACGAAGTTTGTGTTGCTATTGGGGACAACTTGTAGCCTGAATAACCTAAAGCAGGTCCAATACTGGATTTTAGGGCTAAAACTGAAATCTTGAAAACATTTCTTAGAATGTTCCCTTTTTAAACAAATGTTGATTTTGAAAGATTGTTGATATGAAAGGAGAGGGATGTTTTACAATCAAAAAAATAAACATTTCAGTGCCCTCTGATGGACAAAGTTAGAAATGGCAGCCTTGTTTATACATTCTCTCACACATATCATGACTTTTTCTGTATTTGCACACTTTGTTACTTAACGGCCGACACGTCCCGAACTAATATGCTAACAGATGATGGCAAATGATAACGGGTAATAACAGACGGCTGTTCAGGCTTGAGCAGAAAACCCTCTTAATGTGAATGGAGTTTCTCACTTGCACTCTTCTGCACACCACATGCACATTTCTGCTTCATGTAATGAACATCTGAAAATGTGGCTGTGGGCAGGTCCCACCAATAAGTATGTTTTACCATTTGGAAAAGTGGCTTTACAGGCTCAACTGTTGGAGATTGTATGCGTTTGAAATCATCATAAATGTCACCAGTAAAATGAAACTTTGAACACACATGTGCAACATTCAATGGATAAATTCCAATTTTTATTTTTTATTAATTAATTTATTTTTTTAGGAAGTGACAGGAAAATCGTTTGGTTGCAACGACTTCCGTGCTGCCTTGGAGAATGGAGTTCTGCTCTGCGAGTGAGTACATTTTGATGCGTTTCGTGACTTTCACAGTCGGGCTTTAGTTTCAATTACCATGCAAACCTGTGGTTGGATTTTTAATTTACCAGCTTGGCTTCAACAGCTTTGAGGAATGTAACTGCATGTAAAACAGACCGCTGGATGAGAACTGTTTCATAACTTTCTGCATTTCTTTACAGTCCTAAAGCATATCATAACTTTTTATAACGCCAACTTGTAGGTATAAAAGCGCAGTGAGGTTATCAAATGAGAGGTATGTGGGCAACAAATCAAAGCTAGTAGGTTAGTCCAGAAGTCTAAAAGCTCTTGGTTCTTTGTCTAAAGTGCATTAAAGCCGGTTTACAAGCGAGTGAACTGTTTCTTATATAAAGTAAATAATCTTAAGGTCTATTGTTATCTTAAGGTCTACTGTTATAGTGTGTGTGTGTGTGTGTGTGTGTGTCACATTTGTGTTTTTCATGTTTTTTTTTTACCTGTAGTTTGATCAACCAGTTGAAACCTGGCATCATCAAGAAAGTCAACAGACTTTCTACTCCCATCGCTGGCCTGGTGAGTGTTTTGAAGTCCCTACCATGTCTTATGTGTGTTTGTGTGGCTGTGTGATGCAAGCAGTGTTTACTTTGCCACAGAGAGTCAAACGAAAGACTTCTGCAAATGCTTGCCTGTAGACAAATGTTTTGTAATCCACCGATTTAAAGAAAGCATTTAAAATGTGTTTGTTGCTTAAAATACAAGAGCATAAGAAGGCACCTGCTAGCCGGGAAGTTTCAACACGTCTTGTGGTTTCCTGTCAAAGGCACCGAGAGACAGTGTTGCCACAGCTCGAAACTGCATATCAGTGTCACGACCCAGCTGCTGAATATGTAAAAAAAAGAATTCATGAGGTAAATGCAGATGTATATTTTTTGGCCTCGGGGTGTGTTTTGATGGCTTCACACAAGTATAATTGCAAAAACTGCCCTAAGCAAGGGCAGGGAAGGATCAATTACCATCTCCCATCAGGGGCCGATACATAGGCAGAGACCACCAGTGGATGGTGGTGATGGTGGTGTGTGAGATGCAGATGTAGCAGAGACTAAGCAAGCTACTGTGACTGCCTAAAGGACCATTCTGGGGCTTTTGCATGTTTTAACTTACAAATCAAAATATACTCGACATTGCTGCTCAAGCATTCATGTCTATAATGATTTTTCTACCCTTCAAGCAGCTTTTTGAATAAGCACAGAATAAATATCCTGTTTGTACAACCTCGAACCCTTTAATTCACAGTGGTAATTAACCATAGTAGACAGTAAGCTTCCTTTTTTATTTGTTGGGAAAGTCTTTGCATGGTGATTGGAGATCTGATTCAATTTTGTAAAGTTACACATCAGTATAGAAATATAGATCATTTTGTGGATATTTTTTAAAGCTAAAAACAATAGAGTCACACGCTGCAGTTTGTCTGTCTGCCAGTAGAGAATGCCAAAACATTATCTGACTTATGTTTAAGTACGAGGGACGACATTAAAGTTGTACATAGAAGTATTCCTTGCCCGTATTATGTTCATTTTCAGGTTCATACTTTTATCTTGTACGTCGACTAGAATTTGTTTACATACGCAACACATGATTGTCTCGCATAGTGTCTCGTCTGTCTCTGTCTGAACAGTCCCGAAAAGCCCAGTCTGCCCTGATTGGTCAGCTCTCACAGACCTGAGCAGGCACCACCAGCTGTTTTCCACCACCGGCTCTCGTTTTTACGCCCGTGCTCAGGGTCGTGCTGAGGGCGATGACTGTAGCGTTATCACAAACCTTACAGAGGTCCTAACCCCAGATGTAAATGCAGTTTCTGAATCGATCATTTTGACACCCTCACAGTATTATGTAGCACCTAGAGCTGCTTTGAAAGACATGGGAAATATCACTTCATATAATATGCAACCCTTTAAGCTGAATGATCCTATGTTTAGCTTTGAGTATTGATTTGACTTCATAAGCTTAGATTTTGACCTCTTCAGACCTGCCTTGCAGAGCTGGAAGGAGCAGTCTGTTGTTTTAAGGGCTGCACCTACGAGAGCAAGTTTGTTGGCGACAAGGCATAAAATCTGCTGCTTATATGCTTGAGGAAAGGGTCAGCACCTGAATATGAAAATTGTACTGACGTTCCTTTTTTTCCCGTTTTATTAAATGTGGCAAAAAAAAGAAGTACGCTTATAACTACATTAAATTCATTTTTGGCTTTGGCTTAACCGTCGTCAACCAACATCAGATTAGGTTTCTAAGGAATATACACATTCCAGTTGCAATTTAATAGATTGGGATTGATAAATCAGTGGTTATTGATAACAGCAGTCCCAGTCTTAGTGGTAACACAGGAGTACTTTACTGTAAACTCTTTATTGTTGCTTGTAGTTGGTGTGAGGTTAGTGGTGGTGGTGGCATTACCAAAAGCTCTCCTGACGTTAGTTGGAGCCAAACAGCATCAACTTCATCATCAGCAATCTCTTCTGATTGTTTTCCAGACCCATACTTTTAGATGATCTTAATTTTGCCGTGTCTTTTCATTTTCATCTCCAGGATAATGTGAACGTTTTCCTGAAGGCCTGCGGGAAACTGGGCCTGAATGTGTCACAGCGGTTTGATCCAGGAGACCTGCAGGACCTGTCCACTCGTGCAACGCTGAGGTACAGTCATCTTTTAAGTAGCTGAGGTTAAATGTATGTGCCTGAGGAGAGTTCTCTTTTGGCTGTGTTGAAGGCATTTAACACTGAGGTGTTTTTACTGCATAGCCTGTGCTGAAAAGGGTCATAGTTTGAGTCTCACAGCTGCTTTGCATTCATAAAGAAAAGGTATCTTTGCCTGACAAGCTGCTGCTTTATACAAGTCGATGGCCTGTTCTCTATAAATGTTGATAAGTAGCTGATTAACAGAGCATTGCAAATGAGATTTGACATCAGGTTTTTGTCCATACAGCTCTCTATCTTGTTTATTAGTGATGTAACTGTACGTGCAGTCCTTTCTGTAAATTGCAACATGAGTAGCGTCACTCTTATTTCCCTTTCCTTTTATTTTAGACGAGATGAGACCAACCGAAGACTCAAAAATGTAAGTTTGACCGGGATCACTGCCACGTTTACTCTCCTCCTCGGCTGATTTTTCTTTGACTTGATTTTTTTCCCGACGTTCTCTTTTTGCTCTTTGAAGCACAATCTTAAAGGAAGCTCAGTCCTGCTTCACTTAACCTATAAATAACCCCAAACACTATCACCATTCCCCCTACAATGGCACATGTATGGCCTAATGTTTTATCACTATGCTGTAAACTGCTGCTGAAGTGTGTGCGTGTGTGTGCGCCTGTGTGTGTACACCTGTGTGTGTTTGTGTGTGTGTGTGTGTATGCGCGCGCCTGTGTGTGTACGCCTGTGTGTGTGTGTGTGTGTGTGTGCCTGTGTGCACTCCTGGTATTTTACATGTTTGGAAGCTCATGAGCTTGTTTGGTTATCTGGGAGGCCTCATTTGAATCTCACAAAAGCTGTGGACCCAGTAATGAGGCTGTTTTGTCAGAGAGCTCTTTCTTTGACATGGGTGGAGCATTTTTTTTTTTTCCCCCTCAAATTTACCAATTAGGGTTAATTTGCCTCCATTGAAATCCAGTTTCCACGCAGGACTCCAACCAGATACACAGATATCTCACTGTGTTTGTATGCAGTAGTGATGTAATGTGGACTAATGTTGACCTGTACTGTCGCACCCTGAACAGAACATTCCATTACCAGTAACATTATGTAACCTTTTTTTTTTTTTTTTTTTAACCTTAAAATAACAACTTCGGAAACATTGTGATGGGACAGTCTCTTGTAACAGGGTGAATGATGTCTCTGTCTCAGCCACTACACCCCCCCATCACTTGTTTCTGCACTGCGTGACTTCAGTGAGCGGGTCGGATTACAGTGTTACATACATTCTTACTTTCATAGTTCATAAAAATCAGGAAACATGTTGATAACTGGCTACAAATTAATACACCTAGGAGTTCTTTTAAGTCAATGACTTTGTGTGATTTAACAATTCTCAGTCGGAGAGAATGCAGAACATGGACACATTTGCCTTTTTCTTAGATTTGCCACAACCTTTAAAGATCAACATAATGATTATTTATTAAAACTTTATAACTTATTATTATTCCTTTGCTGAGCCTAATTTGGTACATGCACATCCATCTGTATCAAAGGCGACCATGAGTGTTTTCAGCAACGTTGCCTAAGAAAAACATAATGCGATACTGATCAGTGTTCATTATAGTGGCGTCTTATTACTAATCTTTACAGTCCAGCCTCTATTTATTCCTAAAATGTAAGCCATGGAGCCACTCTGCACTGAACTCTGATGGAAATTGGGGCCATTGTTAAGTAAAATCATACATGGCTAATAATACCATTAACTAGGATTAACCTGTGATGACCCTGTTGCCTGCAGTGTAATGATTTTCTCTGCATGAGGTCGGTAGACTATTAGAGAATAATGAACACATCCTGTCCCGGTGCTTCAGGCCGACAATAAGACCTCAACGCTCTTTTATTTTTTTTTCTCAGGTTGTACAAATGAGGGGACACTGAAACCAATTTTGGCTCCGGTGGCTCCAACAAAACTGCTTATTTAAAAAAAAAAAAAAAAAAAAAAAAAAAAAAAAAGAAGAAAAGGAAAAAAAATGCATATTATAGTGTGTCTCTGTACATCATTAAAATGAACCCCTAATAGGTTATATTTCTAATCTGCGGTGACACTGATGTGTTGACCTGGCAGATCATATCACCGTTCAGCAAATGGTTTCTATTGACAGACGCTGGATGAGCATAATATGAGAATCCATACAGACAAAAATGATCGTCGTTCTCCTCTAACTAGCATTTTGCTCTGAAGTATTTGCTCAATTCAATCCTCTTTCCTTCATGGATTTTTTTGTAATCCGGGAAGGAGGGCAGTCCGTCAAGAAAATATCCCTCCCTCGAGGCAAATCGGAAGTAAATCGTGTCCAAAATGCTTTGGTTGTGATATATAACACTAACGGGAAGAGACTCCTATTTCACAGCCTTTACTCTCTGTCTCTGCTCATGTTTGTCAGTCGCAGACATTCATGGTTCCCAGAGAAGTATTCCTAATGCATTCGGTCGCCCCCCTGGCTTTTCTTCTTACGTCACAGCGAGGTTGACATTTGCGAAATTTGGTGCATGCTTTTGTGTCACCATGGGGGAGAATATTATTCCCATGACTTTTCATCCAGCACCGTCACCATCATCATCAGGGCTAAATGCCAAAATACCAAATTCTAGCTAAACGAATTACATTCCCATCAGCCTCAGTTGTGAATCGTGTTTAGTCCTAATTAGCGAATGTTGGCATGCTAAAACATGAGCATTTTACCCGCTTAAAGGTGTACTATGTAGTTTTTAGGAAGACATTTTAAAAGGAGAGAAAAATATTCACTTATTGATTATCAAGACTGAATACACAAACTGTACTAGATTGTTTTGGCACATTATGTAGAGTTTTGGAGAGGCACATTTGAAAAAACTCAACAGCAGTTTCTCTTCCCATATTTCATGATGTGGTTACTCAAGATTATCCTCAGGCCTTGTTGTTAATAGTTTGGTGAAGGAACCTCTTATTTCTGTATCACCGTGCAGAAGGAAGTGAGCATCTAATGAGGGATGAGAGGCCAGCTAACAAAGATGGCTAACGTGAGCATAAGGTCATCCATGAGTAGATGCATGCTTCCTTCCTCGCAGTGATACGGTTGGCAGGTGTAGTTTGGTAGAAAGTAAATGGTTCCTACTTGAAACTGCTCTCAACTAGCAACAGCTTTCCGTTATATTAAAGAGAAGGCAGACATCTCTACAGTTGAAACAATCACGTCAAAACAATCTCGATGGATAAATAGTAAAACTTTTGGGGTGACCTTTCCCTCTTAATGCATTAATCTGTATGCGCATTCTCCTTTTTAGCAACACTTGTGTTTTTTTTTTTATTATTTCCCCCCTGAGAACGAGTTTCTCAACGTTTTCTGAATGCAGTAGCGCTCAGCAGTTTCTCTTGGATCTTTCACAGCTTATCCTCCTCCTCTGAGTAGAACTGAAAATAAACCGTTGCCAGGCTCAGACTGACATGCACCTCTGTCATTTTGGCAGCCTCTCCCCTCTCATAGCAGGTTTGACAGTGTTACGCTCAGCAGCTTTCACTTTTGGACGTCTAAAAAAAAAAAGAAAGTCAAAGGAAAATGCAAACAGTCAGCCAGATGGACATTTTTGTCAGAGCTGTCTGGACGGGCTGCCAGTTAGGTTGACCTTGTTTTGTCTTGTGTATTTTTTAATCTGTTAGGTCATTTTAACATTTATCATCCGATTACATTATGAAAAACTGTTTTCATGTTTGTTTTGTCCACCGTGGTGTCAGTCCTACATCCTATTTTGCAAACCTATGAATGTACAAGTGATTTATGTGCCCCTCATCTGACTTTTTCCTCTCTTTCTCAGGTTATGATCACAATCTACTGGTTAGGCCGCCATGCCCATCTGGACACTTATTACAGTGGGCCTCAGCTTAACTTCAAGGCCTTTGAAGGGCTGTTGGGGTTGCCCTTGTCCAAGGTGAGCTTCTCTTCAAAGCTTTTAACACAATTGAAGTCCTTTTTTTTTAATCTTGTAATCGACATTAACCCTGCCTTCCAAAGATTCTAGATGAGGGTAGTAATGTGGTTGTGAAAGACGGCGGGTACAAGGAGTGCTGGTACCCAGAGAGGGAGGAATACCTGCGTATGAGGCCGGGTTATAAGACGGAGATCTCTCTGGACTCCCGAGCCCTCCACCTCAACAGCGAAGGTACTCAACAGTCTTCTCCTTGTCAGGAATTTGTGCACAACACAGGCTGAAGTTTGAATCCGTTGAGGTCTAAACAGTGTCACATTTTTACTTTTGTTTTGCAAAAGAACTTGTCAACACATAAATGTGTTTTATCAAAAGTTCACGAGTTGTGCAACCACGTCATTGGGCGTGATCAGCCTTAATTGTTGCATCAACATTCAGGAAGCCGCATGATCCTGAATTTGTCTGCACTCTGCCGTGCTCTGTCTCGGTGCACGTCAGTGATGGCTTGTGGCAAGTTCCTCACTGTGGTGATAGAAAGTGTGTGTGATGGGAGAGGGTGAAGGACTTGGCACAGTGCTCGCTCAAGGCTTGGCTGTGTGAGGAATCAGTCACCCACCAAAGGTTCCTCTGTTACGCTCTCTTTCTCTGTTATTAACCATAATGCATGCATAATTTTAACTTGTGTTTCTCTAAACCTGAATCTTTTTTTTTTGTTGCTCATTCTCCACTTTTGTGTGGTCGCAAGGTTGTGGAAGTGACGCAGAGGCTGAACAGGTGTTCAAGATGGAGAGCACACAGCACCTGACCCAGCAAAACAAAGGTTTTGTCCCAGCACCGCTCCTACGTAGAAAACAAGGACAGGAGAATGGAAGGGGAGGCGATGGTCCACTCAACAGGTACTGCAAATATGTTGGTTACTGCACCGAGAGAGTTCATCCGCTGATACTAACTCACTTATCCGTAACTGCTGAAGGACTGTTTCCAGTTTATTTAGCATTAGCTCCTTGGTTGAAGATTTTTCTTTCAATTCATATGAACAGGAACTTGACCTTACCCTAGAAAACTCAGTTTTATTTCAGAGTCCATATACAGTCTGTCACAAGAATGCAGTGATGAGGAGAGAACTGTGTTCCATGATCAGTATGTTGGTTGAAACAAAAAAAAAAGTTTGTAGCAACGTGGACATAAAAAAACAATTTGTTTTTCAAAGGAACATTATCTACTGTGCAGGCTCTTGTCGTATTTGGACCTCATTTTGTACTGCCTTCAGATTAAAGTTTCTCATTAATGGAGCTACTGATTCTGGCAGCCCCTGTGGATAGAAGTGGTAGCAACACCGCTTGTGTCTAAAGGTCTTGATCTGGCCAGTGGGTGTAAACGATGTGAAGGAAACACAACATATCATTTGCACTTCTTTTAAAACACCGCTATCTGCATGCTGAAGGGTGATCATGTTATCCATCGAATTGTGGCTGTAATGTGACGATGGTGAAACGAACTTAAATTTGTGCCGCACCACCAGACTGTAGAGCAGCTTCTTCCTTCGCGCCGTGAGACTCATCTTCAGCACTCATCCAGGTTACACAAGTCAAAATTGCAACTTTTAAAAAAAAATTTTATGGAGAAGTCAGAATCTAATGACAGGCTTGAGTCGCTATAGTAATCATATGGAGGGATATACTATTATACTGAGATTGTTTCAAGTTAAAAGTTCCTTGTTGTAATGTTAAATTGCAGCTGAGTACTTTTTTCTTCACGCTTAGCCCAAATCTATGAACTGTGGACAGGCAGGCATTCATGAAGACACACGTCACGAGGAGACAGACTCATTTTTGTTGATTTTCTAAGTATATTTACGTGATAATTAAGCCTGGTTTTTTATTTCCTTCCGGTCTAGATTGACAGAGTATTTCTGACGTGATTATTTATGACCAAGTTCTGTTTTTAAATGCCTATTTTGTTATAAAAATTTGGACCAGGAAGTAAATCAAAGACCAGTAACTTGAAACTGAATATAGAACAAAGACAACTAGGGTAAATGCTAATAAATGAAACCAAAGAATAAAATACATTTACAAAAATAAACTATGAATAAATTATGATTTATTTTATATCACTCTTGCAACAAAGCTTTTTCAGAATGGTGTTTTAGAATACAAACACACAGTCTGGATCACAGAGGACAGGCTTGCCTCTTGTGACTGAGTTTCTTCATGCCTCTGGTCTCTATGGTAACAAAGAGCTGGAGACTATGTCAGGTTGAGTGCTCCTTTTGGTGGCCAATCACCCGCAGGGTCAGTTTGGCCGTAGGTGACTTTCTACAATAGTTCATGTGGAAAGGTGTCGGCAGGAAGCTGTGGGTGTGTGTTTTTAAAGAGCTGTGGGGGGCCTACGCTCTGTTTGGCTTTGCTTTTACTCTACAACACTAACTACAACTCCACTGCTTGCAAAGTGGAAAAGCATTGTATACCTCTAACTCTTCTCCTCAGAGACCAGTGAATTTGCCTCCCTGCATTAATCATCAGCCTCACCTCTTGCCTTTTAACATTTGGGAGCAGCTGTGTGCTGTCGGATCACGTCTGAGATACTTGGTGTAACTGTTTTATCCGAAGCGATGTCTGTGTGATCATCATCACCACCACTTGAGAATAAACACAGACATGGGTCTACCACTCTCTGCTGCAGCACTCAAGATGCCCCTTTCTCACCTCAACCCCACCTCACTGTGTCTCCCTCTGACTGTACCTTCAACGAAGAGCTTTTCCTACGAGCTCTGTGTGAGGAAGACTCTGACGATGACACCGAGGCTGACCCAGTCCTGGATGACTTGTATTTGCGGCGAGTGCAGCAGACCCTCCATCAGACCTCTACCAACCCCAGCTATGACCGCTTCTTACCCCGGAATTGGACACCGGAAGAGGCGGTTCGCGTGCGCACGATCTACCTCGGCTCCCAGAGAAGACCATGGTATCGTAAACTGCTGGGCCTAAGGTCTGTTCACTGTTTTTTATTTATTGTGCAAGTGTGAAAGCTTTCGTGTTTTATTCAGAGCTAATGCAACGCTGACACTGCAGTTTTGCTCTTTTGCTGTTTAATAACTATGTTGATGCGCTGCTTGAAGTAATCCTTGTCACGTTAAAGAAGCCAAAACATTACATGGCTGCCAGGTTGGACTTTGACTTGCTGTTCCTCATCAAATCTAATATGAAACTTTTGTGTGTGATGCAAAACAAAAAAACTCTCAGTGAGACATGATGGCATGCTGTTAAATGTATTCTTGATTGTTTTTGGCTACAGCGTTAGATATTAGTTTAAAAATCCAGCTTAACTACACCAGCAAACCAAGTCCTGGTTTGCTAGTCAGGGAAACAGCTAGCGCTAGTTTGCAAAGATGTAACTGCTGAACCCTACATCTTGCAAAATTCTATCCCTTTTTTTTCCCTTTTTAGTGATTTTATAGATTCTTGTGCATGTTAAAGTCTCTTGAAATTAAAAAAGGACAAAAGTCCATACTAACAGAAGCTCCTCTCTCCCATGGAATGCACTGCTCCTGAAATGCCTCATCAGTAGTTTAATTTTCGTGAATTCAGATTATGTCACCATGTCACACATTTGCACGATTTGACTCCTCACCGCTAGATTGGCACTTGAAAATTAATTTAGCAGAGCTACTCTGTTGTTGTTAGTAGTGCTTGTTCAAGCGTGTGCAAGCTGACCAATCAGAGCAGACTGGATATTCAGGAGGAGGGCCTTTTTTAGAGAGACAGGAGCTAAAATAGACAACGATAAAGCATTTAAACCTATTCTAGGTTCAACCCAGAATAAAAGTATAAACATGAAAATGAGCAATCGCACTGTGTTTCTTTTCTTTGACTGAAGCCACAAAGCTTTAGGTTCTTCTGAGGAAGAGTTTGACGTCATTTCCTGGCTCGTGACATCAGCAGCTGTACAAAACATCCCCGAAGAACTTCGGACGCATCTCTAAGAAACTCTCCAGGCCTCAACGTTCACTTTCATCCTGAAGATCCATACCCGACTCATACACTAACCATACACACTGTAACCGACTGTTGACAGAAGCTCTAACATGCTATTCTATTTGTTATCTCCTCATGTGCCAAGTGTACCTGTTACTTTTGCATTTGCAAATTTTCTAATCCACTGGCAAACTGCGTAATTCAGTAAAGATATGCAAACGTTGCTCTGTTTATCTAACTGATGTCTCATGAAGTGGATAAGAAAAATAAACGTGCCTTGAATTTATACCATTAATGCGTGCTGGCATTTACTCTGGCACCTTTTTTTTTTTTTCCCTTTTTTTTTTTACAGTGCTGATGACGTGAGGACTTTTTATAACGGCTTCATGCTGAGTGACTCATTAGTTTATAATGGTTAAGTGGATGACTCAGGCGTTGTGTCATTCATCATGTTTTGATAGCCATAACAGAATAATAAAACCCTGTGTGTCAGCGCAGATGTTTTTCAGTCTACATTTTGTGTTTTTATATGGCTTTGGTGTGGTAAAAAAAAAAAGTGTTGTGCTGATGATATTGTGCATTAAACACACTCTTTGTGCTATGATTTTCTCTGTGTGTGTGTTTTGTGGTAGGTTTGTATTACATCTGTGATTAACTGTCACATAAGATGGCCTTTTTCTGAGTGATGTATACAGTGACTCCTCAACATCAATCATTTTTTTCAAACCCAATGTTTAGATGCTGTTCATCAGTTTTCATGTCTGTTTCTCTGGTTCTGTAGAACATTTCAAATCCAGGCCAGACCTGAGACACAGGTTCAGGTCAATCCTGGCTGGATTTGGTGAGTCCTGAATTTTGAGGCAAATGAAAGTCGTCTGAGGCCGCTTGGATCGTAACTGCTCTGTCGCCGCTTCGTCTGAACGTGCTGCTGTTTGTATTCAGCCTACCTGCAGAGGAAATGATTCTGCAAACATCATTTGCATTTTCATAAAGATGGAGCACTTGGTTTACCGCCCACTACTAATTTTCCAGGCAGACGCTTGACAGTAGAATTTACGGCGATCTGCAGGATTGTTTTTAATCACAGTCTTGGTTCCTCCCATCACATTATGTCACAGTTTTGATTCACCACCTGCTAAATGCTGCTGTAAGTTATTTGAATGTCACATCTGACATCCTCTGTCGCCCACAGCAGTGCTATTACTTGTTACAAGTCATGGCTGTTGTTTTTCCAGACAGCAACATCTGTTGCCATTTGTTCTGCTGCGCTACTTGACTTGCATGCTATTCTCGGGCTTGCACTTTGCTAAGGATTTTGTTGTTTGGATGCAGAATGTGCCGTGTTGCAGCTGTTAATATTGTGGCTTACTGGCCTGTCATGTGCAAGGTGTGTCTGTGTCTGTGTGTGTGTGTGTGTGTGTGTGTGTGTTTGTGTGTGAGACCCACATACAGAAAGCTGTCAGTGTAAGATGACGTGTTGGTGTGCGCTGCATTGCAATACTCCTATTCATCATGCTTGTTCTGCTGGACTTGCACTTTCATGCAACTGCAGTGTTTGAAACACCATCCTTGTTTGCTCTGTATCCATTATTTCCTTGTCTTGCCTCTTTGTTTGTCTGAACCAGGAGCAAATCACTCAGTGACATCCCGATGGTGTACCCTGTGCGTAAAGTACCTGATGGGAACATCATCCACGATGGCACGGGAGGACAGTGGAATCAAGAAGACAAACGCAATTGTAGCGTCGCTCCCAAGGATGGCGAAGAAAAATGGCAGGATGTAAGTCCAGAAGTCTTACCACAGGAAGATGCCGATAAAACAGTTTGCTTCAATGTCCATTTAGTAGCTGCTGGTGTGATATGCTCAAAAGCTCTCCATGCTCTTCAGCAGATGACGTGCCCTGTTGTCAAGAAACTGCAGATGTTCAATTTTTGTTTTTTCTGAGTACTGTAAGGACTTCTTTACCAAGTTTATGTAAAAGTTGGAAATTGCAAGTTTACCCAGTTTTTTTCTTTTTCCTCTCCCTCAGGAGAAAATGATCTTGAAAGTTAAAAATAACAAGAAAAGCTCCTTTCTCCCACAGAAAACACTGCTCCTGAAACGCCTTGCTAATAGTCTCGCCTTTTAATTCTGTGACTTTGACACACTACGTCACCGTTACATATGTGCATAATTTATGTCTAGTGGCAAATTTGATACTTAAGATTGGATTTAGCCCAGCTGCTCTGTTGTTGTCAGACGTGTGTGAGCTAACCAATCAGAGCAGGCTTGGTATTCAGGAGAGGGTCCTTTTTAAAAGAGGAGGGAGCTAAAACCGATCGTCTCAGACAGAGGGGGAATACAGTGTTGTTGCACTGGACAGTATGTGAAAACTTTGTGTTGTTTTTTATTTTTTTAATTTATTTTTTTGCGTTAAAGTAACATTATAGTTGTAACACAGAAAAAAATTATGAACCTAGGAAAAATAATAGGTCCTCAGCACAATATGTCTCCTTTTGAAGTTTAATAAGTCCTCAAAGTTCTCAGAAAAAGGTAAATTTGAACATTTACAAATCCATGACTGGGCAAACTTGATCAGGAGGTGATAGTCTGATAGCTCAGGCCTGTGGAGGTGTTCGCTGACTGATGCCTGACCTCCTCTTTTCCTCCTCCCTTCACTCCTGTGTCCACCTGAACTGCTACAGTTAGCAGCAGTTAGCTGTGACTCTTGCAATATGCTGCCCCCTACTTGATCGGAGTATGTTTTCACCGTTCAAATAGCATTTAAACAGACATTTCCATAAAGCCTTACATTAATTCTATGCCCCTAAAAGCACTTTGACTTGCCTTGTGTTCAAATGCTGGTAATACAGTGTTGCCATAAATGCACTTGTTCCAGGATTTGACGAAGTGGAAGAACCGTCGCAGGAGCACCAAGTCTGACCTCCGCAGGAAGTCACATGACAGAGATCACGTCATCAACCAGATGATCAACGGGGCCTCGACCAGCTTTGAGAGGAATGAAGCGGGAGGTTTCTCAAAGAGGTACAAACATACACTTTTAAACGTGTGTGTGTGTGTGTGTGTGTGTGTGTGAGAGAGGAGCAGCTCACCTCGCCTGATAACTGTTCAGTATCCCACAGTGAACTCATGTAATATGACACACCATCTTTTCTGCTTCCTTTATTACGCCCACTCCTCTTCCCTTACACGGCAATATCCCCAGAGACCAGGAGTCACCACGCAGACAAAGCTCTGCCCCCCGACCTTACTCCATCTCTCCTCCATCAAAGAGCTCTGATCTGCGGCCACGTACTCGAGCTCTGCTGGCCCGCAGCTACGCCACAGAGGCTCCGTTCACACCCACAGCTCCGCTTAGCCCTCATCAATCAGCCCACCCTCAGGTAAGTGTTGCTCTGTGTTTACTTCCTCAACCTTTTGGAACATCCCTTGCTGTATTTACTTCAGTACACCTTTTCTCTTCTCAGAGATTGTCGGTCAGGGCCATGCCTGCCTCTGATGGGAACATCTTGGGAGAAGAGAGCCACTTTGCCTCCCTGGCTTCAGATGGAGCAGGGGTTACCACACCTTCTCCTGACTGCCCGTTCAGCTCCCAGACACAAGTCAAAGCCCAGGGCGGCCCGGCTCCTTTCCAGCCCACATCTGAAAAAGTCTTTACAAGCCAAATCTCCACTCTGATCACAACTATACAGCCAAACAAGACCGCAAAGTCGTCTGAGTCAAGTCAAAAGGCACTTCAATTCTGCGCCGATTCAAAAGCTCCAACTTTTTGCACCGATGCCATGAATCAGGCAGATTTGCATGCCCTGGAGGATCACCAGAACCACAAGTCTCAGGAAGAGGTTCCGAACACATCTTGGCAACCAGCTGTGGAGCAAGGCAGAGGCCAGCAGGCCACAGGCATCCACAAGTACTTGTCCAGCTCCGGGTCCTGGTCCGGCTCAGCCAGCCTTCCTCGTGGATACCGGAGGTCCGAGGGCTCATCCCGTCTCTCCACTGCAATCACAGCCAAACCCTTTGGGACCAAACCGTCGAGGGTGTCCTCACTACCAAGACTGTGCAATGTAAGTTTACTGTATTTAAGCAGTGCATGGTGTCCTTAAAATAAGTCAAAATAATTTGGAAAAGTCCATGTTTTACCTTGTAGATTGACACAAGTGAGTTTACAGTCATTTTCACAATGTGTTTTATTATTAATTAGATAAAAAAGTGATATGGGGTGCACCTAAATTGAAAAAGTTAGGTGCACCAGTGCAACCACTGTGGAAAAATTTGTCTGGACCCCCCTGTCTCAATTCATTTGTCAGCACTCTGTTTTAATTTTATAACTTACTTAACCCAGATAAATTGTGTCCGAACCAGTGACAGCCAGTAAGGGTAACTAAAGTATACAGAAATGGTAGATCTTCTTGCTAAGGGTCTCGTTTATGTATTTTGAGTAGAGGCATCAGTGTTAGGTTTAGTTAAAGGTTGGTCTCTTCATGGGATTTTTTTGACATGAACAAAAACTTGAGATTCACAGTCAACTTTGTCTTTAAGTCAGTACCAGGGCAGGAAACAATACAAGGTAAAAGTTGTTCTTTTCCACTGTAGGGTAAAGATGGATGACGCTACCTTACTGCTCACCTCATGGCATACCAGTAGGCATACATAATACATTAAACCGGCGCTGTCAACTACCATCCTCCCATTCCTAAACCCCTAAGTTGAATCTGGAAACACTCTGATGGATTTTATATTAGCAACAACATCACTTTCCAGCCGCACATTCCCATGATTTATTCAGGCTTTACATCCTGTTTCAGGTAGAACTGTGTCCAATTTTGAAATTCTCTCAAGATGCTGGTGAATAACGGAGATGGATACGATGGTTGGAGAGTAGATCGGTTTGTGCCTCTGCGGTACAAATTTTAAAATACTCTCCAGCGTTCCGAAACTGTCGAGGAAGCCAACTTACTGATTTTACCTTTACGCGGACTGGACAGTTATAATTCAGGCTTACTTGAGGTTAAGTGCTCAAGGGAGTGCACAGGGGCCGAACAAGTTAACGTGATGTGCTTACTAAAAGTGGGTGAGCTTGTGTTACCTCTGTTTTCTTGGATCGCCGTCCTCATTAATAATAGAAGTGCTGCGGCACCATTGTAAACCGTGTCAACCTATTTTCTGTAGGTCATTCAGTCGCTTTCGACGCTGCAGAATAAAACTGTGAAAATCACATGCATCCGTTCTTTTCTCTTTTTTTTTTTTCGTACACCTCCAGGTAGACAACAACCAGGGGCTGCTGTTGAAAAGTGAGAAAGAGACCTCTCTTTCTTCTCCGCCCATTGAACCTTTGCTCAAAAGACAGACTGCCAGCGCCCATCTGCGGGGTCAGTACCAGGCTTCAATCAGACAGAAGAAAGCCAGCCAGGCGAAGCAGGATGGTGCGGAACAGGCAGAGGAGGTGAAAGGTGCCACTTTTTCCAGCCAGACATCCTTTCAGACCAATGGCCATCATCAGCCCTCCACCCAAACCCAGCTACTGCCGCAGCCTTATTCAGCACCGCAGGCCCGCCACATCAAAGGCTCCATCCTCCCGTCTAATGGCAGCACAGACCACCCAAAGGTAAGTTGTGTCTTTCAGCGCACGTGAATACACTGATGTACTTGTGAATTACCTTCGAAAACTTGGAATGTTTGAATCCAGGATTTAATGACACTGGATCAAACTGTACTCTACGCAGGGATTATCATTATCATTGACGGCGCCTGTCGATCAACAGAAAAATCCAAACGAGTCAGAGAAGAACACGGGCAAAAGGACGGAAAGATAATCACTCTTCTAAGTAGTCATAAGCTGTCTTATGTGGCCGACTGATCAGGCACTGATCTATTTGCTGCTATTATGACTTGATTAGTTGTAAAGACACTGAGGCAAATAAATGAACACTGCCCCGATGAGAGAGGCAGAGAGGAAGAGAAGGTGCAGTCCAGAATTTTGACTGAGAAAGACCAAGTTCTCGATTTTGTGCTTGTAACATAATGAGGAGTAAATGATCAAGCTCTTTTGAAAATTGGCTTGCGTAGGCCAAGACTGAAATATTTTGGAACAGCAAGTCAGACTTGGACAAAGGTAGCTTCCTCCGCGCCTCAGGTCTCGCTGCCCAGCCATGTCTCTTTAGTGACAGCTAGTGTGTGTGTGTGTGTGTGTGTGTGTGTGTGTGTGTGTGTGTGTGTGTGTGCGTGTGTGTCTGCGTGTGTGTCTGCGTGTGTATGAGTGTGTATGTATTTGTGTATGTCTTTGTGCATGTCTGTGGGGGTGGGAGGGTTGGGTTCTTTTACATTTTCTTTTGATTTTATTTGCTGTTTCTTTTTTTCTGTTTTTAAATCTCTGTAAGGCGCTTTGAGCTACTTTTCGGTATGAAAAGCGCCATACAAATAAAGATTGATTTGATTTGAATATGTTTGTGTAACCGATATCAAGCAGAAGTTTGTCTTCCTTAAACCATGCGCGATCTTCCCCCACGACTGACTTTCACCCAGCAGCCATTTAGCAGGAAAAACACAGATGTAATTAACAATATTAAAAACGATTGTACTCAATTTAGGTGAGCTAACTCCAGGCTGCTCAACTTCTTTTTTTTTTAATGGCAATGTTGTTGGTGCATTACCTTTTGAGCAACGCGTGTCTGTCTACACCCAGGTGAGAAAAATGGCAGCAATTCAGCTATTTCCTCTCCACTTCCCACTCAATCGCTCTAAAAAAGCAGGGTCATTTTTTTTTTTTTGTTCCCAAAATTGTTCCAACTATACCTGCCCTGCTGTGCAGCGATTGGCGATCGCTTGTTTTTCAACTCGGTGCTGAGAGCTCTTTGTGGGGAACCAGATCATTTGGTCAGCTCAGCACAAAGAACCAGCTCTTTCTGCTCCCAACTCATTCTTCATTTAGTGCCACTTCTGACACTTCTTTTTTTTTTTTTTTTTACCTATGATGGGTTTTTTTTTTTTTTTAATCACCTGAAGTATTCAGTGTATTTATTTTTCCAGAATATAATAATTCTATATATTGGTTGGCGTGTGTGTGTATGTGTGGGGGGGGGGGCGGGCGGGCGGGCGGTTACAGACTGTAAATAGCTGCATTGGCTAATCCACCTGGGATGCAAATGGCATCGTCTGCTGCTGATCCCAACTGTCCTTAATTTAATCAGCAGGGTTAACACAGTAGTGGCCCTAAAATGCTTAATAGTCACTGGCTCATTGTTTTGAAGCTTTTAATGTTCAGGACACAATGTGTTTATCTCTCTGTCCTCCATACTTGAATAAATATGTTGATGCTATGCCACCACTTGAAGCCACAAACATAAACATGTCATAGAATCTGATCATCATTAAGATGGCGCCTGGGGCAGGGCTGCTGTGATAATTGCACCACGCTGTACACAACAAGTTGTCCTCTCATTGCATCCCTTCACTGTATCTGCGTAGCTGCCCTCTGACGTATCTAGTTTCCAGCAGGAAGCGCGGGACATTGGATCACAGGGTGTCACCTTTGTGTGTGTGTGTGTGTGTGTGTGTGTGTGTGTGTGTGTGTGTGTGTGTGCGTGCGTGCGTGTGTGTGTGTGTGTGTGTGTGTGTGTGTGTGTGTGTGTGTGTGTGTGTGCGTGCGTGCGTGTGTGCGTGTGCGTGTGCGTGTGCGTGTGCGTGTGCGTGTGCGTGTGCGTGTGCGTGTGCGTGTGCGTGTGTTAGGTGGATCACAGTGACATGAGAGTGAGCCTTACTCTCAAACCCAACAGCAGACCAGACTTTGGTTTCCAGACTCACTGGGACTCGACAGGAGCGAGAGTCAAGTCCATTCAACCTGGTAAGACTTTATTTGCTTCATTTTGATTCTGGATTGCTGATGATTTGTCTCACTAACAAGAACTTTATGTTCATGCTGGTGTGACATTACATAAGTCAAGTCTTTGCTGATGTTGACACTGCATTCCGCTCACAATGTTTGTTTTGTTGTTTTTGCTCCTCAAGAGGAAGTTTGCTGTAATATCTCGACAGTTTTCATTCCAAAAAGACAAAAAATTACGTTGCTGTACAATTAAATGAGTTGAGACAAAGCAGCCTCTCGTGTGAGCAACAAAAGTGATTTCTTTTTCTATGTTTATGCTAAAAATTTCAAAAGAAATGTATGTGAAAGATTTTTACAGACCAGGCAGATAATAATGGCATGCATGAACAGTGAAATTTTCACAGTTTTAAACTACACTTGAGTGAGTGATTTTAAACTCTGCCATGAATATTTAATCAGATGTGAGAGGAGGTGTCACTTACTCGCTGCAATGTAGTTTTGGTTCACTGGCCTACTTTTTAACTCGGAACAGCAGCCTTGGCCTCAGTAATCTGCCGCTTGCAAACAAGTACTTCCTGAGTTCTTTTTCACAAAATGTTTTTCTCTCTTCATCCCTCTGCTGCCCGTCCCTCCCCTCCTCAGGCAGCCCGGCGGAGCTTTGCCAGCTGTGTGTGGACGATGAGATCGTGGCCGTTAATGGGGTCGCAGTGGCACACCTGAACTACACCCAGTGGAAGGATAAAATGACATCTTCACTGCAAACTGGCAGTCTGACCATGGACATTCGGCGCTATGGCAACAAGGGTGAGACGATGAGCCGGAAAAAAAAAGACAGTTGTGTCTTTTTACCACCTTCTGAAATGATTTGTGATAATTCAACCTCAGACTTCTAACCAGAGGGCCACAAACGGTTCGCAGTTAGTTTTGATGGCCGGTTGTTCTCATTAGATTGGAGCACCAGCGAGGGGAGCCATCTCAACCAGCCAGGCCAGAGCAGGATGACCCTCAATCTGACCGCCTCAGCGCCCGTTCTGATAGGTTGCCCCGATCACCTTGCCAACACTTGCTCCTCTGCAGACGCCACGGTCAGGAAAGTGTCCAAATTCAATGGGCAGACGGACAATGTGAGCAGTGTTTTTAATCGCATCTCGCTTTATGCAAAGCTCTGCTTCTGAGAGTGCAGCTCATCAGGTGAATCTTCTCTTACCCGCCCAGGTTATACAGTGTAAAGTCATGCATGGAGAGCTGGCTGGCAACCACGAGACAGCCAGAAGTAAAGGTAATAACAGGCAATAAAGTCTGTAATGGCAATAACATTACAAATTGAAACATGACAAACATCTCCTTTAAGAAAAACTCTCTTCTTGTCACCTTGTCCGTCCTTCCTCTACGTGTAGGTTATAGTAATGTTATTAGGAATAATCAGAAACGGAGGGCAGATTTTTTCAGACAGACAGGTAAACTTCAAGTTTTGAACTCGAGACTCGTTGTGTAGCAGCTTTGGTGGCTTGTGCTCTGCTTGGTTAACTGTTGGGTATTAATTAATTAGCGATGCTCCAATATGGAAAATTCTGGGTCCCTTTTTTGTGTGAAGGGAACAAAGAAATCCCCTTTTTATGAAAGAATAGGTGAAGTGTTTTCTAATCATTCAGCCCTTCATTACACTATCCGTGAACGAGCACAAATTAAATCATGCAAATTTAAACAAAACAAACCTTTTCATTCAACCACTTTTCCCATGAAAAAAGACAATATTTTTGAAAAATAACACTACAACCACCTGTTCAATGAGGGGGGGGGGTTGTTCTGCACGTAGCCCAACAAAAACATTCTCTTTATTAAACATAATAAATGTAATTAAAGGTAAAAGTGGTTACGAAGTTGCTGGTGATGCCTGTCGTAATTGTCCTCTCTGGTTCATTTCCTCCAGAAACTCCTCAAACATGATCTGTTTGAGTGGAGCGTGCCCTGAATAGAGTATTGGATGGGTTTGTTTACAGCCTCCAGTAACACACTCCTTTTTTTTTTTTTTAACACCATGGTCCGTGTCAGGCTCCACCCCGAGTGATGGACAGAAAAATGAACAGATTTTACAGCCCTTTTCTTTCAGCCTTTATATAGGCGCACCAGTACAGCAGACTACGTGCTGTGCAGTGGTGGAAATGGGTTGTTATTAAGTTTTAAAAGGTGACCAATTTTCATGAATTGGGTGGTAACCGGAAGAGGGCAATGAAAAACTGGAGTCCGCTGGGCAAATCGGAAAAAGGTTGGCAAGAATGAGTCTCAAACACGAGACTCAGTTGTCTCCCAACTGAACGCAAGAAAATGAATGTTGACATGATTGTGTTTTTGCTTTTAGAAAAAAAAAAATTTCAGTTCAGAGATGCAAATAGCATCGCTACTGATCGCAACTCACTTAATTTAATCAGCATGGTAGGTGAGATTATAAACATTAGTGATCTGCACAGCATGCATTTCCTAACCAATTAGATTTTACAGCCCTTTTCTTTCAGCCTTTATGTAGGCCGAACCGTACAGCGGAGGCAGAAATGGGTTATGATTATGTTTTAAACGGTGAAAGCGTGAAAAATTGTCATGAATTAGGAGATATATGGGAGGGTTGTGGCCCCCAGGTGGTGACCGGAAGAGGGCAATGAAAAACTGGAGTCTGCTGGGCGAACTGGAAAAAGGTTGGCAATAATGAGTCGGGGAGAAAAGTAATGGCTGTGGTCGGCAGGAGGGCGAGGTTTGATGGTGCGTGTACCCAGCACAAAATGGATGGGACACGACAGATGAACATCAGTGAGTGCCATTTGGTTTGCTGAGAGATCCGTGGCAGCCAACAAGGCGAATGTCAGCCAAAATGTTGGACTGATAAATCGGTACATCCCTAGTTTTCATGAAAAGAAGAAAATAATGCAAATAAAAAAAGGATTTATTTTAACATGAATCTAACACTTAAGCAGCATTTTTAATCAAAACAGACTCACCATGAACAAACTATTAAAGATGTAGCATTTCTATGAATTAATCTGTACAACAGTCACGATGCATTTTTCAGACCAGGGCATGTTCGTAATAAACCGTGTGCAACATGCAAGCGATTCATCTTTTTCTGACATATTCCGCGTCCTTTGTGTCGGCGGGTTGTAACTTTTTAATTGGCATCTTTCTCATTCTTTTGCACAATGGCTGATTTGTGTCTCACTACAATGGCTTCCTTCTCTCTTCAGGCTCGGCGGGATTCAGCTCATGGGTTTACTTGTGTGGTAAATGTTTTGCGTGGTGTTTTTTGTGGTGTTTTTTTTGTTTGTTTTTTTTTGACTGCTCTAAAATCAGTTGTTGTGGAGCATAATGAGCGAATAAGCAAAGCAGAGTTGTGTTTTTATATTGCATGTGAATAACATTTTAATTTTCCTTCACTACGACTTAACTCTTCGCTCAACCGTCTCTTTTTCAGTGTTTGCTTGGAGTATCTTTCTGCTGGGGATAAATTAGCAGATCAGTTTATTTAATCTGCTCACTTAATCTTAACTTCTCTCACTTACACTGACATTTGAGTCACCTGGAGTTTGATATTTCCACAAGATATTCAAGACAGTCCTGCAGTTGTAAAAAAACTTTACAAAGAACAGAATTTTCACTGCATTAATTCGGCATTGTATACTTAAATGGTTGCTGTGAAGCGGCTGCACTAACCTCCTGCTCTGGCTGCAAAAGATTTTTCAGACAAGAGATTGAACACTGTACTTCTATACCTCTCGGCTGAAAAACAAGCATGCTCTGTAAGATCATCCATTGTGAGATCCGTTTCAAAATGAGATTTGGATTCTGTGTCTCCTAATGTGTCCCCAGCCTTCGCGTGGTGTTTGTCTGACCTGTCGCATATTACACACAACCTGATCGTGTTTCTGAGCTGACGTGTGTCGCTGTCTTTGCTGACTTGTTGTTTTCTCACGCAGGTGGTTCAGAATCTGCGATATCTGATGTAAGTTACCAATTCAAAAGATGCTTCGATGCATGTTCAGACTAAGTTACCCTCGTGTGTGTGTGTGTGTGTGTGTGTGTCTGTGTGTGTGTCTGTGTGTGTGTCTGTGTCTGTGTGTCTGTGTTGCACTGTGATCATGATGGAGTCTGTCTGTGCATCACCAGCTCCAGGTGCCATCCCTCAGCCCCTCCCCATCCAGCTGGTCGTGGGACCCCGAGGAGGACCGAAGGCGTCAAGAGAAGTGGCAGGAAGAACAGGAGCGCCTCCTACAGGTGAAGACTGATATCACCAACAAGGAGGTTTTAAACACTCCTTAAAATATTGATTTTCACCTTAAACAACTTACAAGTGTGTGTCTGTGTGTCTGTCTTTTTGTGTTTTTTAGGAGCAATACCAGCGGGATCAGGAGAGGCTGGAGGCAGAGTGGCGGAGGGCTCAACAAGAAGCCATGGGGGAGTCATGTAGGAAGTCGGGGGTAATGAAGTGTGCTCCTTGGTGCCTTTTCCAAGCATTTATAGTACAACTGAGTGATCATATAAAACAATGGTCTTTGATTCTCCTGCATGAAGTTTTCATAGTAAAAGACCTCAAGTGTGAACTAAGGCTGTGACACTTTGTTTTATTTGATAAACGTTCAAGAAACATTTATAGTTTTTGTTGTTTTCCTCAATATTCAAGATGATATGAGACTTTTTAAATGATAAAGTCGGTATTTTTAATCAGCAGCTGGAACTGTCAGTTCTGTAGATTGTTTCCGTCTTCTCTCTTCTTTATTTTCATGTCTTTTGAAGCAGAACCTCTTCGAGATGACCAATGGAGGCGAGAGGCCTGCCAGCATCCAGCCACATGTGAACGGACTGACCAATAAAACCAGAGAGGAACGGCGCCCCGACAGGAATGAGCTGAAAGGAGCAGCCTCAAAACCTCAAAGTAACGCACGGGGAGCGCAGGACGGCAGGATGACTGAACAGGCCTGGTGAATAAACGTCTTCCTTCCCTTGTTTCTGTCATCAACATCGTCACTTTTCCATCCTTGCTAAATGCGAACAGTTGATCATTGGGCTTTCTAGTAAAAAGCAATGTTTGAGCAATCCTTTTTTCTTTTTTATATTTCTGATTTGCGATGATCTTTTCTTCACTGCTGCTGTTGCTGATTCTGCTCTGCTTCCCGCTGCTTTGGCTGGGCCTTCATGCTGAACCTCAGGGCTGAGGACGCTTGTGGCTTTGCTCAGCTGTCTCCTGCACACAGGTCAGAACAAGACTGCCCTTGATCAGTTTCCCCTTGTGCTCAGACACTCAGTAAGATTTTGGGTCCTGTACAAGAGTCCTTTTTTTAATATTAATCTTTGGGAAAAGAACAAAACCTTGGCAGTGTCCATAGCTGAGAAAATAAACACAGATATGTTGACACTTTGTTCCTTTAGATTGAATATACTATTTTGTGTGCTGACAACTTTGTGTTTATGATCTGATTAAGTCAAGGCACAGACACCTCTTGGCATTTTTATCCCGGTGACACATTGAAGCCATATCGGCGTTCAACAAGTTTTGATGCAGACACCGAAACCCCTAAAAATTCAGAAGTTGAGCTGTTTTTTTTTTTTGTGAAATGATGTCTGTGTGTCCACCCATAGGGCGAAGTCCTTGTCTACCCCAGCACTAGGTGGTCCCCATAAACAGATAAGAGGCAAGTCCTGCCCCTCCCCATCATTGTATTTCCTCTGTTCTGGTGATGCACCGAGCTAACCGCCCAAAACCTTTGGTCGATCCAGGTGACGAGAGGAAAAGAAAAGGACAGTCCTTGTCTAAGGTTGAACAGGAAAGGCAGCTGATTTTGGAGGAGATGAAGAAGAGGACTCAGCTTCTGACTGACAACAGCTGGATCCGTCAGCGCAGCAGCAGCTTTTACAAGGAGCCCATCTATGTCGGGGTTCCTATGAAGAGGTGGGTGTATCGCCCATGCCTCAGACAGCTGTTTATGTCCCATTTTTCGCCCTGTATTTTCCTTTTGTCATCTTTTCTGAACTTGTGCAGGTTTGAGTCTCTGGACAACTTGGACTATTTGCGCCAGTCCCCGCTCTCATCCCTCAGTTACCCTCGTCCACACTCAGCCGCTGCGGGTTACTGCGCTCCGAGCAGAAATTCCTCCTCCCGCTACAGCACCGGAGCAGTGCTGTCCCAGAGGAATGCGTCCATGGACCCCTCTCATCATGGCGGGTATGCAGTTCCTGCCAGCGTACTGTACAGCCTGCCTCTCTCGCGCACGCTGTAGCATAATATTTTCTGTGTCCTCTCACATATTTTGGCCTGACATTGTTAACATGTGCTGCCCCAGGATGGTCGGTGGCTGGAGGACTTGCTGTGTGTGTGAGCGTTTCCTCGGTAGTGGGGCAGCCATGGTCATAGAGGCCCTTAGTCTCTGCTTTCACCTCGCCTGTTTCCAGGTGAGAGGGCATGACCCCGGGGTAAGGTGCGGTCACAGTAGCTCCGATTCCCTGCAAGCAATGACTCTGTCCGTGTCTGTGCACGGGCCCCTGAAACGCAACATCTCTCTCAAAGTTTTTCTTTTTAACCGTTCAACTGTTTTTAATTTCAAATTCAATGGAAACGGCAAATAAATCATTACCTAAATGAAGAGAGACAATTATCACTCCAGCTTCTGTTCCTCATGAAAAAGTCAAGTCAGTCACACATCTGTGATAGACTAATGTTGGTCAGGCTCTAATACTTATAATATCATTGCTATGTTGAAATGTGGTGTTTAAACGGAATGAATAGAGAAAAAAGTTTTACTGCGCAACGTTCAAATATTGATTTTTGAAATTTGATTATCCGGTATCGCTCTTATAATAAGCCTTTTAATGTCCCGATTTTCTTGACATTTGTTTAGATTTATTCTACAATTTGAAGTTCACCTGACTAGAGACTGCTTACACTTTTTAATCATTCCGCCCCACTGTGTTTTATCTGCGTCATACCGTGACCATGGCAATTAAACCATTTTTGTGGTGCTTGTGGGAAATTTCCATTAGACTGGACTAATGTGACCGTACCTTTTCAAAAGGTCAGCAGGAGTCTCATATCTCCACATTACAATCATATCACCTTTTACAGCCACCTGCCAGCAGGAGCACTTCTGCCACCTTTCTATACGTTTGCCTTTCCCAACCTGTTTCTTAGTCTAGTGTGTTCGTTCTCTGTGCTATTTCTGTCTTAGTCTCCCTGCATATGATTGGTCGAGGGGAAGGAACCGGCCCGATGTCCTGCTTCGCTTTTAGATGCTTATTGTGAAAATCTCACCGGCAGAAGACCCCCACATTTAGTTGACCTACGCTATTTGGCACGTAGATGTGAGAGTTGATTCACTTGCGCAACTCTCTGTTCTGTTACAGACGCACATAGCACCCTGAGAGTATTTATATATTGTATGTGTTTTTTTTTTTTAATGCAAAGACAATGACAAGTTGTTCTGTGCTTGGGTGGCAGACAAACTGGTGAGATAATTTCGACACAAAAGGCCCACGTTTCACGTCAGCCGGATTTCTCTTCGTCCTTTCTCACATCTCTCTCCTCCATTCAGTGTGTGGGCTGCCACCGACATCTCAGAGGAGCTGAGTATGGAGTCCAGGTTCGAATCCGAAACAGGAAGCTGTATTGTGAGCCCTGCTATTTCCACCTCAAGGGTGAGTGCTGACCTTTTCTTTGGAAACGATGACCTCGGCTGATTCTGTCAGAAATGCATCGCAGCTCTGTTTCTGTACTTCATGAGTATTCACAGATTGTTGTCTGCAATTTTCACACTTGTTGACCTGGCTTAAAGGGACAGTTCAGACCAAAATCAAAAATGCATTTTTTTTCTTCTCTTAGCTGTAGTGCCGTTAATCCATGGATTGTTTTGACGTGATTTGCTGAGTTTTGGAGACATCGACCTTCACAGATGTCTGCCCCCTCTCAAATTTGATGGAGCTAGATGAAACTCGACTTGTGGTGCACAAGGCAACAAAAACTACATTTTGAAAAACTCAACAACAATGTCTCTTTCCCAACATCATGACCCAGTTGCTCAAGATAATCCACAGTCTTTGTTGGGAGCAGCTTCACACAGGAACTATCGTCTTTTTGCCAAAGTTTGTGACAGGATGTAAACGTGAATGGCATCATCTTTGGCTGAACTGTAGCATTAGCTAGCTTAGTCAGCTAGCCTCCAGTCCTTGAGTAGATGCATGATTACTGGAGATACAGTTGGCAGAAAGAAAATAATTCCTTTGAGAAACTGCTCACAGTTTCTAGTCTGTGGATTAACCAGGTCATGATGTCTGGAAAGACACATTGCTGTTGAGTTTTTTTAAATGTATTTTTTCTGTGCTTTGAGCATCAGAAGTCGAAGTTCCATCTACTTCCATTATATTTGAGGGAAGGCGGCCATTTCTAAGGCTGACGTCTCCAAGCCTCAACATGTCACACCACAGCAATCGAGATGTCAATTTAGTTTTGATTTTGGGTTGAACTGTCCCTTTTAATCACTGTCCAGGAAACTTGTGTTTTAACTCTGTTATTTTGAATTGTTTATGAACATTTCAGCCTCTGATGCCTCCTCCATGTGATCAACACGCCGTCCTCCACATTACGGAGTAAGCGGCGGAGTCACTGGGGAGACCTGTTGGGTAGAAGACATAGTGACGACATCTACACGACCAAGCCATGATTATTAATCGTTGGTAAAACCGCAAACTCTACGCTGTGATGTAAAATTAGACACTTGATGGCTGTTTTTTTTTAAATCAAATATTGTTGTTACGCTACTCAGTTTGTCTCTCCTTTCTTTCTGCTAATTTTTTTCCAAGAGAATTTAGATTTAATATATGAAATAAAGTAATGTTGGCTGTTATTAGTGTCTGATTTAATGCTTTTATTTTAATAATCGTGTCGCTCTCAGTCATTTCCTTGTGTTACTTTTGAAATTTGCCTCAGTAGTACATTTATGATGTAAGATAAGATCAGATATGTTGTTGTTAATGTATGGAGGCACGGTTAAACTTGTACTGCAGCACTTTCTCTCTTGAAATCTCACCAAGTGCACTTTGGGATAAATCAGTTGTATAAAAGATAAAATGCATGCATTTCTCATGTGAAAACGGGCATCTTATTTGAAATGCTTTCGTAAATTGAGTGCACTGAACATCATCTTTAAGGGTTTTTATGTTATTCATTAATGTACCACATGGTGGCATCATCGGTCTCATAGTAAAAACAGAAGGCGTCATACTGAAGGTACAAATGTCTTGCATAGAATTGTCTATTTCAGTGTGACCAAATTATTGGAGGTTAAGTCTTTTAATATTTTGGGTCAGTAGTCGCAAAACAACTATTTTTATACTCTGTCACTGAAACAGAGTTGCAACAGCAAATATAGATCTATTTAATAAACAAGAATTAACAGTAGAAACCAGTTTCATCTGGCTCCGACAATTTGTGAAAGAGGTTGTTGCAACAATATGTCATGTGTGTAATGCATCAACATTTCTCAGAAATGGACTTGTGTCTGTGCTTGTCTGCTCCTGTATAGTAAGCTTTATGGGTAAGAAGTTGCAGATAAATCTCTAAAGATAATCAGTATGTATATTTTCCTGTGTTGAGAACTTTCGAAACAGAAATCTAGTGATAATTCATTCTTGATTCCTACCTTTGCTACCAATAAACTTCCTTATCTAAATACTTGTACTGTGTTCATTTGTATTAGGACTTTATGATGCTAGATGAAACGGCCTTAAAAAAAACATGATGCAATTTGAGGCTATTTTGCGACACTGTTTTGCAACAATGTACTGTGTCTCTATTTTGAAATCTCATCAAAAGCTGGGCAACAAAATCAAAAATCACACAGTTCTTTCCCAAATACCTCTGTCAATATTGCAGCAGCATTGTATCACTATCGGTGCTGCTCAAAAATAGTAACACATTGCAATTTTTTATAAATGATCATCAGCGCTGTGGCTAAAATGAGAAAGTCAAAACAAGTGAGTTAAAAAAATGACATCAGTTTACTGCAATGCGGCCTATTCATCTAGGTAAAGACAACTCTTGTGACATAAAACGAAATACAAACTCTAAGATTATGTATATTCTCGTAACATCAAGATATGATATAATGCTGATGTATTGCCTAGCCCCATGAGGACCCCTCTTTCTTTATCCGCACTCTACAACAGTAGTCCGTGGTTAAACAAAGAGCATCTTATCACTAAATATTTACTGTGGAATATCTCTGGGGATTTCTTCAAAAACTCTGTGTTGTGTTTCTCTTGAGGGGAGACATGATTACATGCTTTGTCCAAAGTCCATTTTTGGCAACAGTTACTGACGGGGAAAAAGTATCTATTTTTATAAACTGTTGAAACTGTGTGCAAGCCACAGTACTTTCCTCCCATATAAAGGAGCCGTTTCTGCTCCTCAGAGTGCCTGTTTGGAGAACCCTTTAAACACCAGGTTGCCCCTGTGGAGAGAATTCTTTCCATTTCCACAGAACTTCCCCCAAATCGCATGAAAAGCTTGTTAATTCTGTTGAAATGAAATTCCATTCACTCCCATTCTGTTACCAACATGTTTTGTCTCTTTGGGAGAAATGACCTTTCACAGGAAATTGATGAAGCAAATTTAACTGAAGGAAAAGGAACAGAAAGTCTTCTGTCCTCTGGCCTTCAAATGGGGAAGTGCCATATTGTCTAAAATGGCTGACTCGGTCTCTGACATCACAAATGAGAGAAGAGTCTGAGGTTGTGTGACAGTTGTGATGAACACTTGGTTTTTGTCTTTGTCATCTTACAGAAAGATGACTGAGAGAGATCTGTGGTGACGGAAGTGTTAGAAGCAAGTTACCTAGGTCACTGATGGTTGTTTTAACCTCTAAAAAAAAACATAATTGCATCACTTCTTGGAACTCTGATCTCTCAGTCAGACTGAGATGTTAAACGTCGGTCATCCAGCGCTCCTCTTGGCCTGATGGATGGAAATGTTTTGGTGGTTTTCTGTGACCTGCTCCTCTGGAGGGGAGAGTTCACTTCCCTGAAGACTCGAGTGGAGACATTTTTCACTTTCTGACATGCTCCATCTGTTTGGGATGACTCTTCTGACCCCAGCCTGACCCATTCAAAACCACAAGTACAGTAAGCCAGAGACTGCAGAGGGTCAAACTGAACAAAGCAGGCTGCAAAGACATCATTTACTTGAAATTTAGCTCAAAGATTAACCAAATTGACTCCATGGATGATGTTGACAGAGCAGTGAGCATTCCTCTAAGTAATGGCTAATCCTTTTAAACTGTGTTTTGCATCAGCATGTGAACTTTTCCCAACTGATTAGTCAATTAAATCCAAACCACAGTCAAACATAACTCACTTCATTTTGCTGCATTTTTACAGCTGAAACATGCACAACATTGCTGCTCGGGCCATCTGTGTTCTGAATCAGCTAAATCTAATCTGCAGGGCTCGATGGAAGGTTGCGCTCTATGTCGTCCTAAAATGCGCTGAAAACCTCTGGAACAAGTGGACAGTTAAAAATCTGTCAAACAGACAAATGTAAACAGGAATAAGCACCCATGGGACGTATTTTTAGCGAGCTACTGTTAATGTTTTTCTTCTTTAAGACATTATTGCTGAGCAGCCAAGCGGAAAATCCTGACCCTGGTCTATCAAAGTATCTTAAGAATTCTCCGTACCGGATTTTCTTTTTTTAATGGGAGAAATCTGAGGATGCCCTGAAGCTCTTATTTATAGTCCCTTTTTTTTTTTTTTTAAAAAAAAAGCATTTTTCCCTTACGGCTTTCAGGGCAGCTTCCCATGCAATTGTCATTAATTAGAAGTTCCCTGACTACTGGCTCTGTCCTGGTTCACCCTCTTCATCCAAGGTTTTAAAAACAATAACTTCCTCTCAGTGGTTTTCTATTATGAATAAGAGACCTTGTGTGAAAGATACAAACTGCTCTTTCCATGATTTAACAGCTTATAACATTTCATAACTAACTCACAGTTTAAGTGTACAATAGCTTGCCATCAAAACACTGACCGACAGACTTGAAACACACTTGCAGTTCGATGTGTCAAACAGGAAAGCATGACGACAGGAGGAAGTGGTTTCAAGTTAGTGTTCAAGTGTGGCACTAACCCTCTCTGTCTGCATCTGTCAATCATCCGTCACCACTGCACTATCTGGACTGTCTATCTGCGACACAGGAAGCAGCGAGGAAGAAGTGGGCGTGTCTGTGCCTCACAGATATCTGGCAAGTGTCCTGTCACTGCTGTAACGTTGTCCAGAGCCCAAACATGCAGGCAGAGAGACGACCTGGAACCTGTTTTCAATCCGGTAATCGAGACCGAATGCGATGTTTTGTGGCATGTTTCAAGAACAAAATGATGACGCATAACAAGAAGAACTGTAACATTTCTAAAAAGCTGGTTAGTCACACTTAAAGCAAAACTCTCGCCAAAATGCAACCTAGGCTTTTTTTTTGTGAATGTATATGAGTCAAACCTTTGTGTAAAAGCATAATTACAACGAAGGAGGCACTTTTAAGATTCATCTTCGTTTCGTTTTTGGGGCAAGCTAATTTTCAATGGAGTGCTGGGGCACTCTTACGCTAGCATCAAAATCGCTATTTTTAAAACACTAAGAAGGCTCGACACAACATGAAACTGTTCCTAGTATGACCAGGGTTTCTACACATGAACACGAGCATTGAGAACATTGTTTGTGTACACAGTTTACTAAAAAAAATACGTTTTTGGACAACTCACGTTAGCAGATGTTTCCTCCGCTAGCTGCCGTCCTGGCAGCCGAGAAGTTTCGATCCCCTATTGTGACGTAGCATGGAGGTGAGTTAAAGGAATATTCCGGTGTAAATTTAATCCATGGTCTAAATCACTGTGAAACTGTGTTAGACTCCCTCTCGAGTGATCAAGTTAGCAGACCGCTAATTTACGGAGTTTTATCAACCTTAGAAACGACCGCACGACAACAATACACTGCAGTAAATGGATCCAAATATAAACCGCCACCAAAAAGCCACAAATAATGCTCAGTACAGCACCAAACTTCATCACCAGTACAAATAGGGTCTCAGCACATAGTCCAGGGCATTAAAACTCCACTAGCTTAGCTGGATTTCTACTGAAAAGCTGACAAAATTTACAATTCTTCTGCAGCAGCTTCCTGTTGACGGGAAGTCCCGACGACTCGATTACTGAGTGCAGTAGAGTTCCGCGGCTCATGGATGAAAATGTATGATTATGACTCCATGGAAAAGCAATCAAAGTTCATATGTGTCTTACCTGCCAGTTTATAACAGTTATTATCGAGAGTGGACAGGGAAAAGAACGGAATTGAGCATTTCTAACCGCACTCTGTAATCGTCGCGTCGTGACTTCCCCGACCCGGAAGCTGATGGAGGAGAGGTAACTCTGTTTTTAGCTTCTCAATAGAAATCCAGCTAAGCTAGCGGAGGTGAGATGCCTCAGACTATGTGCTGAGACCCTTTTTGTACTGTTTTGTACTTTTTGTACGGCTTTTTGGTGGCGGTTTATATTTGGATCCATTTACTGCAGTGTATTGTCGTGGTGCGGTCATTTCTTAGGTTGATAAAACTCCGTAAATTAGCGGTCTGCTAACTTGATCTCTCGAGAGGGAGTGTAACACAGTTTCACTGTGATTTAGACCATGGATTAAATTTACACCGGAATATCCCTTTAAGGTGGAACGCTCCTAAAGCTGAGTTCCATATCAATGCACGGATAATTCATTGTTTTGTCATTAGCGAAAAAGAATATTGACCTTGAAGTTGAAAAAGGAGCCTCATGTAAGAAACAATACTGAAATAAAGAGCCGGAAAAGTCATGTAAGATATTGCGTGGATAGTTGCTGCTGGAAGACAGTAGCAGTCCACCTTAACTCTCCTCCATGTTATGTCGCATTCGGAGATCGATACTTCTCGGCTGCCATAATGAGTGGGAGCGGAACAAGCTACTGCTAAGGTGAGTTGTTAGAAAAACCTTCTCTTTAGTAAACTCTGTGTACACAAACAATGTTCCCAGCTCTCGTGTTCATGTGTAGAGACCCTGGTGATACTACGAGCAAAGTTTCATGTTGTGTCGAGCCTTCTTAGTGTTTTAAAAATAGCGAGTGCCCCCGTACTCCATTGAAAATGAGCTTGCCCGAAAATGAAACTACAGTAAATCTTAAAAGTGCCCCTTTGGTCGTAATTATGCTTTTACACGAAGGTTTGACTCATAAACATTCACAAAAAAAGCCTAAGTAGCATTTTGGCGAGAGTTTGCTTAAACAGACTAGACTCCAGTTCTCTCTTCTTGTTTCCTTCTGTTCTTTGTCATCGTAACAATCATGTAGTAAAGTATATGTACCCAACAGCTCCCGTTGGTAGTCATCTCAATTAACTGGAGGTCACCTCTGCAGATCGCAGCTGCAGTCAAGTTGATAAACAGGAGTGAAGATAAATCCACTTTAATCACTGAGATTCTACCGGGTGTTTATTCCTCCTAAGGGTCTGGCTCTGCACACGACTCTCTCCTACAGAGTTGCACGACTCTGGGAAGGTTAGACCCGCCTTTATCTGCCCACTCCACCTGGTCCTCCCCAGCAAATGACCAGTGAAGCCCGGTGACGCAAACTTTTCAATGAAAGCTGAATATTTTCGTAGCTGCAAATATGCATCCATTCACATCATTGCATTGACTTCATATGGGATTTGGATGCGTGGAAAATTTGCTCCACTTCCTGTCTGAACTCACCACAAAATGAGAGTCCACAGCAATTCTGGCAATTTTTAATAACTTCCAATTTTTTATCACTTATTTACTGTTACAACATACGATGTACCTGATTGTAACAGTTCAGCTTTTTGTGTTTGACTTCAAATTGATGCTTCAAATTGATGCTATTTGTAGTAGTAAATGAGCCTACTTTGTGACTGTGAAGCGAAATTCTAAAGGTCTAGCACACTCTTCCATACTTATTTGCACTATTAGCAAAGAAGACTACAGCTGAGGCTGATTAGAATCTAATTTGTTTTAGTGATACCATACAATACTGAGGGGCAAATTGACGGGGCATTCGGGCATTTTAAACCTGAGTCCGATATCTACATGTTTTGGTATCTAAGTGATTTGTATTTACCAAAAGTTTTGGAATCGGTCACCCAGATCGTCTCAGCCCTCAACAGCAACATGGCTGCAATCACTGCAACATAATCCTTTGGGGCAACTCCAACTAACAAAGTTAAGTCCACTAAAATGTTCTTAGTGTTGTATCGTAGGAAACTGGACGTGTTTCAGTTCCTTGACGAAGTTTCACCTCTCATCTGAGAGGCTCCCCCAGTTCGAACTAACTGGATGGGTGTTGCAGTCTTTTAAACTATGTTTGGGAGTGTCCTTACAGAATAGTGTGAGTTCCGAGTTTGTCCTTGGTGGCTTTAACGACTCTGAAACTCAGAGCTCGCATATGACCTGGATGACCGAGAGCCTTTATCAACACGTCCAGTCAAAGTGCTTGTTTTTGCTGCTGACAGGCTGCGGTTGATATTCTGAGTCTGACAAAATTACGAAAACGATTCTTACAGAGAGATCTTTTTCTTGATTAATTTTTTTTGCTGTCAGATATGCAAGTCTCATTCACAGACAAATCTTGCTCTAATAAAGTTTTTCAAGGTGTGTTGTTACAGTTGTTGCCTCATCAAGATCCTCAAACACATTTAAATAGTCAGCCATGACTTTTGAAATAAATTCTTGCTGGCAGCTTCTCTCGAGGTACTCCAAACGCCTCTCTCCAACTCTGACTCACCACTGTCTACCTGCAGCAAGTTTTTTAGTTTTCCAAAAAGTTTTCTACTTTCAGTGGACTTAACTTTGATTTTGTTGGAGTTGCCCAAAGGCATGATATTGCAGCCATTGCAGAGGTGTTGCAGCGATCTCCTGGAACAATTCCATAACTTTTGGAAGGTATGAATCAACAACACACAGAAACTTGTAAATATAGGGCCCAGGTTTAAAAAAAACAAAACAGAATCCCCCTTTATTATTATTACCCCTCTTCGTGAAAATGTCATGCAATAATTGCAGAGACTGCATTTAAAAACTAGAAACATCAACATGCGGGAACATTTTGGGGCTTACAGAGTCATTTGAATTTATCCCCAGTGGAACACCATGGTGATCCATCTGATGGTTGAGATATTTCCGTCTGGACTGACTGACCGGCTGACTGATCTAATGCCATCCCTTGAGCCATGCCGCTGGCTTTAAATAGGCCATTTTATTCAGATCTCAGGCGCAGGTGCTCCAGTGTTGTTTGTATATTCATTGAGGTGAAAAGTCTCAAAACGTATTAGACTTCTCCCCTCAGTGTCAGTTATAGACAGGAAACATTGCTTTGTCGAACCAAGAAGAAAAAATTATGCAGCATCTTACTTTGCATGAAATGGCATTACAACTCAAATTAAAGTAACCTCACAGTCCAACTTCGAATCAGTTTCCTCAACATCTTGCCCTTTCAAACAGCCCTGAGAGGGAAGGAGGGAGGGGGGAGTTGCACTTCTTGTGAAAGGAAGCCCACTGCAGCCACAGCAGGGGAGGAGGATGCTCCCTTTCTTCCTCTCTGTTCCCCGCAGCTGATTGATGCTGGCAGCCTTTTACCTTTCAGTTTACCGGCACAGTGCAAGGCTCAGCCCTGTCACTGGGAGCTGTACCAATCTCCGGCCTGCTGCTGGGCGCTGAGAGCAGCTCAGCTGAGGCTGGCGACATTTACACCCTCCTTCTGCCAGAGTTAACTACACAGAGCAGACAGGGAGAGAGAGGGCTCTGGTCAGAAGCAGTGAGGTAGAATCTTTGAAGGAGACGGATAACATGACAAATGGTGTCTTTCAGCAGCTACACCATATGCTCCTGTTAACTGATGGCAGTATGTGCAATGTTAAAGCATTTTACATCTAATCTCCAAAATCTACTGAACTACTCAGTATGTAATGCATTACATGACACAGTAAACAGTTAAAGGTGATCCATATGTATGTATTGGCCACCTGTTGAATTCATACTTCCAACAAATAGCGCATCTCTACTGCATATCAGTAGAATAACTGCTAACTGCTGCTAATTGTATTCTGTTTATACATCCACAAATGTATCTACAGTTAGCTTGTTAGCTCCGTTGGCCAAGCATCAGGCATCACTACTGGGAGAGTGTTTTAACACTGCCTGCAAAGCAACTTTGGTTTGCTGAGAGGTTTTCAGGCCCTGGGCTAGCTGGTTAGCATGCTAACTTCAGTAAATATCATTGCAACTCGATGCATTGATGTCTTTGACATAACGCCAACACTGTTGTTTCGTCACATTCTGTTGATAATGTTGGTTAATTTTTGAATGTTTTAAACTGAAAATTCGCACATATTGAAAAATGAAATTGACCGCCAGCGTTTCCTTTTTAGTGAAGTGACCTGATTTCACTTTAGGACCTCGTCAATGAAGCCTTGCTTGTTTTGTTGACTGATCAGAGCAAGAGACAGATTTCAGATTAAAAATAAAATTGCATTTTGCATGACGTTGTTGATGTTGCATTTTGTGCGACCGTAGGCAATTGTGATACAAGGAGTGCTCCATTAGTTTGCACTCTGCAACCAGAGCACTACATTTAGATGCCACTAAATCCTACACACTGGTCCTTAAACTCATACTTGTTCCTATATATTTGTACATCATTTTGGTTTCAAGAAAGAAAAAGTTGTTCAGGACGCAGCTTTATTCTTCCATCAAGGTTTATTGAGCCACTTGGACTGAAAAATTCAAGCCACACGTTCAGAGGACGGTTGCAGGCAGCTTTAATGCTGAATGATTTCCATTAAATTAGACTAGGCTGTGCTGTATGAGGTTTTGCGTCATGCTGTCACAATGATGTCATGATCTAATCTGTGCTCTTTTATTAACGTTTTGTGTTGCATTGGTGTGATTTCAGACACAAGAAACTGGATAGTAGAAGACAAAAAAAAAGACTTGTGCGTAGGTTTCTAGGTCCTGTCTTATTCCTGGGATTTCCGTTTTATTATTTGAAACACACATCTCAGGCTGTCTTACAGAGGGAGTTAAGTTCCCAACAGAGTTTATTACATTTTCTCCAGTGCAGTGATTCGAACTTTATACTGTACTTGACTGACACACACATAAAACATTAACTCAAGAATGTTCTGCTGTTAATGTGTTACTTTCCTCTAACTGATGAGGGAATGAAGTCAAATAAAGTTGGGATCCGTGATGACGATGAGAAGACTGTTAGACTGTAAAACCGAATGACGCAATAGAATAAAATATATCTGCAAATAATTGCTATAGATTAGAGTGTCACATTTCAAGGATGGGCCTCTAAATGACAGATTGTGGTTTCAACTTTGTTTCAGTGACTCGGCCAGACTGTTTCCTCAGAGAGAGATTTGTGAAAGAGGATGTTTGATTGTGAAAGTGCTGGTGGAGTGTGGAGAAACAGTAAAGGTCTTTAATAGATCGTATCCACTGTGATGAGACAAAAGTAAAGCCGAAAATGCTTCAACAAATGCTTGGAGCCTTAATGGCTTCACTGCTTGGTAACACAAACACTTAACTGGGCTAATTATGTGTTCAGGTGGTTAGCAAACATTACCAGCCCCGAGTCTGCAGTGATGTCAGCCTGCGATGGTCCGTTACAATATGTGCGCTTTACATTAGCAATCAGCGGCTGGAAAAACTTCTCAGGGTTTGTTCAAACAGTGAAATGTTTGCTCTACTGATACCTAGATAACCAAGGAAATTAAGGAGCCATAGAGTGAGTTGAGATTGTTTGCTGCTGTTTCAAAGCTGAAGAATGAATGTTAAGCTCAACTCTAAAGTAAACACGGCTGAGAAGTCCTTAAGGTGCTCAGAATCATGGAAAGTCTCCACGTATCGAGGACAAACTCAGCAGATGAATGAGGAGCAGGTTACAGGAGTAAGAACAGCAAGTTGTGTTTTTATTCATCACATCAGTGATGTTGAGATGTGCCGGCGGGTGGATTGTGTTTCAGCCACGCCACCTGTTCCCCCCTGTTTCTAGTCTTTGTGCTAAGCTAAGCTATAGCCTTCATCGTGGCTATAGCTTCATATTTACAGGTGATGTGTATATTAAATGGCCAACTGTCAGGTTCATTCTCCAAACAAATGGTGGGTAGTTTATCACAGAGTAGCCGCTAAATGCTGCCAACTGTAGCTGCTGTACGCTAATAAGCAGAGCTAGTTACTGTGTAGCTATCAGTCACATTAGCTGACTCCACTTAGCCTGGGACTCGGAAGCTCGGACCACCGGGAGACTGCTGTTGTTGTTTACTATCAGATTGTTATCACCTCTGATGGTAGAAAGTGGCTAGAGGCTAGCTGTTTAATTTTATTATTGTGTTTATTATATTACTTCAATCGATATCTCAGCAATACAACACATAGATGTCAGAACTAGTGTTTCTTCACATTCATTTTTTAATTTAAACACTTTCCGACACATTGCACCTTTAACAGACATACGTGAAATATTTTCGTCTAATGCTGCAAAAAAGCCAATAAGCGCATTCCCAATTATGGAGATCTATATCCCTTAAAATCTTTTTTTCTCCATGATGATGTTTACTACGCTGACATTCATGAATTAAATATACCGACTGAAGACAGCATTTGATCGTTTCCTGTTGCCTGCAGTTCTTGTTTAAGTGATAAAGCCTTATTGCTGTTCTTTAAGCAGCCTGAACGAGGCTTTAAGATTGTGAAATGTTTCACAGTTGGGCTCACTGTCGTCTCTCAGTATAGAGTAAGCTCTACGGCGGCTATGGTGCTAATGCTCGTGAGATCAGAGAGCCAAGTCTGAGAACGTCATGTAGAGAACAACATCCTCACATCTCACTTGACTTTCACGAGGCGTTCAGTCCTCTAATTATTGTCGAATCTTCAGTCGGAGTGTTGACTTCCTCAGCATGGCTCCCACATGCTTACACCATGCTTCACAACTGAGTACTTAAGAATCCTGCAGTACTTGGTATTGATAAACAGCCTACAAGTGGAACAGCCACTGCTGTCTGTAGATGTGAGGACGCCCTACTGTAAACAGGACATTTAAGATAACATGGATATTAAGGGAAAAATGTTCTTACATTCATCTGAGAGACAACGCGTTTTATCTCCTGCTCTCACACCTGATCTAAACAAAGATAAACACAGCCTGGGTTAATTTCTCATGTGTTGTTCTCGCAGCAAACAGTGTGATGTGTCTGAGAACTCGAGATGGAACGAATGCAAATTAAGACGCATTAAAGACGCGCAGGTCACAGTGGGCTCGAGGCAGACTGCGAGAGAGAGTGTGAAAGATTTAGCACATAGAGGCAGATATGTAGAAAGCCAGCGTGTCTGTGTTATCTCCAACCCTGCAAATTGGCTAATTTGGCTCGCTTGATGTGTCTCCCTCCTGCGCTCTGAGTGTTCACTTATGCGTGTGTGTGTGTGTGTGTGTGTGTGTGTGTGTGTGTGTGTGTGTGTACAGGAAAAAAAACAAAAAACAGTATACTGTATATCTAGTGAAAACTGTGTTGGAGGTGTTTTTATCACCAGGGAAGGACACTCACACTGAGAAACACAAAAAGGTCTGTATTAGAAATAGCTGCCTGGCAGAGAGACTCAAAATCTTCTCAGAGGAACCAAAAAAAGTGAATTGAAATGAACTGAGTGTGTCTTTTGACCAACAATTGTCCGATTGTTTTGTCAGCTCTCAGTCTAATATAAGACGAGAGGTGCTGGAGGACATCCTCGCCTCTCATCCCTTTTTTTTTTCTCGTAGCAGGCAATTACATGCAGAGTAAAATGCACAGTGAGGACAAATGTGTCTGATTTTGTCGAGGACAGCGAGCACTGTATATGTCCTGTTTCTGGAGAACACACTAGAGGAAGAGCTGCAGTCGATCCTTCCTTTTTCCTGTCCAGATGGCAGCATCAGCTGACGGCAGATACAAGGTTTCTTGTGCTGACGTGTATCTTTGAAGCTCTTATGAAGCTCCTCGGTAGCAGAAGTGTGTGGGGGTGGTTGGTTTGATAGGGGAGTGTATTTGTTTTTATATGGGGAGTTAGGGAACAAATCCCCTTTAATATTGTTTTTACAGTAATAGCTTCATTGGTCCTGGACACGTCTCCCACACATCTGACAGTAACATTATTCATTTTGCTCTCTCCAACTTTTTTTTATTCAGGCACACTCTAACACAGCCCACACAAAGCCTTTTTTGTATTAGACTCGATCCTGGGATAGCTTGGATTTGTGCCCCAGGATCCCACAAGGGAAGAGACATTTGATTACTGTACTTGTCAGCCAAAGAGAAATCCCCCTCCTCGTCCTCCTCTTCCCCCTCCTCCTCCTTCCCATCCTGCTCAGTGGAGATAACAGAGCTCTTCTGTGTTGCAGAGAAGGACACTCTGCTTACGGCAACCAAGTTCTGGTTTTGGCGACAATTTGCTGGCACCAATTTCAATTTCAGCTTCAACTGAAATTAAAATCCCCCTCTAAGGAGAAGTGATTTAACTGAAATGGTAGTAAAACGTGCAGGAATAAGAATGGAAAGAGTCACTCCTCCTAAATTCGGGTTGTCAATGTACAAAAATCAAGAAAATCCTTATGGAGTTTTGAATTGAGACAATTCAGCTGCCATCTCTTTTATCTCAGTGCATTTTGTACCATGAATGTTTCATTAACAACACATGACTTTATGGAAGATCATGTCTAAGTTCATCATCATCATCATCACCATCACCTCCACCATCATCATCATCATCATCATTATCGGTCTCTCTTCAGCGACCTCTGAATTTTTTATGTGATAAATGCAGGGTGGGTGTAACTAATTACATCCACTCATATTACTGTAATTAAGTCATTTTTGGGAACTTGTACTCTTTTCAAGCCTGTAATCTTACTCGTACTTAACTATGCATTACACAATGTAATCTACTTAGTTGATTTGAGTTCTAGGTACAATTCATATCCAAACATTTCATCTGCATTTTTGCAGCCAACAAAGCAATCTGAACACAAACAGGCCGATGAAAACCCTCAGATAGTGACAAAACTCTGCAGCAGGATGTAACTGGGAAATATTTCTGTAACGTAACTGCGCTTTACTTGAGCAGAGCGTTTCGGTACTCTTTCCACCAGCAGATAAAGGTCATTTCCAATGTTCCAAACGATATGATGTGACTTTAACTCAGGTCAAATTCCCATCAAACCCATTTGGGTGAGGTTATAGTCTGCTGAGGGCCTCTGGGTTTGACCTCTGACATGTCTGCATTTGTTAAAGTATGAAGGAGGCCAGTGTGTCGGATCACGTGAAGGAAACCCCCTGCTGGATAATTAGATCGCAAAAAAATGTGCTCAATTACATTTTCACAGAGAGACTGCGGATGAGACACTCTCATAAATGTCTTATTTAAAAAAACAAACAAACAAACAAGCAAAAAACCTTGTGTGTGCTGCATGTGGAGGGAAGCATTTTGAAAACTCAAGGGGACAATGAAGGTGGATAGTGTTACACCGTCACACTTTATTAGCTGAAGAGGAAAAAAAACAATGACAACAACTCATCATCAATGGCACATGACAGAATACTTGTAGCATTAGGGAAAAAAAAGTCCACAGGTGTCATCTTAAAAGGCAGTGCTGCTGTATGAGTGGTCACATTAGACACAAGAGACAATAACAAAGATCCTACAGTCCAAACACCAGGATATTTACAGCACATGTGCCCTGGTTAATGTGTTCAGAACATCAGAAAGCCTCTGTACAACAACATGGCCATGCAGGCACGGTTCAGCCAGGATCAGAAGAAAACCAGCCCCCTAACATTTCTGCCACCCTCACTAACCATTCATGTCGTTCACCTCTGAGCAAAACAGACTTTGTGGAGGCTTGTTAAAGGTTACGAAGCATAAAAATATACCCCAGCTATGGACCCAGATCCAGACAGATCAGAAGAGTAACTTGCCCTGACCTATCAGATGTGTGTTTGAGTTTGGAGTCTGGTCTTACAGAACCAGAGGAAGTAAAAAGAAATGGCAGAGAAGTTAAACTCTGGCTGATCCCAAACAGAGCCAAAAAGAAAAAAAAAACACATGAAACTGTAACTACATGAGGCTGAACTGACACTTGTGGGGTGTTAAGTTATGTGATAACTGTTCTATAACTGGTGATGATTAGTTAGTGGCTCTTGTTCACCGGCTGAAAACATACTCGGTGTAGCTGGTCCACAGTTTGTCTTCCCCCGGGTCGTTGCTGCCGTACGAGCACGTCCCGGTGGAGTTACAGGCCACCATGTGGAAACCAGCCTCGGCCAGCCGGTCAAACGCCTGCTCCAGAAAGTTATACTTGAGGTAATACCTGGCGGTGTACTTGTCAGGGGGTCGGTCCGGGTCTCGGCTCTCGTTCAGGGTCTCCCCGAAGACCTCTTTGGCCAGAGAGATCTTGCTGCACACGGTTATCCTGGCGACTCTGCGGAACTTGGCGTCCGCCTGGATGTCCCTCCCGATGGTGTAGCTGCCTCGGTACCCGATGGTGATGTAGCCGGAGCTGGGCCCGGGGGAGCGCACGGTGGTCCTGTCCGAGGAGGAGGAGGAGGAGGTGACCGGGCTCGTCAGCTCAGCCTCCTCCGGCTCCCCGCTGTCCTCCGCGCACAAGCTGTCCTTACTGACCGCCGCCAGGCGCCTGGAGAGCTCCGGCAGCTGGAAGAAGTCCGCTTCTTTCTGCAGCCGCCTCCTCTCCTTGAAAAACTCGGGCAGGAAGAGCTCAGAGTCCCGTAAGTAGTCCAAAATGTAGCGGAACAGAAAGCCGTCGCGGTCGAAGAAGAAGCGGCCCTTGCTGTCTTTCGGCAGCTCTTGCGGGGAGCCCTGGGTGAAGCGGGTCCACAGGAGAGAGTTGGGGACCGCGGTGAGAGTTTCGAGTCGGGTCACATACACCTGCCCGCCCACGTTCAGCTCCACGATCTCAGGGAAAGTTTTGTCGGCTTGTGCCATATCTTCTTCTTCAAGTAGTGTCCCTCCCTGTGTGTTCCCTAACAAGGAAGGACAGTTGGTGAGTCTCTCTCCTCACTGTGCAGAAATGTTTGTATTGGTTTGGCTGTGTGGGAGGAGAAGAGAGGAGAAGAGAAGAGAGGGAGAAGGGCGGCCGGCAGAGACATTAACTGTTCACTGACAGCTCTGAGAAATCACAATGCTGCCTTCAAGTGCTCCCTGTAAGCCTCAACCCCCGTGTTCAACACTTGTAAACCAAACACAACACTTGTACACAAAGTAGAAAGAAGGTTAGCTGCCAGTTAGCTTACTTAGCTTAAAATCACTGATCATTTAATGATTTCGTACTTTTGCCTTTAATGAGTTGATCATGATTAGCCAATAAGAAAATAATATTTAACATAATTAACTCTAACCTATCTGCATGAAGCCTAAATAGGAATACTAATGTTCCTTCAACAGATACAAAAGGGTTATTATACCCTGCCATATTCATACTTCAAGTTTGAGGTGGGCTATACAGTGGGGCAAAAAAGTATTTAGTCAGCCACCAATTGTGCAAGTTCTCCCACTTAAAAAGATGAGAGAGGCCTGTATTTTTCATCATAGGTATACCTCAACTATGACAGACAAAATGAGAAAAACAAATCCAGAAAATCACATTGTCTGATTTTTAAAGAATTTGCAAATTATGGTGGAAAATAAGTATTTGGTCAATAAGTTCATCTCAGTACTTTGTTATATACCCTTTGTTGGCAATGACAGAGGTCAAATGTTTTCTGTAAGTCTTCACAAGGTTTTCACACACTGTTGCTGGTATTTTGGCCTATTCCTTCATGCAGATCTCCTCTAGAGCAGTGATGTTTTGGGGCTGTCGCTGGGCAACACGGACTTTCAACTCCCTCCAAAGATTTTCTATGGGGTTGAGATCTGAGACTGGCTAGGCCACTCCAGGACCTTGAAATGCTTCTTACGAAGCCACTCCTTCGTTGCCCGGGCGGTGTGTTTGGGATCATTGTCATGCTGAAAGACCCAGCCACGTTTCATATTCAATGCCCTTGCTGATGGAAGGAGGTTTTCACTCAAAATCTCACGATACATGGCCCCATTCATTCTTTCCTTTACACAGATCAGTCGTCCTGGTCCTGGTCCATCATGAAAATGACAGGCCTCTCTCATCTTTTTAAGTGGGAGAACTTGCACAATTGGTGGCTGACTAAATACTTTTTTGCCCCACTGTATATCTAAATATAAGCATAAACAATTAAGATTTATTTCAACTGTCTGAATATATGATAATAGTTTAATCACTCTGCTAAAATTACATCACTGACTGCCAACATTAATTAATGATGGAAATAACTTTCACTTCTAGAAATTGCTACCTGGATATTGTTGAGGTTTTTGTTTGAAAGGTCTCTGTCAGTAACGTCTGTCTCTGTACCAGGGGTCTGGTTCGGTTTTGGGGAGCTCCCCCTCCCTCCGTTTGCTTTGCAGCTCAGTGTTAACTTTTGGGTGTACTGCTTTTAAATGCGTATACAAGTTAGTGGCGTTACCACAGAAACGTATTGCTTTCCTGCATACATCACATGTAATAGTTTCTCTGTCTTATTTTATTATTTTTATTAACCTTTATTTATACAGGTAAAATCTCATTGAGACCCAGGGTCTCATTTACAAGAGAGACCTGTCCCAGGTAGGCAGCAGTTGTGTTAAACTGTGAAATAACTCCAAACAGCACTCCTCTTCCTCTCCGCCATCAGGATCGCCACTCCGTCTCTGCCTTGGCAGGCAGTGTAGGAGGGGAGAGGGAGAGGAGGGGAGGGGCACAGTGAACCTGAGTGAGAGGAGTGAGAGAGGTGGAGAGGAGCGCTGCTCATAAGGACTAAGAGAGACGCTGCGCTCACACAAACTCTGTGAAGAAATATCTAAAAACGTATAGAAGAGAAACTACAACAAAAATATCAATCTCATCACGCTAGTGTCGATCCGATACCAATACTTACCTTGGTATCGATACTATCGATATTTGGATCAATCCGCCCACCCCTACTAATTGTCTTTGGATGCTAACCAGGACAACAAACTACACCACTCGATTTATTACTTCTACTTCACAATGGAAATTATTGTAACATGGGCTAGTGTACGTTTTAGTCTACTACATCTTTTGATAGCTCGTTAGCCTACCTAACACAGTAAGATTATAAATACAAAACATATAGATTACATATAAAAATGTCATACGATATTACAGTTTCAACTACCAACCAAAGCAAAACAAATGGACTCCACCAGGACTTTGACCCCACTTTTGTTAGGCTACATTAAAAAGCCGCCGACATAGCTTAGTTATAATTTAATTTGCTGCTTTGTTGTCACTGTTCACAACCTGTACTGCACACTGGTCAAACTCCAAAAAGCCTAGCCTAGCTGATAATGATGCCTTGAGAATATTATATTTTGAGCCCAAACAACTAATCAGTGGGCCAGTATTATCAGCCGATATTGGCCAATCACAGATACATCAGTGTTGATGTTGATGCTGTACTGGGTGATATAGGATCACTGCAAAAAATGTGTATATAGTGGCCGATATATTGATATCATACTTTTTCACGCCTTAATATCGATATTGGCTTCGGCCCCAAAAACTGCATATTAGTCAGGCTCTAATTATAGACTACTTACAACTGCAGTTCTAACTGCAAGTTAAATGTTTGTGGCTGCTGGTGTCAATCGGTCCAAGCCGTGTTGAGAAACCTCATGTTGCCTTATAATATCTCTGAAAATGAAATCATCTGTGTTTGATCAAACATAAGGTTTAGCTTTTGTACTTCTGCTTAACTAAAATTGTAAGTGCAAGACTTGTACTTGTAATGGAGCTGAAAATAGTGCGTTTAATAAAAGGAGACACTTATGTAATGCATCCTGTAGCTATAGTGCACACTAAGACTTAATAAACCTTCATAATGCACATATCAGCCACAGTCAAGTACAACACTTACTGAGTTTAAAAATAATCTTTAATAGCAACTGGTAAAGATTTGTGGACCTTTATAACCTTGGTGGATGGTAAACGTTTTGTACCATCTGCTGTAATACCTTCATGACAAATTCAGTGACAGCTTCAAGTGGAGTCGGGTTGTGGAGATATGTGTGACAGGATGTTTCTGTCATCCTGCAGCATGCTGCAACGATGTTTCATATTTTCATCGAGGTCTGCTCTATACAGCTGCGGAAATTGTGATAGAGTGTAGTCCTCTCAGATAACATTAATACACTCTCACTAGAAGCAGACAAGCTGTTATTATTATGAAGACGAAGTTATTATGGCAGCCATAACAACTCTCCATCCATTATGTTTACATAAAGCTCCAGGATGTTGATAACACATTATATAATCTGTCACGTGAAATGAGTAGAGGGATTCTAAACAGTTGTAGGTCAAACTCGTATCGTTTGTTATTTCTTTTCTTTGGAAACAGCTTTTTTTTAACTTGAGGATCTGTTTAGTACAGTGGGTATATTGGAGCTTTTGATCCTATCATATGACCTTGTCACTGTTGAATTATAGATGTTTACATTTACTTACATCTTCAATTTCCTGACATCTGGACATGATATAATGGAAAAGTCCTGCTAAATGGTGCTGAAGTGAGATGAATTTGTACACATACAGTAAATATAATGTCCGCTGACTGTTATAGAACTTCTTAATGAATTGTAATTGCTTGATGCAGTTTTTTTAGGCATTATTTATGTGCTGTTGTGCATGATGGCCGTCAAAGTGTGGTTTTATTTTAGGGAACCATGCAAAAGGGGTGCATGCCAAAGTTCAGCAGAGTGTTACATTAATTGTCATTGTTGTCACAGAGTATTTTAATTATCCGGGCCCCCCCAGACTTCCCACGTTTCAGTTTTGGAATTTGAACGCTGCATAAAGAGGCAAAGTCGCACTGGGTTTGACGAGAACGATCAAATTCATGTAGTGGAGGTTGAAAACATCCCCTTGGCTTGGAGTCAATCATTTCCAACCGAGATGAAGTGCAAGAGGACTCTACCAATGAACCCCCTGTTTTCCTGTTCAGCTGAGAGGGGAGGCAGGATGTGTGCCTGGGGTCTTCATGCGAACACCCACTGAAAAACCGAGTAACAACAGTTCAGTACGCATGACGTACTAAAAACCCTCTGCTTTAAAGATAGAGCTAGTCTGACTGATCTGTGGTGTCTCCAGAATCCCTTGAAAAGAGGCTGCACTTTCCCTCAAACCCACGCAAGCCTTAGAACAGGATCGATTTCATTTTAACACCACAAATCTCTTTGATCCTGTCTTGAAGCGCAGTGTAGGCTGTATTCATCATATTTCAGTCCACGCACCAGTATTTCTGCTGAGGAGGGACGCTGACATTATCACTCATAATCTGAGTGAGATGTAATAGACTAGTTGTCGTAGATGCTGAGCTGTTGGATGCATAAAACAGCAGCAGCTATTTGAAAGAGAGAACACTGATTAAGATCCATTTGAGTTATGAAAAACGATACTTGTTAGAAACATTCAAGGTACAGACGCAGCCTGCAGAAACGATGCAGTGAGTTAAAGTCAGTCAGATGTGTGTTAAAATAAACATCATTATGGAACACATTTAGAGACTAAGCCCAATCTGATATAGAAAAGCAAGTGCTAATTAATGGATTAGACACATTTTGCAATGGTGGAAATGGTGATTATGATGAATATAAAGAAGCTCACTTTAGCAGGAAGCATACTTCCAAATCAACTTTACAATGTAATTATAAAGTTTTTTATTTTTTTTTATTTTGATGGATTTTCATCAAACAAGGGGTGTCACAATATCCCAATATTCATGATACATGCATACATTTTTTTCTATTTTCTATTTAACTTTACGTGTATTTGTCTGATTCTTTTTCCCTTTACTTGTTGCATCTTGAGCTGATGTAACAAGTGAATTTCCCTGTTGTGGGGTAAATAAAGCCTATCTAATCTAATCCAGTCTAATCTAATATTGTATGAATAATAAATCAAAGATGCTCCACTGTGTGCATATTTTGTTCATTAGTATATCTGATGCTATCATTACAAGTAACTGAGTGTAATTGTTCTCTTTGTACACACAAGTTATGGTTACAGACTCATATTATAAGGGGATTTTATTTGCCAAAATAGATGCAAAACACACAGTAAACAAAGTTACACCAAAAGTGCTGCTACATTACACACTATAATGATTGTGTGGTTAAGCTTTTTAAAGGAAAGCACAATAACTTGTTGCTTTCTTGGCAACTGAAGATCTTCTCTCAGAGCTCAAATGTGTCCCCCAGCCTTGATAATCTTTGGATTACAGTGACATCTAGTGGACAGTGCCTTAAGATGCAGGTTGCTGTCCTTGGGTTACTGTAATTGAGATGTTCGCTGCAGCATTAAACCTCATCGTGTCCAAAAAACTGGAAACACCGATTGATGAAAAGCTATGAATCAAAACATGACATGTGAGGCTGTCCCTCTGCTAAAGCTTTTACTTTATCCTGCCTGTTTATTAGAGGTGTGTTTTTTTTTTCATATTAATAACACTAAAACAATCAGGCTGGAATAAAATAAATGTATGGTATCTCTCTGTGCACACCACGCCTAAATCCTCCTCCTCTGTCCAGTCTGGATCGTGTGTCTGTGTCTTAAATGTTACAGTTTTTCTCAGGAGTCTGGCAGGAGATAATTGGCTGGAGGAAGTTGTAACATTTAGCTCCTCGGGCGTTTCCAAGAGAGTCTAAGGGTTAAGAGATTTGGCAGCTCATTTACTCATCATATGGTGTTCTGTCTGAGATACATCAGTTCTCGTATTCATCAGCAGCTTTTAGCTTATAATTCTGAGGCCTGCATTGCATTGTGTTGAGTGTTGTTGACCCTGAAAGAAGACATCACAGACTGTATGTTGGAAGGAAAGGAAATCATCAGAAACATTCACTTATAGTGTCAAATAAAACTACTGGTTCGTAGCAGTCCTAATTTTTTTGTACTTGCTATCTTTTTAGCTTAATGCTCAAAATATCTCTGGAGCTGGATTCACTGTAATTGATTCAGGTCACCTGTTGTACAGGCTGTAGAGACTGGCTCCTCATTAATGATTCAGAGCAGTGTGGGGCATCACCCTCCCACTCAATCAGGGTGTGACGACTATTCTGTCCTCCACACACTGCAGACCTTGCCATCTTGTTCTTTTAGATTGAGGGAAGCTTTGAGTGTTCCTACCTAGTTGTGTCAATATCAAAAGTCCTGTTTAATTAGGTCAGGGCTGAGCACAGTGCTATTTGTGCAAGACAATAGCTTGCTTTGTAACAGCTGTGGTGGGCCTGCAGGTTTCTTATCCTAAGTGAAGCCCTTGAAGAAGGAAGAAATGCATTTCTGTTTTAAAATCCACATGACATGACATGGTGCAGGTGCTAGTTTTAACCTTATGTACTGTAGCGTAGTTTAGTCCAGTTGTTCGCAACGTTGGAGTCAATTCTGCCAAAACACTGTAAAGGACCAAACGTGTCCTTTTTACCACAAAATATTGAATCATTTGAACTCTGTGGGCCTCAGTCAACTTAAATGAACGATCGGAGGAGAAAGAGTGGGATGGAGCTGCTGAAACTAGATTTCTGAAAGGACACTTTGTTTGGGATGTAAGGGGTCACAGTCCTGATCTTGTTTATTATCATATGTTTTATGTAAAATAGGTCAGTTTCAGAGGAGAATATAAAACAAATGTCAAAGTTATGGGAAGCTGTACCTACTTTTTGGTCCATGTGGCTCCACCCTGTGGTCAGAAGATAATAGCAGAGGGGGCAGGACAGCTAAGTTTACATGTTCAATCTAAATATAAAACGATATATATCTACTTAATAGCTATAGATTACACAATATGAAAAATACTGCAAAGCACATTATAAAATGTAAATGTATGTATTAAATAGCAATGATAATGCAACATCTTAGATCCACTGAAAAACAGTGGCGTCCCTATGCTGTTTTATTCGGGGCTAAAGCCCCGGATGTTTTTTAATTAGCCCCGAATATTAATTTTCAAAAAAACAAAAACATATATATATATTTTATAATTTTTAAATTTTTATTTTTTTAGATCACATCCTCAAAGGTTATCTTATGTTGTTGCTTCAATAAAACAATGTTTTTGAACAGGTTTGAGTAACAATTAATTGTTATTTAAAAAAAAAAAAAAATCCACTACTACAGCATTGGCACACAAGTGGTTAACACCTCCAGGTCGCATGTCATTCACCCAAGAGCTTCAGAGGTCAGGCGCGAATTGGCTTGACAACAACAAGCAAGTATTACAAGATGTCACAACAAAGAAAGACTTACATGTTTTTTCCCCATAAGGTGGTCAGCAGTCAAAGAGGTAATGGGAATAGGGATTATGGAAAAATGTAGGCTATAATTTCGACATGAGTGTTGCAGCTGGAGCTAGAGGGGAGTAGCTAACGTTTGCTAGCTAGCTGGCTGATATTAGACGGAAAAAACGATCTATTATTATTAGCATCTGTCTGTAAATGCAGTTGTAGTGTGTGAGAATTGTGTTCCTAAAAATAATTAAGCTTGGGCTTCTTCTAGAGGGGAAAGTAACTAACATTAACGTTAGGCTATAATGTTAAACCATCTTGTTTACATTTCTTTTTCATGCATGATAGCTAGCAGACAGGGATCCTGCACAGCCTGCCTCTTCTACTGTAATGTGTTACATGGAAAAACGATGTGTTGTTACCTAGCTAGCTAATGTCAGTGGCTACTTACATGGGTGCAGACTAAATTCAAAATGGGTCATTCGTTTGATGATCTGTGATTATGGGATTGCATCGTTGTCACCTTTTTCACCGGTGATAGGTTTGCAGTGCACCCATGTACTTAGCCAAGCATTCGTCTGTGAATGCAAGTGTAGTGTGAATTGTGTGTTCTTAAAATAATTTAACACACTTCTTCTCAGATGATGATAATCAAGATGGTACTGCTGCTGCTGCTGCTAGTGGTACTGCTGCTGCCACCAGACAGACAAGCGCAAGGCATGGTGGAAGAGGTAGTTAGTTTGTTGTTTCTTAAAATCAGTGTGTGATTATTTTAGGACATGGAATAATCCACCTGGCATTGTAGGTATTGTGGTTTTTAACGTTTCACCATAGTTTCAAGGTGTGTCTCCACCATTAGGTGGTAGCATTAGGACAGGTTAACATGTTGTTCCCCAAAGTTGGTTGGGTTTAAATGAAGCTCGACAGATGGGCAAAATAGAGGAAAATATTGGCGATTATGCAGGAAAATTAAATATCTCAGATATCTCTTTTTTATGCTACACTAGAGTGGCGTAACTGGTCCAGTGTTTGGGCATATTTAACATTTAATTTTATATTTAACACGTTTACATTTAATTTTCAGGTATGATAGCAGATAAGGATGTGTTCAGGGATCCTGCAGCAGACCAAAGGGAGGACAATGAAAGAGCAGGTACCTGTAGGCTACGTGGAGAATGTCTTTATGTCTAAAAAATTTTCATTAACTGACCTGCTATGGGCTAAGCCCCGGATGTGTCAGAAACCTAGGAACGCCTCTGCTGAAAAACAAACACGGTACCACATTTGTATATTTTGCAAGTGTATGTAAATGTAAAGGAAACATTTTTGTGTGTGTGTGTGTGTGTGTGTGTGTGCGCGCGCGGTGTTTGTATTACGTCATCACGTCAATCATGCGACCTCCTGCTTATGACAATAAGGCAACCTTCTGATGTGACACCCAGCCAAACACTGTCACTCTGCAGTGTGCTGGAGTGTGACCTCCTCAACGCAGCCTCAGCGCTCTCTGCAGCACCCGGCCCATCATCTATGTGCTGTCTCCCCTTTGTGGCCCTCATCCAGCTCCTCTCCAGTGATCCTCTCCCTGCTCCCGTCTGACACACAGACAAAGACGAGAGGCAGAAGCCTTCTCTCCCTCCCTGTCAACACAGAAAAACTCGTTTACAGTCCTGTCTCCGCCAGACTATTTCTGATTTTAGTCAAGACACTTTATGTTCACGTCTTTTGGTTTGGTCTGGTGGTGTTGTTCTGCTCACAGTTTTCAAACAACCCCTAAGAGCAGTTAAAAGTTATGAAGCAACAGTTTGTTGTTTCCTCATCCTCATCTTCATCAAGCTGTAAAAATCACTGTAGAGTGCACCTGTTCATCACGGCCACACTGTGAGAAGTTAAGAAAATAAAAACAGAATTTCAGGGCTGTTCATTTTTCTTTAAATCTTGAATAACTGTTGTTTTCTTTTTTGGACACCGAGGAAACAAACCCTAAACCCAATACTGACATATTATAAACGTATAGCATGTTCAAAATCTTTTTAGCTCTGCATTTGATCTCTACCAACTACTAAGAAAAAAACTTCTGCTGCTTTAGCGGCTAAATGCTCCACTGTGGTCACCAGCTTGTTGCTAACGGTGTCTTTGTTCCTTAGAAGAAGAGAAAACACACCGTAAGACAAAACAGCAGGCAAGAAAAAAAGAGTAAGCAACTTGATTAAGCACCTTCCAACACCTTAAAGATATTCAGTATACTGTCGATGAAAAGTTCATTTTTGAGTCTCATTCCAAACGCATAAAATAACAACAATCTGGGGTGGCAGCCGACCTGCACCACAAGGCCTGAGCATCATTTTGGGACGAGTTGGGAATGAAAAAAAAAGCTACTTTTCTTACAAATAGCACCTCTGAACTGAGTCAAAACACTTGAGTCATGAAATGACCATAGGCTGTTAGTATAGCCTAAGGTTTTAATTAACTGAACTTAAGTCTTGATTTCACTAATACAAATGAGAGATATGTTGGTTAAGCTTAAATATGTATTCTTGAGCATTAAGTGATTTTTTTTTAGTTGGCTCAATTCAAATCATTCTCTTCATACAAATGCATTATGTTAGATGGCCTTAACATTCTTACTTTCAACTAACCTAAAACAAATTTGTGGAAAGATACATATTTTATTTTTATGTCTGGCAGATTGTTACAGATCTTGAATTTGTACTTACGACAGTGACGTTGCTCTCAGAAAACTCAGTTTTAGCGTTGTGGTATTTTTCATATTGACTTATTGTCACACTGTCACACTGATTTACTGGGACACTTGAATTACAGAGTCATCGTTAATATGATGAGCAGCACCCGTTCTTTTCCTACGGTGACAAGGCTTCAATTTGTGCATTTTTTACATGACTTCAGAGAACTATGGCTCAAATCATTTCTACTATTGTGGTTCACCTGCAAATTCATCCCTCCCTTACTGTGTGCATGTGTGTGTGTCTGTAGCTTTACTCATGCTTTATGGAACTGGACTGGACTGGAATGTGTGGGTGTGTGAGTGTGTGTGTGTGTGTTCTCGTCACCTTCTCTCAGGGTTACGTCTGCACCCTTGTGCTCCTCAATCAGCTCTAATGGATCCTCTGGCTCAGACTCAGCCTGGACTGATACTAAAGACACTCAAACACTCACAGACACACACATGCACACACACACACATAAGACAGGGCGGGGCTGGAGGCTGATGCATCGTGATGAGCTAAGAGGTACAGCGACGACCCTCCGAACATTTTCTTCCTTTCGCTGTCCTTTGTTTCTTCTCTTATCCGACGCCATTGCTGTCCCTTAACACTGAACCTCCGGCAGTCAATTTAAAATAACCATGTACTAACTAAACATGCCAAGAATTACAGTGAATTATGTAGGAATTTAAAGTGTATCTGAAATCTTCACACTGTAAAAATAGAAAAGATGACAAACAAAACAGCAAAAACCTCAAATCTTTACTTCTGTGTCTTTGTGTCACCCACCCCCCACCCATCCCATCACCAACGCCAGGGCCCTTGTGCGTGCATGTGTGTATGTGAATGGTTCACATGAGTCCCATCCTCCATCCCTCCCTCCCTCAGCAGCTTCATTCGGGGAGAGTGAACAGGTCCCCTGGGGCTGGTGGACGCTTTTGTATGTGTGTGTGGCCACTACATTATTCTCCCCGCTGACTTTCTATGGACCGGAAGAAAAAAAAACCTGTCCGTCCATCAAGCGCGCCCTGTCCTCACTGTATTTATCAAAGAGACGGGCTGAGGGCAACAACTTGTATGGCAGGGAAAATTCTAACATCAGGCAGCACCTTTATCTAAATATGACAACATTTCGTATGCTCGTCACTGATGATTCATCAAATTATTATCTGACAGTGACTAATTCTCATTGAGAGTTTTGCAACAGTCAGTTCGGAGAATATTACATAAATAGCAATGAGGAATGAAAGGCTTCTGTTTTTATTTCATGTGTTTGAAACATTAAACTTTTTAATACTTTTTGGTTTAATCATCTAAAATATGAGAGTAGCAGTACACTTTCAGTTGGTCTCGCCTTTTTGTGATGTGGCAGAAAGAGCCAGAGCACGAGAATTTCATTGTTATTCTAAAACGAATGATAATAAAGATGAACTGGAACTTGAGTGATATTGTAAGACTGGAATCTTTGAACAGTAAACCATAATTTACAAGACAAGGCAGTGACATCGATCCAGGCACTGCAACATTTTGGAAATAGGAAATAAAGGAAAATGAATTCCTTCTTTCTTTTTTTTTTTTAAAATGTCCACAGCTGCCATACAACTGAAATCTGCCACCGTCATTAACAATTAGCAATTTTGTGTGCATTGTTCTCTTTAAAGGCCTGCTCTCAACAATTCATCTGATTTAAATAAACACTGAATCTCATATCCAACAGTGTTTTTGTTTCTTGTTCTCGATCACATGTGCAGGTCCAGTGGAACAATTAGATTCTCATTGATCCGTCGGAGCTGACGGCACTCAGCCACTTGTAAAAAAAAAAAAAAAAAAAAAACTAGTCTCGCAAGGATCTGAGTGACTGTTTGACTCGCGGCTCTAATTCCAAGTCAGTGGAGCTGATTCATGGCTTCGACTCATTAAGAATCAGGGGGCTCTGCTGATTGTGGAGCAGTCGCCTCATTCCTGTGGTGAGCCCCAGACAGTCTACCTGCAGCCGGGGCCCGAGTGGAACAAAAAGCCGGATCTGTAATTAGGTTCTCCAGGCTGATCCGATTAGAGCAGCCGCTACATTCATTTAGCTAAAGATGCTCCTCAGCTGCTTGAAGGGACTAATGGAGGAGATGGAGTGATATGTGGGAAACGATTAGACATGACATTATCGTACGGTGTGTGTTTGTACATGTGTATTATGTACTTTATGTCTGTGTCTTACAAGCAAAACAACCTTTGTCCCCTCAACATTCACACTGATATACTGCAAATGTGTCCTCACATTTCTCCTTCTCAAACCTGCACCACTTCTTTCTCTTTCCTCCTTCTCCATCCCACGCCCGTTCCATTGTTTCAATTATCTGCCTTGCAATTAAATTACAGGGGACATTACTTAAGAAGGACATAAATAGCGGCCTGCCGATGCGACAGTGGTGCCCCAGCCTCAGATGAGATATGAGTGAGCTGCCTTGAGTCACGCTGACCGGAGAGAGGAGAGATGTCAGATCCAGACAGCAAGCTTCGCGCTCTACGTCCTGTTCAAATCACACGAAAATAAGAAATATCAAAGCCAACCCGTCCAATCAAAAATGTGCTTAACTTGGAGGAGATGTTGGGTTTTCAGCAGTTAAATGTTGGAAATTCATACAGATCCTGGATTTTTCAGTGAAGATGGATAAAGAACCTTTTTCTAGATTTTAGATTTATAAATGAGGCAAACTGAACTATCAGCAAAGACATATGAAAGCTATTCTCCAGCCTGTGTTTCACTGTTCTTCACGCTGAAACAGACACACTGGGCAGACGGTGTGTGGAGATTCAGTCAGATGATGTTAGATGTTAAAGAATAGTCAGCATCAAAGCAGCAGAGGTTTAGATTTAGAGATAATGATTTTTGTTTACTAGAATGAGTTAAGCCCGAAAAATGTGGGCTCCTAAAATTTGCTTTATGCAATTGAGTAGTATCTTTAAATAGATGGTCCCTTCGAAGGACAATTCCTGCAACTTCCCATCATTCAAACTCTTATTATGTTTGTTAAATGGCATACAATTTAGGTTATTCAGAGCAAATGCAGGAATAGAAAGAAGTTTATATTTACAATGTATTAATGCAAACTTTGAAAAAGTAATTTGATTACTGAATAAACAACCAACCAAGTAAAAAAATCACATCTCTTTCTATTCAGCATACATTCCCAAAAGTACACATTGCACCTTTAAAACAAAAATCATTTCTCCTCACGAGTGACATTCCCAGTGAGCATGTGAGCAGTGACAGTCACCTTGCTTTGAGTCCTCTCTCCGAAGTTATGCCTGACTCCGGCTCATTACAGATGTCTATCTGAATGCAGCGTCTGCTCTCTGTAATCTCGTCTCCTCATGTCCAAGTCGAGCTTAAGTGCTCTACTGGGACCTTGATTCCCAGAATTCTCTTTTATCTCTTAACGTTTTGAAAAATACGCCGGACAGCTGCAGGAGATAACACATAGCGAGGGGAAAAATGGCCTCGCATGTTTAAACATAGTGTCTGTGCACAGGCCAGAGTGTGAAGCCTGGCTGGTTCTCCTTCTGGGATCTAATTAGACTCTTCCTCCAGATCAAGAGGGAAAGTGAGAACGCAGCTGTGCGGGAGGTTTTCATTTTTTTTTTTACGACCAGTTGACCAAGTCGTCGACGTTTCTTGATAAATGAAAAGTGAAAAATCTTCATTCAGGGCACTTATAGATTAGAATAATTAGCAGTGATAGTTTGCACTGGACGTTCTACGTCTTGTAGGACGTTCTAAATATACCCAGCAGTCATGAATGAATGAATCTGTTTTGGTTTAAATCCAAAAGCTCTCAAAGAGAGACTCCAACACACAAACCCTCCCCCAACCATCCCCCCCTCGTACGTAAAGCTGTAAATAAATGGATTGGGTTTTGGACCAGCGACAGTTTTACTTCATAATTGTTAATTATCATGAGTGCTCTGCGAGGTACTTTCTATGAATGGAGATGGGACACTCTCCCTCTTTTTCTCCACCCTCTTGTTCTTTTTATGGGATTGGTCTCAGTTCTCAAGGTCGTCGAAAAGGACGCAAACGATGGAGGGAGGAGGTGCAGCGGGCGGGCGGGGCACCTGCGTCATTCCTGCGCATCAGGGTTGGCGGATTTGATGGCAAAATGGGCGCCAGTGAGCTACACCCACTCCAAACCCCACCCACGTCCAGCTTCCCCTCCCTGACCACCAGCAACCCCACCCACCCCCGGGATGGCTCCTCCCCGAGTCCCAGACGAGAGAGCACAGCACTTAAGGTAATGTAAATAACCGGAGCTATTTTAAGATACCGTCTTTCACTGTGGTCATGGAGGGGGACAAAGATGCAAGCCAAGCGATTGTAATTTCAGTCACGTTTTGGGACACGTTCCCTTTCTCTGTCTGCCGCCCAGCTAGCTGAAGGGCCTGGTGGGCTGGAAAGAGCCCGTACCGGCTGCAAATTCAATGTAGGCCTTTTTCTAAAGAGAGATGCCTTCAAAAATATAGATATCTTACAACAACAGGCAGCTAATGGTCTTGGACAGTGAACTGGGATATCTCTGTCAAGACAGAAAGAGAAAAATCATGGAAAAGAGCACATGAAATATATATATGTATATATATATATATATATATATATATATACATATATATATATATTACAGGGGCACTGTGTAGTTTTGGAGAAGACATTTTCACAATTAATGAGGTAAGAAAACAAATTCAGAAATGTTTATTTTTCCATAACTGAATAAACAAGCTGTTCTCAGAGGAACATGAAATCCCCAGAACACTGTTTGAAGCTAGAAAGGTGGCAGGGTCCGCCACATGTAAACAAAGTAAAACAGTATGAAACTGTGTTGCAGTTTGTTTACTCAGCCATGAAAACAAAGAGATTTTGTTTATCCAGTTTCTTTAGGCGTAAAATCAGCCAATGAAGATCTTTGTCTTCTGATCAAAATTTCTTCCCCAAAACTACGTAGTGCTCTTTCAAAATTGGCTCAATGTTCCTGTAAAACAAATATCCTCCAAAGGGCTTGTAGGATTAATCTGAGTGGTCTGAGTGACAGGAAAAAACAAAACCAATATGATCCTGCAACACAGAAATGATTTTTTGAAGCCTGAAGAGGAAAAATTAACTAGAAATCTACAACATGAATAGCAAAGATTCTGAATATACAACATTCAGGCACCGGAAAAAAAAATGTTTGGTTGAGGCCCCGAGTCTACATGCTCTACTCTGCCATAAAGGTCAGGAAAAACCTCATCCCTGATCGGATCACAATGTTATACTGTAGCATCATGATAAACAAACTAAAAAAAGAACAACCAAATAAAATGAGAGTAAATAAATTTAGTGGAAATTTTAAAAGGAAAACCTCATTTGCAAGTTGATTTTCAACACGAGTCAGAGAATTTAAATGAATATGAGCTACCCATTTTATCTTATTACAAAAGTAGACTTTATATATTTTGAAAATCTGAAATAATTTCTTATTTTTTATTGTTTCATCTTTTTATAACATCAAAAATAAATAAACATTTAGACGTCAGCCTCTCCATCTCATATGAATAAACTGTAACCAGCATTATTTGTTATCTCTATATATCTTTTTTTTCCTTCTCCATATTCATACAAACATTCACAACACAGAGAAAATAATCTGCACACTGCTGTTAAAACACCGAATCAAGAACAGATTTGTGAATCAGAATCTGTCACCACTTTTTTTCGCAACAGTTAATATTTGACTTTGCAAAATCACAAAACAACGAAAGAGACAAATAAAACAATAAATCCACAAACAGCAGTTGAAACACACAACGTGATATAGTTAGATCTTTTTGTCGAGGTTACATTCATGTTCAAGTCTTTGTTTGCTGCAGTCTGACTGGAGTCTGGTCACAACTGTGGAAATGAAAAGTGTCTCTTCTTCTGAGCTTTGTTAAGGCAGTTAAAATACAAGATAACTTTAAAACACTAATTCTTACGGATTCTTATGATTAAAACGGACATTAAAGAGAATATTAGCTAATGCTTCAAGTCCACTACTGTCACTACTGCTTGTATACTTTCTACTCAGCATGATACATGGATTGTTGGATTGTGATTCTTTGTTCATCAGTAATAATTAATAATACACATGAGAGACACGATCGCCTGGCATGAACTGCATCAGACAACATGAGTTTTGCCAAAAGTATTTCACTTGATGTCGTTACAGTCTAAAACCAGTTATTTTGCTGCCACTAATGTGAATTTGATTACACATGACAGAGTTATCGGTGTGATGTGACATACTGAAGCGGTAAAATGTCCTGTTTTGCATCATCTCCCGATGTGGATCGATTTTACTTTTACTTACACTCTCTCACAGTCAGGTTTTCCTCACAATCGCTGTACAGGTGCTGAAGTGTGTGTATGCGTTATTGCTTTTATCTAATTGGTAAATACATCGGTACGTAATACCCTCCATCCAAGCTGTGGTTGTGCTGTCAGGTCATCTGTTTCATTCCTTGTCACATTTATGATCTGATATTTTACCTCTTTATGCAGCATCTCATCTGCAGCTTTGTATCGCTCTGCTTCTTTCATGAATGACACACAATGAAATTAATCATATTAAAGGGATAGCTCACCCCCAAATCAAAAATCTGTATTTTTTCTCTTATATGAAGCTCTGTTTATCCATCTGTATTATTTTGGTGTGAGTTCTGAAAAAAATTGATCGTCTCGTCTGCCTTCTATCGAATGAAATGGAACTTGATGGCACAAAAATGTATAAATTCAAAAGTAGGGGTGCACAATATATATACCGGCCCAATAAATTATCGGTTCCAATAATAAGAGATTTATATTATCAGCCATTTATCTGTATTAGTATTTATAAATAGAGCAGATAATGGTCCACAGACCTTGCTGTGAGCAGTCTCATTCTCTTTTCCTCATCAGTGTACAAAAGGAAGCGTGGCTCCCCTTGTGGCCGAGTGGTTAGCTCACTAAGCTAAGCTAGCTAACGTTACAGTTCAACTGAGGAGAACAACTTTCATGTTTACACCCGGCAGCGTCACGTGCAAGGGCCTCACATCCATGAACAGGTGCTCGAAATAAAACTATTTTCCGACATGAGACCGCTCAAAACAAGAAGTGTGGATTATCTTGAGTAAGTGCGTCTCTGGTTTCTGCGAAAGACATGGCTGTTGGGCTCCTTCGAGTGCCATCTAGTTCCATTATAATCAAGAGAAAGCCGATATCGCCGAAGCTCACCATCTCACAGCAGAACAGATAAACAAGACTACAGGTTAAAGGAAAATTATGTATTTTTGACTTTTGGGTGAACTGTCCCTTTAAGAGTCTCTGAATACAGTTTTTCTCCAAACCAGTTTTTTAAAAAAAGCATGAATATACAGTACATCCAACTATCTATAGGTACTATATGAATGTATGTGTGTGTCTGATGCACATCAGCGTCATGTCCGGACACTCAGCAAGCTGCTACACTATATATCCTGACACGTGGCTGTTATCCAATCACCGTAGGCGGGATGCGGTACGTTGTAGTCCAGAGGGCAGATGTTTACTTGGAGTTTTTGACAGAGTAACCAGTTCTCTGGCAGTCCAAGTCACATACATTTTTTTATTCTTTTTTTATCACATCCTGAGTTTGTCATTCTTCATCATGGTGAGAGGAGTCAGGGCTGGACTCCTCCTCCTCCTCCACCGTTTCCTTCGGCAGTGTGTCGCGGCGCGTGAAGGCGGCCGCCAAGGTCACGCTCAGCCGCGGCTTGACGGCCGACATCTCCGACAGCCCGATGTTGTTGCCGCGAGTCACAAGTGTCGTCTTATCCATAATCTCTCCGCTGTGCTTGGACACCACCGCGTCGAGAAAGTCGTATTTGTGTGAAATCTTGCCGCTCTCGAACAGGTACTTTGCCAGGTAGGAGACGGCCACGTTACCCAGGAAAGAGGCGAGCATGGAGACGGTTTTGAAGGGGAACTTCTGGATGACGACTTCCTCCATTTCTCCAGTCATGGGGTGCATCCGCTGCTCAGTGGTCCAGCCAGGGTAGTAAATGAACGGAGGCAGGCGCAGGTAGGGTTCACCTCCACCTATGCGCAGCAACATGCCGAACAGGTAGGCGGCCACCGAGCCGTACGTGTTGGTGCCTTTGATGAACAGCACGCTGAGCAGCTGAGGGAAGATGATGACGTAAACCAGGTCAGAGCTCAGGTACCACAGGCCGTAAACCGTCCCGGTTACCAACGCCATTATCGTGGCAAGGCCGCCGAATACAAAGATGGTGATGCGCATCACCCACACGATCTCACGGTCAGACGCCTGAAGAGACAGAGAGGAGTGGAAGAGCGATCGTTGCATACGCAGAACAAGCCGGAAAAACATTGGGTTTTGTCGCATTTCGCTCTGGTACTCACCGACTGTCTGAAGGCGAGCTGGTAGATGTTCCTCGCAAACATGGAGCTCGCTGAGAGGATGGAAGAGTCTGCAGATGACATGACGGCGGCAGACACCGCACCGAGGCCGAAAAAAGAGACGAATGGCGGGCAAAGGTGTTGGAGCACGATGGGTAGAATCATGTCTGCTTGCTCCTTGTCTTTAGGGGCGATGGCACCATAACTTGTCTGGTTCCAGTCTGAAGGAGGGAGAGATTTAATGAAATTGAAAAAAATATGTTAAAATATCCAATGATCATATCAAAAACCCAACTTTTCCAGATGATTCAGACACAAAACAATTTGTAATTCTGATGTTGTCAAAATATCAGAAAATAATGTTTTAACAAATTTTCGGCTCATCAAACCAGTAAAATGCAAATAGACGATGTGGAACCTTTATGTGACTTTGTCCATTTTTAAGTTTGTCATGAGAACTCGTGTTTCTCAGTTTTTTTTTTTTGTCTTTTTTTTCTTGTTAAAACAAAACAAACTGTAAATTCAGATGTTCACGAGGAATCTGACGCCTAAAAATCTGGAGATCAAACCTCTAATTTGGTCCCTCGCCTCACTCTAATGTAATATTTACACGAGCAGCGTGGTTATTAAATGGATCGCTGCTTCATTATGGATGAGGGGAACCAGCTGCTATTTACCAGGCTCTCTCAGATCTAAGGGCAACATGGACCCATCCAGAGCCTCCCCACAAACAAACAAACACACATACACACACACACACACACACACACACACACATACACACACAGTCTATGCATCTGCAGTCTCATGTATGAGCTCTCTAACCTGTGGAGGCCCCGATGGCTCCGATGAGAACGGAGGGCACAGCCATGACGAGGCAGCCGAAAGCAGCCAGGAAGGACAGGACCTGGGCGTAGGTGGCGGAGGAGGCAGACAGGACTCTTTGGAAATACACCTGCCAGGGTATTCCTCCCAGCATCTGCAGGTCGGTCAGAGGCCAGTGAGTAACATTCGCAGAGCCCCGACACAGACTTAGGACCTGTCCACACTTACACAGGTATTTCTTAAAACTTTGCTTTTCCTTTGCTTTTTGGCCTTTTGTGCACATTTAAATCATGTTTCAGGTAATATGTGATATGCATCTTAAAAACACCGGTGTACGTACTGGTAAGACTGGTAACACTCTACAGTAACGCTAGATGAATTAACACTTTGGAACTTAACATTAACTAATAGTTAACTAGTGTGTCCAATAATCATTTATGAATGGTGTTCATGTCAACTAGGTTATTCATTTATACATAGAGCTTTGAGTCTCATTCCCAACTCGTCAAATAGTTATGCTGTAGGATTGCATCAGTCAGTTATCTCACCAACTCGAGCTTGAGTAGTTAATGATAGTAAAATGCTGTTAATCAAGGGAAACATCAACTTTGAGTTTATTAACACAGTAATAAGCACTGAGGGAGCGTTATCCAATGTCTTTAGTGAACATCTTTTCTCCTGTTATTTAATTGTTTTAATTGCATTTGACTATGCAGTTTATCTTCATGTAGGAATGACTTAACTTACAGTCTGTTCATTAATCAGTGTGCATGTTATAATGTATCAACAATAATCATGAATCATAATCAACCATGAATGAATGCGAATGAATGTGTCCCTTATCGTAAAGTCGATAACATGTTTTAAGAGAGAGCACATTACCGTTAAATAGACATTTGTTTAAAAACTGTTTGTTCTTAATTAAGTGGTTTAGCTGTGAACTTCATGACATATACGTTCATTAACATCTGTATGAAACCATCAACTAATATTACTTAGTACCTTAATTAACATGTAAATCCCCAATAAATGTTAACCAAACGGTTTCTCAGTGCTTATTATTTTATTTGTTAACTGTTCAATAAGACTTTTCACTAGCATTTTAATAAACTATTAGACAATGTGTAAATAAATACTTTAGATAACATGAACACCATTAGTTCGCAGTTTGTCCATGCTTGTTACTGCATCGCCTAATGGTTACTAATGTACCCTTATTTTAAAGGGTTACCCACATACTTTTGACCAAGTAATCCTATGAAATTAATTTGTCTACAACATTTCAAATGCAAAGAAAGAAATAAAGAAAGAAATGTCCATCACATGTTACTAAAGCCAAAGCTATCACATTTGAAAGGCTATAATGAGCAAAATACAGACTTTTCCTCCCATCCGTGATTTCACTAATGATCAAAATGATCAACAGACGCTTGGGAAAGTGTTTTGAATCTGACTGATTACTGTACCAGGAGGCAGAAGTTGTCGATCCAGACCCAGGTGTCGCTCTGGTGGACGCTGCCTCTCCAGGGCGACTGGTACACCTGCTTCACTGCAGTCACAGTGATGTCCGACACCGCAGGGTTGGTCAAAGCAAAGGGCACACTGATCCACTGTAGACAGCCCCAAACAAGTACAGTAATAAATCAAAAATTCACTTTTTCATTTTAGGACAATTTGTAAAAAGCAAATCTTTGCAGCGTCATTTCATATCACTTCATCCCCATGGAACAACATTCATGACCATTTTGTGCAGAATTCTTTTTTGGTATATTCTAAGTCAAGGTCAAAGTACGCGTGGCGTGGCAGATACAGTGAATCTACTCAAGAAGGGTAATTAAGAATAGTGTTTTACATTATCTGCTTTACATGAACCTACCAGGCCAACAAAGATACAGAAGAGCTGCACAACGTCAGTGTAGGCCACAGAGTACAGTCCTCCGACCAGGGTGTAGAAGATGGCAATGAGTGCAGAGATGACCACTGACATCTTGATGTTGATGTCCACGATGACACTCAGAGTGGCACCTAAGGTCACGAGGAAAGGGACGAAAAGGGTATTACGGCCACAGAAACATCTCCAACAGAACCTTTCGTTCTGTGGAAGACTGAAACACGAACTTACCAAGGGCGGACAAGATGGCGGCGGACCAGAAGATCTCGCCCATGAGTGCAGGTATGAAGAGCAGGCCGCCCATGCGTTTCCCGTACAGCTGCTGGAAGGGGTCCAACATGGTGACGTAACCTCGCGAGCGCATGGGCTTGGCGAAGAAAAGACCACCTGGGACGGAGACATGACAGGGTGAGAACAGAGGCACCACCCAGAAGCTGAGAGAGAGAGAGGGGCTCTAAATCTAGACCAAACTGCCCTTTGTGGTGTCGTTTATAGCTATATATGGTTCCTTTAAATGGATTTGTTCAAATTGACAAAACCATAAATAAAACACACACAGCACAAAAAGAGGCCAACGTTTAACACACAGGCCTGAGACCTAACAATCATTTCTATCAGGTCTGCGGTCAATAAGTCATCACATTAATGTGTGGGAAAATAAGTCATGTCACACACTGTCTCAACATGCCATGAACACGTAACAGCACTCACCCACAACAAGACTGAGGGCATATCCAAAGGGAGCTTGTGCCCAGGCCAAGCCGTAATCCGGCAGATAGACGTACTCAGCTGTGCCATTGATGTATCCTCCTCCAACCCAGGTCGCTAAAAAATCACACACACACACACACAAACACACACACACACACACACACACACACACACACACACACATCACATACCGAGTCCAAAGAATCAGCACTGGAGAAATTCAGATTGAGGGCAGGTGATTTGTGCTAAAATAAATATCAGTTCAAATAATTTTAAAGGCTAATGTGGCACTTATCGGGAAAACATTAGTCTCTTCAATGAGGAAAATCCATGAAATGCCAATGCAAGACCAATTTTGAATCAAGGACATTGTCTTAAATCTGGTCGGTGACTTTTTCCCTCAAAAAACACAACAAACAAACAAACAAAATACCGAAATGACCGAAAAAACAGGATTATCCAACTCCAACAGCTGATTCTTCACATGTTAAAGGGATAGCAGATTAAACTTGTTAAAACAGACATTTGGAAGACTTTAAAAAAAACAAACAACAACAAAAAAACACTCATCCCTCCTAAAAATCAAAGTGCAATTGAGCCATGAATCCAAACTTCACCTGTCATGGTGAATCCACCGACGAACAGTCCAATGTCTCTCCCTCCCACCATGATGGTTTCGCTGCGGTCGGTGCCCTCCGCCTCCCCGGAGTGTTTGTTCTTCCATGCCGCCCAGATGCCCACGAACAGGATGAGGAGATAGAAGATCGCGATAGCCACAAGCCCCTCTACATGGATGGTCATTGTCGCACCGGTCTTCCGCTAGGAACGGGGGGGCATGGAGACCTGCTTGGCGCACGGAGAGGAGGCGCTCAGATCGTAAAGTCTGACTGACATTCGGCTTTTATTAGGTTTTATCTTGTCTTATATCTCTCTTTATCTGTTTTGGTTTGTTTGAAAAGCATTAAAAATGTAATTTTTTTTTAGCGCGATTAAGAGGTCCAACTTACAAAGAAAAGACGCGTTGACTTGTTGAAATAGGAAATTCAAAGTTGAATAGTCCATAAGAAGGAAGGGTCCTCTGCCGATTTCATACATGTCGTGCGCTCTTTGGACGCTGAACGCGTTCTTTTCTTGAAATCTGACTTTCAACTCAGTACAGATCGACTGAGATGAAGCTTACTCTCGATGATCATAATGAGTAAAGAAAAAAGAACCCAGTAACCTCGAATGATTTTTTATATTTTTATTTCTCTGACTAAAATATGCAGTAAGCTTCAAATATTACAAAGTTCAACCAAATAAAAATAAATAATAATTCTCAAGATAATAAAAAAAAACAAAAAACTAATCAAATCTGTGAGAATTGGTTTAAGATTAATCACAGCTGGCCCTCGAATAGGACTTCGGTTTCCTTGTCTGTCTCCTTTCGTCCTTCTATCCGGACACCCGCGCGTAAAACTCAAATTACGCACAGCATCCACAACACAAATATATCTGTGAGCTAAGATCGAGTGAGTCTCAACCAAATCCTATAATTCATGATGAACTGTCACCTAAACATGTCCGTCAAACAAATGAGATATCATCCTCTAAAAGACCATTTCATAAACAGCCGGCAGAAGCTTAGAAGAACGCGCACAAAACTTACCTCAAGTGTTTCTAGAGTCATGTGCTGGAGCACCTGAGGAAGAAAACAGTGCGCGGGTCAGCTGGGCGGTTTATAAGAGCCTCGTCTCCACCTTTTTGGACCCGCCAGGAACGGTTGAATGAAACGCTGGTGGAGGTCTCCTGGATGACTTACTGAAGCTTATAAGGGGGGACAGGTGCCGTCAGAGGACTGATACACACGTCAGAGCCACCAAACGTCCCTCTTAATGAGGACCCTGCACGGAAACACGTCACAGTGTGCCGGCTGATCTGACTGGAGGAGGCCGGGAGAGATTCCTTTACTCAATAAAAAGGATGGATGGGGCATCTTACTTTCTTTTTTTTCTCCTCAGTTTTTTACTGAACCACTCAGTGGCGTGACATGAATTTTAATACGAGGGTTGCGTTTTTACGCATTAAGTAATCAATAAAGTGAGGAGGAGTCGGACGCTTCACGCAGCTCCTGCTCCTTCAGCTCAGTGCTTAACGGCAGCCTAATTGCGCAGCCATACTTCATGTGGCCTTTTATCCGCTGTCACCCTGTGCCCGGCGCCCGGCCGGCATTTCACCTTACAACCGCAATTAACTTTGCTCCACAGAAAACTGTTTTTGCGCAACTGTCGTGGAGAAAGTCGCCCTTTAAAATAAAAATGCGGAGAGATACACTTATTTAAAAGAAAAAGACTCAAATTGAATTCCCATCCAGTTCTTGTTCGTCGAGACTCTCCACTCTTTCCCCCCACACACACACCTTTGAGCAATTAGAAATCATTTAAATGTACCGTGTCTGTCACTTTCCCTCCTGGATATGAACTGTGTCTACTTAATGGCCCCCTGTGCCTGCGGTTATCTAATGCGGGCAACTCTTGTCGAAACTGACAGGCATCCAATTAGGATGGATCCTGAGGAGCGACGGGGAGATTTAATGATACAGTCCGACTTTAAAGAAGCCTCTGGCACACGGAACCACACAGAGGGTCACCACACACTCGCGCAAACAGCACAACGAAGGGAAGTATTTACTAAAGAAGGAGTTTTCTCATTAAGAGAGACGGTGACAAGCTTATTGTGACCGCTAAATGCAGACAGCGCCCCCTTCTGGCCACAGAGCTGCTTCAGCCCCATGGACAAGAGGCTCCTATATTTAGTCGAAGGTTAACCTTACTAGAAAACTTTTGAATTATTATTTTTTCCCCCATTTTTATTTTATTTGAAATAAGTATTGCACAATCAAACAGCCTACAAGTACACATACATGTTCAGGTATTTTCCTTTCTCCCATCCTTCTTTATTTTTTACTCCGTCCCTCCACACATCCACCCAAATCTCTTTGAGGAACTATAACACAGAATACATGGTAAGGAAAACAAACATACAAAAAAAACAAAAAAACAGCGGACAAACAAGGCTGAACTTAATCAAACCCCAAAATAAATAGAACGGGGTGGAAAATACAACAGGGAGGATGTTCCAGGTGTCATCTAAAAGTAGATGCATTCAGAATCGGATGGTGTCCAGAGGAGACGATAGGCTGCCATCTTTTGCAGAGATTGGCAGATGAACCTCTCGGGGAATGTTTCACCTTCTCTTGCGACACAAAGGACTTTCAGCCAGTTCACCAAGACGTGGCGGAAGGTGGATTTGGGCTTCTGACGAGTGAAGCAAAAGCTTCACTTAATTTGAACAATAAACCAAACTAAATGAAAGCTTGTAATATAGCTTCACTTCTTTCCAAGCTCTGGCTAACATTTCCTGATGAACCTCTTCCTCTCATCTATTAATATGATTTCTTAAATGAGGAATATTTATTTGACTCTGCTTGAATGGCTCAGTTGTACATCATTTGGTGGAGCCTCAATTTACCAAGCATAAAATTACAAATAAGGCCAATTTAACAAGTTAACTAGAATATGGTCGACTTGACCGTGTTACACCGATGCCAAAACCTAAAACATCCGCTAGACAGCTGGAAAGCTTCCTAACTGCATGTTTGACAGATGGCTGGCACGTGACCTTGACACTTCTTCAAGCCAAGCACTGAAGCTGAGCCTCTATGTATTTGTGGCTCGATGATGCGAGACATAAACACACGTTCCTCAATTATGCCATTATAAACAGATACAGAGCAAAACATCACTGCAAAAAATGAACTTTCTGGATAAAACCATAAAAAGGAATCCTCTGAACTTGTATAAACAAATGTTTATGTTTAACCAAATAACGTGTTCAGGGCTCAAGGACTTGAGGTTTAATGAGCAGCTGTTGCTGGCAGCGCTCAAGATGTTCGTGAGAGAAAGAGACGCACACACCGAAAGAGAGAGGAGACCCACAGATACAAACAATGTTCATTTGCCATCGCATTTATTCTTTCAACACATATAATGTCATAAACAAAACACAGACAGCCTGTTTGATGATATAGTGTAAAGAAAGGGTCTACAACTTGTCTGACGCTAAAAGTGCTCGGAGGCTCCTTGTTTTGAAATAGACGTCTGGAGGATCTCACAAGGACCCTCTTGTTCTGAAAAATATTAAATCAGATGGTCGGAGGTTATGAAATTTGAGTGAAGCACCTCTCTGAAATGTCTCACCGTTAGAACAAAATACTACAAAAACAATGTGGGAACCTTAAAGTCATTCTGAGTGAAATTCTTCGACCCATTTATATAAAAATACATATACAGGAGCAGGATTAAAGTAACACATAGATAGATTTTTACTGGAAATGTCTCCTTGCAAGAAAAAAACATTACAGTACATTTATACTCAACTTTCAGGATGTCCCAATTTTAAACATACCAACGGAAACAAAAGCAGAATTTTCAGTTTGCGATTCTTACCTTAAAGCAACATTATGCAGAAATTGGCATTTTGCGTGATCTGGCGCCCGCCACAGGTCCCGAGTGCAACACCACTGTCATGACTACAAATCCCACGTCTTTAACAATCGGACAGACGTAATGTTGGTGCTTACTACAAACAAAACTCATCACATCATAACAATGTCCTACGTTTTAAACTTATATCTTGAAGTAAACATGTATATGACCCTGTGATCCGACTCTCTCACTGAAGTTACACAGTGCAGAAACAAGTGATGGAGGGGCTGAGACACAGACACCTGTTACAAGACGCTGTTCCATCACAATGATTTTAAAGCTGGTATTTGAAGGTTAAAAAAATGGACATAAAGTTGCTTCAAAATCATTCCGATGGTACAATATGTTTGGTTCAAGACAAAAGTTTAAGCGACATAACATTGTAATGCGTTTTGGTTGTAGTTAGCACTTACATTATGTCCGACAAATCATCACAGACCTGAGATTTGACAGTGATTTGACAGAAACCGTGCGGGGCGCCAAATCGTACAAAATGTTGCTTCAAGCCAAATTAATCAAGTACCTAATCACTTTACATTTTTTTTTTTATTATATAAAACATGTATCTGTGAGGTTTTCTCTGGTTGGTGAAACTGTAAAAACGTTCATTCATTCACAACTTAAAGAACTAAATTCACAAAACCTAGCAGGAATTGGTTTGCACCCCACACACTCTGGTAATCCATCCTCTAGTTAATATATTAACCTACGAACAAAATCCTTTTAAAACAAGACATGACTTTAGAGGTCCACTCAAGATTTGTCAGTATTTGACCAGTTGGAAATTCTTACAAATCTAAACATCCTAAACCACCCATTATAAAAAGAATTGTACCCTGATACTTTAGTATAATTGTAAGCATAATTTTTGGGGAAAATAATTAATTTTTGATTGAGTGTTTCAAGGCTATATTGTAGTTTCTGCCATTTGTGATACTTGTAGGACTAAAAATGAAGTTTACAGACATTTATGAAATATTAAAATATATAAAATAGAATATAATTATTTCAAAATATTTTATCATACATTGTCAGTTATTCCTTTTTGCCTTGAGACTTCTCGTACACAGTGAAACACCTCTCACTTGCTGTGCAGCTTGTTTGAGGTGACCACACACTCTCATCTGTACAGAAGTGGTTTTTAATGCAAGCTTTCAGTCAGAGACGGAACAAGAGGATCAAAGGCTGCATGAAAATAAGTTGTGCAGATGTTCTTGGATTTTTTTGTTGTCTGCCTTTGAATCACTGAAGTACCACCATTAGTAAATTGTAAAATTTGTTTTACTATATTTTTTTTCTTTCAATGAAATAAGGCAAAGATAGAAAAAAAAAAAAAGCTTTTGAAGTTTGGATTTTAAAGCAAGCTTTGCAGGCTAATTAGGCTAATTGACTTGACATTCACTTTATGACTATCACTCCCTCAGTTGTTACAGCTAGGTTAACAATATCTGAACACTTAGTTGCAAGTAACAATATGTACAAGACAATCTACTGGGTTCTGGAAAACATTCAGTCTTCGATATGCAAAACTCATTTTTTACAGCAAATTGAGAAAAGAGAAACATTCATCGAACATGAGCAGAGCTGCATGAAGTATTTAGCTGCAGTTAGGAAATAGCAACTGTCGTTTTTAATGAGACAATGAGATGGATGATTGGCTTTTGTCAATCAGAAAATTTGCCTCCGCTGAAGAGGTATGTGAACTTTTGTGGTGCGTCAAACATGAATAATGGTTTATTTATAGAAGCGCTAAGAGACAGAGGAAAACAAAAATAAGAAAATGGAGCATTTGGCATTTTTCAGAGGCGGATATCATTTCTAAGATCCTTCCTTACAGGTTGTTTTGGATACATTATCTGAATATATAAAGACCACGGAGATGGACACTAATAGCTTAGCTAAGATTGGTAATTGTAAGCCTGTGGACAAAGGGCATAAAACCTTGAGTTCTCGTCTCTTCAAGGAAACTGGTGCGTGTCATTTATGAGACGCTGAGAGTTTAAGGGCTACAACATACAAGATATGACACATACCAACAATATGTCTTTTCTACAAGACATCTGGTGTATTCATGCTCTCTAAAATGAAGAAGCTCAATAACTTATATCAGTTTCAGCTGAAGATATTAAGAAATGGGGGCAATTTTTAAAGAATTTTTAAGCCAATGTGTGTGTTTCGCATTGACTTAGCCCCGTCAGTGGACACATTACTACCAGAGAATCAAATCGTGTTCTCATTTTTCGAGTGACATCCAAAATCCATCTGAATACCACATTAAAGACACAACTATCTCATTGCACCACTGAAAACAGGCTCAACCCATCTTTCATAAAAGACCTCCATGGATGCTGTTACTTTCCGCCTGTCCGTCTTCATGCCCTCACGTTCTCATTGTTTTGATTTGATCTGGAAAAAAATGAGAAAAGCAGGGAATCAGCAAAATATAACCACCATAAAGAGCAGCAACAGCCTAATTGGGGCACCCTCGATTCACACAGCACTGTTAGTCCAGAAATTCCCTATGGGTCACTTGACTAAAATAAGACTACAGTCACTATAACACAGAATACATGGTAAGGAAATTAAATAATATATTTTAAAGCTTCACAGTAACACAATATTTAAAAAGGTACAGTGTGTAATATGTAGTGGCATCTAGCAGAACAGACTTGGCAGAAATGGAATTTAATGTTCATAATGTTTTATTAAGTGTACAATCACCTGATGATAAGAGTCGTTGTGTTTTCATTACCTTAAAATGAGCCATTTATATCTAAATAAGGAGCGGGTCCACGTTCACGGAGGCAACTATGTTGCACTGATATGTATTTACAGTTGCCCAGAATGGACAAACCTGGCACTAGTGAGGGACTTTTGCATTTTGCATTGACGGCGGAAATGACCGGTTTGAAAGACAGAGAAGAATAGCGAGCGGCTACTGTTTCCTACCAAACAATTTATATTGTGAGAAGTTTGAAACCACAATCTGATAAAGGATGAATGCCAAATCACAGAGCGTGAATCACTGGCAAAGAAACAAAAACTCCAAGACGCTAAACAATATAGTGATGGCATAAAACAATAATAAACATTGTTAAGTGTGAGTTGACTTTCCCAGATGGAAATCTCTGACGATAGAGAAGTGTTACAACCGACCGTAATATATATTTCCCCCTGCTGCTGATGGTACAGAACCTAGATAATGTACAATGTTTATCAGCAGTACGTTAAAGAAAAGAAATTCTGCCACATATGACCTTAAATATTAGCACACTGTAGCCTCAGTCTGTGCCTCTCACACAGCTGGTGGTAATTTCACTTCAGCAGGATTTATTTAGATTTATTCCTCGTCTGTTGGAGTAAGGCAACACATGGAGCTATTTTTGATATTTCAGGTGCCAAAGACAGTCAGAGTAATGACTTCATGTGACAGACAAACTGTTTAGTTTTACAGACTAAGTAATTAAATATATCTTTACCTCATCACTTGAACTAGTAGAAATACTCAACAAGTTCATATTTAGAAAATGACTTTCTTGTCCGTGGGGGCCGCCGTAGCTTCTGGAGCTTTGCCAGCGTCTTTGGAAAGGGAGGGGTGTGTTGCAATATAGAACCTCACAGCTAGATGCCGCTAAATACTCCATCTATTACACACTGTACCATTAACACAGCACTCACGAAACACAGAGTACTCACTGTATAATTTGATCTATGGAATGATTTGAATGAGAGCGTTAAACATGATAAAAAAAAAAGAAAAGTAGACGATGTTGATGTGGTGGAACAGACCACACTGGGCAGGCTTATACAAAGTTATGTGCTGTATATCCTCCAGTCATACAGAGATATGCAATACATAAACAAACATATAATCCTTTTTGATGTGGTAAAAAACTGAGACAGCTTAAAATTCTTAACATTTGTAAGATTATCTTTAGAAAGGGTCCTAATCATTAAATGAGCTGTGGCGCTGGTAGCCGGCCATATCAGTATTTTAGCAGATTACATTTCTAAAGTAACATTAGCTGCTGTTGCTCTCTGTTAGTGGAGCAGAGTGAGGCACTGAGACGAGGCACTTAACAACATGCATTGTTTACAAAGAAATCCGCAGTCCAGCAGCATTTGGCAGCTGAAACAAATCGTCCCCAGGCTTCTATAGGCAACCAGGAGATCCAGAGAAGGTCTCATGTTTCACATTGCATTACAACCTGCTCACATACGGCCATGCACATTGCTACAAATTGATACACAGAGCCCCTTTAACAAATAAGCCACTGCACACCATCCTACAATACACTAAAAGGCCAACTGATGAGAGGATCATGTTTGGAGTAAAAATACACAAGGTTCTTGTTGCTAATCAAACATCGTCATATATGCACTCATTGGTTCATGTTAAACTTAAGGTTATAGAAGTAATTAAAGTCAATAACACAGAATAACTAATATAGGGCCCTATAAAATCCGTTTTATTTTTTCCCAATTTCCATTTTATCTTTTCCCAAATTCCGTTTTTTCCGTTTTAATTTTTGGGAATTCCGTTTTTTCCATTTAAATTTGGGGAATCCAGTTTTTTTTAAACCTTTTACTCTTATTTTACTACTAAAACAGTGTTTCTTTAATGTAAATTACAAGATGTACACAAATTAAATAGAAATTACCTTAAATTTATTGAGGTGACAAACACATTTCCTCAATACTGTACCGTGGAGTACACTAAAGTGCATCAAAAACATCTGATTTCATACTGTCTACATACAGTAGTATAATTTGTGTTTTTATGGGTTTAATTTTGGTTTCATTGAATAAAGACATATGGTCAGCTCTCAGGCAGATCCAGAAAATGTTTGCATACCAAAATTGTTCTGAATTTAAGTTGTAAATATTCAAAAAATTAGCAAAGATGACCAACGAAATGAGAAATTATACTGTTAATTATACAGTGAAAACACCAACCCTCCCCCTGTCCTCTGAGTTCCCAGCCCAGGCAGAGTCAGCTAAGAGGGCTGTGGCTAACGGGGCTACCTAGCTAACAGCAGCTACTGTTAGCAGCAGTTAACAGTCACTTTGGTGATATGCCGATAATATGAATCGGACAGGTGGCTAACTCTCTCACATTACAACTTTAATTATGATTTCTCAGGTCTGCTTCTTTGCAAAACAACAGTTCACCTGACACATACAAGTTGTTCTGGAACTGCTCGGCTCTGCGCCGAGGGGTTAATGAGTTAATGAAAGACAAATAGTGGCATGCTTTGTTGTCCACCAAACTGCACTCTTAAGTTCAGCACATATAAACAGTCATCGTACCTTGTAACCAGTCGACTCCCTCCTGTAAACCTTCTCCTTTCAGAGCGTCGGTGGCACTGAAACGTATCAACGCATCACATTTAAATAAAACGATATCTGAAACTGACGGCTTTGTCAGAAGAAATGTCAAAACTGAAGACATCACGACAATTTCAGTTGTAGAAAATAAGCAGGTCACACAATTCAGACCAGTCAACAGTGAAACGCTTTTAAAATATGCGAGTGGCTAGTAGTTAGCACTCACCAGCCAAAAAAACAATGGTCGTCTATTAAAGCTGGTAAAATGTTAGCATTCACTTGCTATTTTGTGGATAGGAAAAAAGGTTCACTCTGTGAGTAACTATGTTGTTTCTGTCATGTTTGGATTTAACCATCCGTACAAACTCACACAGTGTTGTAAGCATTTAATGTTCACAGTCTAGGTGGGGAGCAGCATGTGCAACCGCTGCATCAGATGTTTTATACTACTTCTTGCGTTTAAAGCTAAAAAAATCATTACAAATTGCCAATCACAGATATGCCTCAAGGTATTTGTCCGAGATCCGTATAAAAGGCATAACCTTCATATGACAAACAAGTGACTGCTTTACTAGCATACAAATGTTTACTCAATCAGCTAGTTCGGGTGTCTCCTATAGAGGAGGTGTGATTTAAAAAACTACAGCATTATTTCACAGCTGATTACAATTTGTCCACGATAACTTCACCACTGTTTTCTCCATCACACAGGCATACAGGAATACTGGTAAATTAATTAGCGTGTTCATACCAGATGTGCCAGGGTTTGTCTTTGATGTTCTCCAGACATAGCAGCTGTGAGACCTTGACTGAAGACAGAGCATCTCTGACATCCATTTTGTTAGCAAAGAAGAGGATGGGGATTCTCCTGTGTTTAATGTCTGTAGTGACAGTGAGAGAGATAATGTCAGAAATTCCATGCCATTCAGTTCTAATACAGTGAAACAATGCCGTGAAACCAAGTCAACTTGGAAACAATAATGGCAGCGAGTCAAATCAAGATTCAAGAATCAGGTCAAATGTACATGAACGCACCAGGATGGTTCAGTAACGTGTCCAGTTCTTCTTTGGCTACAACCATCCTCAGTTTGTCCGCACTGTCGATCACAAATATGATTGCCTGGCCTTCCCTGAGAATTCGAAGAGATCACAGAAATTAATGTGTATAAAGACGGCAAACAGGACACAGGAGTGTGTCACTAGAGCACTCACTTGTAATAGTGTTCCCATAGGTTCCTGTATCGACCTTGACCAGACATGTCGAACACCGTGAAGGAAAGACTATGAGAAGAGCAGACAAAAAACCTTTGTGAGCAGAATACATCAAATGTGCTATAAAATTAGATTGATTTATTTGAGACAGAAAAATGCAACTATGAGAAGATAACAAAACATGTTTTAAAAGTCCAACAATTTGTCAAACACTAACCTGGACGTCTTGAACTTCTCTATGCTGAAGCCAATAGTTGGGACAATGTCTTGTGCCTGGGCCTGAAAGACAAGACAAGACAAGACAAGACAAATACAGTATAGATTAACAAAACAAAACAAAGTAGGAAGCACACATTAGCAACATTTCTTAAATCCATTGCAAGTTAAACATAAACATGCTAGTTCACCATACTCAACGGATCCATACATAATTATAGGAAGATAACGTAGATGATTAGTTGTGTAATCAATAATTTGGTGGGTACATCAAAACCAGTGTGTGTCTGTGAGGGAAAAAAAACATTTCTGAAATCAGTTGAGTTAGAAAGCATTTGGGCAGACTTACATTAGTGGGCTTCAGGTGGTTGATGATGGTAGTTTTTCCACTGTTGTCCAGACCAAGACACAGCACATTCACCTCCTTCTTCAGCCCCAGCCATCCTGCCAACTTGTCAAACAGCCCCATTAGCTAGCCAGCAACCATCAGCTGTTTGTTTGATCTACAAGAGAAAAGGACCATAGGTACAGTGAAAGTTAGAAAGTAATAGCATCTTTTGCAGAGGCTTTTTAAGGCTCCATTGGCAGCTGAAATAAAACAAATATTAATGAGAGGAGTAGCTCTGCGCTTCTATACTTACATTTCATTTGAGTTGTTCCTGTTGTTCAAATATATGAAGGTACATGCACCTAATACAACCGCACTAGGTGTTTAGCTGGGTGGCTAATTAGCATCCGCTACTCTGGTAGAAGCCGTTTCAGCTAACACAGTTTAAAGCTAACTGCGGAGAGAAGACGTTCGTGTTTACTAGCTACAGAGAAACTCTCCATTGCAACTATCAACAAAATATAACCAAATAAAAAAAAGAGTTGTCTCTCGGCGACTTTTATTCCCTAACCGTAGCTTAAGCTGACATGCTTAGCGAGCTCTCACCAGGGTGTAACGTAATTACCATTCGCTAACAGCTATTTAGTTAATCTCTTGTTGTTTCTGTTGCTAGCTAGCCTTAGCCAGCGTTTAGCATGTCACTATTTTACACAAGCAGTATGTGACCTCAGCATTAGACACTCCCTCTGTGGTAACTGATTGATATCGCCAGTTTTACACGTCAGACATAAAATAAAACGCAATGAGGTGAACAAGCCTGAAGCGCAAATTAGCTTGCATAACGTTATGGGGATACTGGTGAAGCTAATACGCTAGCGGGTGACATTATCGGGTACTAGCTTGTTAGCTTGTCTTATCCTTCCACAGCCTGGACTCTCACCTGTGATTCAGCCTTGCGTTCTTGCGTCCAGGTTGTGCTTAACGCTCCCCTCTGCTAGCTCATGAAATAAGCAGGGTCAGACCGATGTTTCATTCATTTCTCCTCTCCTCTCTCTCATGCTCCCTCGGCTCACAGGGGAAACAGAGTTATTTACAGTGTGTTGCTGGGAGACCAAGAGACCGGACTCGAGCCTGCCACCTGCAGGACAAACAGAGAAACACACCTGACAGTGTGGCGCTGACACAAGCAACAGGACTGCGGTGCTACAGCAACCACAACATTTCTAGTTGGTGGTGGTGGAGCTTACTGTCTGTTGTTAGATTTATTTTTTGTTTGATTAGTCTAGCTGTTTGGTTTATTTTGAGTTAGAGTGCATTAGGGTCTGACATTTTGGGAGAAGTGGTTTTGACTGGAGAGCAACGACATTTATATTGAATGTACAACGACGTGACAGTCTCAGAAACACACATTTAAGAATCCTTATCAGTGTGCTGTCACACTAGTGGGATGCATGACTCCACACTGGCAACATAAACCTTTCCTAAGAAAGGTAAAAAAATATTTATATAATTCAGAAATTCAGTAATAAGTCTTTAACAGGGTTGGTCAAACCTTTTTGCCTAGAGGGCAAAAACCAAAACTTGATGGTGGACCACAAGTCAAGGTGGATGCAAAATGTTATACAGAAGCCCTGAAAAGCAAGCGAGGAGAAAGTCATGCTTGTGCATTTTAGTCAATTGTTTTCTCTCCGATGTTTATGACTTAAAACAAGTTTAAAAAGTCAAAGTTCCTTAATTTTTTTACAAGCCTCTCAGTGCTTCCGTAGTGCTAAGATCTCAAGTTCCCTTAATTGATTGACTTCCTAAACGGAGAGCTCAGATTATGAAAAATGATTGATAATAAAGAGCATTTTATCTCAGGGCCTCACGTTGGGCAACTCTGGTCCATAAGTTAAGTACTTTAAGGCTATGAAAATAATAAGTCACAAGAGTAATAAAATAATAAGTAATAAAAAATTACGTACAAAACAAATGCAACCAACTTACTGCAAATTATTTCTCAGGTTTGTGAAGTTAAAACTGAAAAAAAACAAACATGTTTTTGCACAATGTACAATGTAACCTAACCCTATCGTGAACACATCCCACTTTTATTTTCATCACTTTTAAACAGTTTTATTGACCTTTTTCCAGTTTCTGCAACTACATTTGTTAGTTGATTTACCTCAAAAGACAGCCAGCACCTTGAAAAACATAGGCTATAACTGTGTTTAAAAAAAAAAAAAAAAGATTTATAATGCCACATGAATTTGTATGGAGTGTTAAGAAAATGTGTTTGCCACATTGTTTTTCGCCACTGTGTTGGCCCCTTGAGGCTGTGACTCTTTGACCTTCCATAAGCACCTCTTTGACAAACTCACCTGACAATTCTTCATGTCCAGAAAACGTGTCAGTCTCTTGAGTGACAATAAGTGGGACACAGTCATAGTTCATGTGTTTGTCAGCAAGCGAGTGTGCATCCATGGATGTGTGTGTGTGTGTGTGTGTGTGTGTGTGCTAATCAACCTACTTTGAGGAGAGATACGCTCCAGCCTGGTTTGGTTAAAGTCTCAGAGAGTAAAAACAAAGTATTAAAATAGGGTCGTTTATTAAGGAACAAACATACTGAATAAAACAAACAACTTCCACGAGACTTTTTGTACAAGACATACTGCATTATCATGAGGATAGAACGTACATTTCTATAAAATCTTTTGACATTCAGCGGTCTTCAGTTCAAAAAACATGATTGTATTCACCATTCTGTCGCTCTGTGTTTCTGCTGAATTGTTTCATTAACCAGCTGAAAAAAAAAAAAGGTTGTTGTTAAGACTCGCACGCTGCACCACACGTTACCGTACCTGTTATCCCGTCCACGTCCTCTCTGGTCATGAGGTAACAAGACTTGAGACCAATCAAAGTCAATAGAAACCATTGGATTGTCACTTGGAAAGAGAAGAGGTATTGGTGAACACTTGAATAGACACTAGAGAGAAGAAGTCCTATATTCAAGTGAATGCTAGTATTTGCTGAGATAACAAAGAGGCCGCATTTGGCCAACGCTGACAGAGGTTTGTTGTTGTGGAGGCTGTGGTGACGATGATCCGTAAGATGATGAGTTGTGGTCTAGCAGCTCTCGCATGAGTAGCGTATGGTACCTGCCACACCTAACAGTCTGGTGCTTGTGCAGTTAGTTGGATGAAGATGCCAAAGGAGCTCCGGTTTGTTTCCCAGCTCACACACGCACACACACACACACACACACACACAAAAACACACACACACCACTGTCTGTCTTTGTGCAAAGGGTCTCACACTTGAAAGCCGCTCTGTTGGATGTGGTGAAGCTGCAGGCGGAGAGACTGTATGCTGCTTATGATTCTCCTCTGGTGACCAATCAAACAGATCCCGATGCGCCTGATGTCACTGCAGGGGGAAGAAGGGGAACATCATGACAAACGCTTCTTTAACCTGCAAGAAGCATACTGTACAAAAAACTTGATGATATAGATATAACCATATTTAGCATGGCAGGATGATATACCCTAATAGTGCTGTAGTAGCACTGATAATGTGGTTCAGTGTGGAGTGACGATACAGTGACAAACAGTGTGTTCATGTGGTGTCAGGATGAAAATTCACTTTAAAGCCACCTCAAGAGGGAACAAAAGTCTGCAAAACTCTCGGTACACAACTTGCTGACTATTTTCATGTTAAATACTACTGCATAATATGCTAAATAGTACTCCCCCCTGGTGTGACCTTGCATGAATCTCTGGCATAAACTATTATTCATCTTATTCATCAAGCTAGTTATATACTTATCAGGCTTCTGATGAGAAAATGAATGCAGGGTAACCCAGGACACATGGAGAATATTGTGGCATCTTCAAATTTAAAAAGGTGGGCATACATGATACAAACATACAATACAGATATGTTCTTGATGGATCTCATCGACTTCATTAGAATGTCACCATCCTCTGATGTCACTGTGCGTCCCTTACGTGTGCTTTTAGATACTGTGAGCTGCACTCTGTGTAATTTGTCATCACTCACTCTATACTCATGGTCGAAATGGAATCCAGTGTTGTGTATCCTGCTGCAAGGAAGTTGTTCTTGTACTGGCTCATCTTGATGGAGTCGAGCCAGTCGCCGATAGAGATGAACAGAGGGTAGTCCGGCATGTCCTCCGGGGAGTCAGGGAAACTGAGACGACAAACAGGAAGTTGAGGAACATAGAAAGACAAGTTAGATTACAGATTTTTAATTGCACCTAAGAACCTTAAACAATGAAGGAATAAAAATCAATAATAAAAATCATACAGTATGCTAAAGACAGTATTGTGAAGTTTACAAAACATATCTATCGTGGTCTAAAACATGTAAAAACCGTCGCTGTCACACAGTGTCTGTGTGATCTGATCCTTTACCTCTGCACGTCATTCACCAGAGTGAGCAGACTACTGGGATTGATTATTAGTTTGTCCAGGAATGAGAGCACACTGTTAAAGTGCGGGCGCTGGCCGGACTCCTTCTGCCAGCAGTGCAACATCAACTGGTGCAGCGTCACGGGGCAGCCCATTGGTGCCGGTAGACGGTAGCCTTCTTCAATCGATAAAATGACCTGAGATGAACATCGGTTAAAAAAAAATTATCTATGTGTTTGTTGCGTCAGCGTTGATGGAGTCTTAATGTGATCAGCGACTTACGTCTTGATTGGACATCTCCCAGTAGGGCCTCTCACCATAGGACATCACTTCCCACATGACGATGCCGTAGCTCCATACGTCACTAGCCGAAGAGAATTTCCCATAAGCAATAGCCTCTGGTGCCGTCCAGCGTATTGGTATCTTTCCCCCCTGACACGCAGACGAGACTTTTGTTGAGCAGGTATTCAACATCTCATTAACTGTGACATCCTGAAATAACCGTCCAATCCACACACTCACCGTAGCGGTGTAGGCTGCTTCACTGTCGTCCTCGAGGATCCTGGACATGCCAAAATCAGACACCTTGCACACCAAGTTCTCATCCACCAAGATGTTGCGAGCGGCTAGGTCCCTGTGAACGTAGCCCATCTCTGAGAGGTAGGTCATGCCTACTGCGATGCCACGCATCATGCCGACCAGTTGGAGCACTGTGAACTGGCCGTCCCGGGTCTGGAGTGAGAAAAAGACGGGACAAATATGACTCATGGTAGAAGTGTACATCTTTAGGAGATGGGCGCACCGCTGTGAACATTTTACTCTGCTCACCCTGAGGAACGAATCGAGCGCTCCGTTTTCCATGTACTCAACCACTATCATTATCGGTCTGCCTGAGGAAAAAGGGTAAAAAGACATTATTTGAGAAGGGAACAGAGAAAAGTGGCTACATTCAAAGAATGAGCAGTTGGACATATGGAACTTACTCTTGGTGACCACTCCATCCAGCCTGATAATGTTGGGGTTGTTGAACTGTCCCATGATCGAAGCCTCACGCAAAAACTCTCGCCTCTGCTGATCCATATAGCCGCCTTTCAGCGTTTTGATTGCGACGGCGATGTCCATCCTTCCAGGTATACGCAACCGACCACTGCAGACTTCTCCAAATTCACCTGACGAAACAACACAACACACCACATAAAGAGGGCATATCATCTCTCTTTTATCATAAGACGTGTTCCAGGCAAAATTACATTTACAGTTAAGTATATGTGCTATTTATTGAATAACAACAGCTACATCAAGATACTGTTTGTTGACATCCGCCCAGCATTTAATACAAGCTAGTAAGAGAAAGCATCCTGAAAACATCCTGGAAACTATAAGAAACTGGTCTGGTTCTTGCACAGCCGTGGGCAAGAAGGCTCAGCAGTGATTAAAACCGCCCAGAACATCACTGGCACCCATCTGTCGAGCATCAGTGACATCAGTGAAGTGGGGTGTCTGCAAAGAGCCCAAAGGATACTAAAAGAAAACACCCACCCCAGCCACAGCCTGGCAAAGAATACAGAAGTGTCCGCTGCTGTACCGCCAGACTACGGCTCTGTACTCTGGCGGTACGGCAGCGGATACTTCTTTATTCTTCCCTGAGGCTGAGAGAATCCTCAAATCATCGTCCACACTCTGTAAACTGTAAAAAAGTTAGTTTTTTGTTTCTTTTTGTGTGATGTAGCTAAAATGGACTCAAACACAATTTCATTTTGCAACACTGGCATTGTTAAAAGGTAAATACTAATATTTAATGTAAATGTAACCTTGATGTCCTTGTTTACTTATTGACGTCCAATAGAGGCACCAGTATCAGATTAAGGCTGTTTCATAATCAGTTCAAGGTTCTTTGTAGTACATTTAAATAATGTTTGATGTATTAATATCACTAAACAGTTGGTAAATCCAAATGAAACGAGAGAGAAATGTGGAAACTGTAACGGTGTCCTGCAGTTACATTGCCATATAGAACATGTGAAGGTACCCACTGCCCCCACCAGATGGAACTCATGTCACAGAAAACTGGATAATGGGAAGGCACGGTCACGATTACTCAGGGGCGAAACAGCAGACACAATCTGTTCAATGTAATGAACCATCTAACATCATTATTCATAGTCGGCAGCACTGCTCCTCTAAGGTACAACAACATAAATTACTTTAAAATCAGTTTGCTAAAAAGTTAAGCTTACACTTTATGAGGCTTGACATTTCTTGTAAAATAAAAGACGTTACTCAACATAAAATGTGTCAGTGGGACATTATCATAAATACTGCCATTCTGCCATAAATACAAAAAACTCATGCACACTTATGTGCACATCTATTTTACCTGCACCAATCACCCTCTCGATGCATATGTATGAGGGGTCTATCTCTTTGGCGAATTCCTCCACAGCCTGAGTGGGATCTTCATACGTGTCTGGATCTACGTAGGTCTTTATCCCGGAGAACGGGACTGAAAGAGCAGAAACATACAGCATGAAGCTTTTGACAAACCCCATATAGTGGCACTGCAGGAATATGCACTATTCAGGACGAGATCAGAGTATGCGGGTGAACATAGACAGAGACACTGAAAGGTCTTAAACACACTGATAACCTGCTGAACGTTCCATGGCTTCTTTACAGAGGTTTGTTGGCAGCGTTAGCTCGTCTTACAGAATAATCATAGTCAAGTCAAAACCATGTATACAGGCATTGTTAGCTTTTTACAGACGATTCAGATGGAGATTCTGATTTCAAGACGTAAGAATCAGTACTGACGGGTATAAGTGACATGTGTGCCTTATGTGCATGAGTGCAGATTAGATTATCTGTGCATGTCATTCGCACACAAATGTTGGACATCTTAACATGCAGCACAATGCAATCAAGTGCTTTAGGGTTTAAGTTTGTAGCCTTAAATCTCAAAAGTGGGTCGGCAGTTTGGAACCAGCTCACTGGACTCTGATTTGGAAAATAAGGTTTGACATTTTACTTTCTGGAGCGTATCCCGTCCATACCCATTCTCCTTTAGTGCACCACATTGTTGTTATTTTCATGATTTATTCAAAATGCAAAACAAAACTTTCATTCAAAAGGTTTGCCTGTATAGAAGATGTCATCTATGGACTCCAGCCCTGCAATAACTTCAGCTATATCTAAACATATAATGTTCTACTGTGTGCCAGAAAAGTTGACCCGTGCTTTAACTATGGGGCCATAATGAATGTTGTACTCGCTCCAATTCTGCTGTAAGGTTTTTCTGTTTGTTTTGTCAGGGGAAAGGGGAAAAACGAGCTGAGAAAACGCCTCAGTGCAGCGTATAAAGACATTGCAGGCAGCCAGGCTTCAGCATCCTCCTCACTGTCTGAGGCTGGGGACGTTGTTGCAGTGAGCGCTGTGCACAATGACTGGCACAAATGATAACTTGAAGCCGCCCCTGGTGCACCTCAACAGATGAGCTGGGGACTAAATGTACTTTATAGCTGTGTCAGCTCATATTGGGGAAGGTTGAAGGCTTCGCCTGAGATGGATTCCAGTTTTGGAGTCTACACTGTACCTCTCCGGGGTGCCTAAGCTCAGCTCCATAATAGAACAAACCTTTTTTCTACCAGTTTTGTTGAGCCTACTGGCATCCCCTGCCTGCGTGACGCCTCCACAGCAAAGAACAAACAAAAAGAAAAGACTGTGGGCAAGGATTACAACTACTAAAACAATGTTTTTATTTGATAAAAGACACTTAAATGTACGCGTATGTGTTGAAAAGACTGCTATCATCTTTTCACATGTGCTCGGCTCAGATGATGTGCAAAAACGAAAGTAACAACAAATGCATTTTGAGGTAACTGTGCAGCAAATTCAAAGTTCTGCGCACTGGAGGAAAAGACGCAGAAGACAGCATGACGACAAGCAGAAAGAAGCCGAGCACTCGTCGAGAAGGGCCTTGTGTCTATTTCCTGGCACAGACACAACATATGGGCACATATTGGAATGTCAGCATGCTACGATATTTTTATTAAGAGTCCTTCATGTTCTTGGATCAATCACAAATCAGGCCCTCAGACAATGGAGCAGTCAGGTTTGTCTCAGGACAACTTGGGCCCCTGCAGGCCTCAGATCGAACCCTCCAAGAGCTCTCACCGAACTGTCTTATTAAATTACAGGACACCATTTTGTTCCCCAAGAATGATACGCCTCCCCTGTGGGCCAATCAATAAGCCTGTTTTTATCTGTAATTGTAGCACCACACTTGGGTCAATCCTGTAATTCTTAAAACGGAACAGCGGTTACCCAAGCTTTGTCACAATCCAATAATGGGTGTATGACATACTGCGAGCGGTGGCTGGCAGATTTAGCACAGACATAGGGCCAAACTGCAGCATGCACAATCAATAGTGCACGCGCGCACACACACACACACACAGAAGAATTTGTAAGAGATATTTCTGGTGTAGATACAGAGCATTGCATTTGCGACAATAGCATAGTTTGATCAACCAGTGTGTGTGTGTGCTGTATATGTGTCGAGCTGCAACCTATTATTGATTAATCTGACCATTATCTTCATTTTGTCTATCGGTGTCAAAATAGTTTTATTTATGGTGAACCCATTTCCCATTTCCCAGAGCACTGTCTTCAAAATGCTTCTTTTGTCCAAACAACAGTTCCAAACCAAAAGACTCTTCATTTGCTATCATAGATGACAGGGAAAAGCGGCAAATCTTCACATTGAAGAAGCTGTTTGACAGTTTTTGCTTGAAAAATGACAGAAAACAATAATTGGTCTGACATAATAATCGCTTATTCAGTTGATCGTTGCAGTTCTAATGACTTGTGACTTGTACCCTAAGAAATTGAAAACTAAAGCCCTGGGAATTGGAGCATGCAGTCGTTTGAAGACATAACACAAACACACACACACACGCTATGAAGGAAATCATATATAGTACCGTGTCCACTGTGGAAGCGCGTCCTCCTCTTCTCCTCTGACTTCATCCTGGCTTTAATGTAGCCCTGACACCTGCACGGGTGAACCAGCTTTTGTAAGAATCACATTCACCAACACATAAAACAAATCTTCTCTCCTTCTCCCAAAACCCCCCTCAATTTTCCTGTGCTCAAAAGCACGGTGAATTAGATGCCTCTACTGGCAAGAAACAAGCGTGACATTTCACAGATTTACCACCCACATGAGAAAAGGTGGAAAAGTGCACTTTTCTTTTGGCAGCAGAAACTTCTTTAAAGCTGTTTTAAATAGGCTCTGTCTGTAATGCCGAATCATCAGTCTTTTGGTTTGCAAAGACGGCCATTTTCCTCTTTTCTATCGCCCGTTCCTTAGGAGCTGTCGTTCTCTATATTTTCTTCCATTTTCCCCTCTTTTATCCTATTCAGCATCCCACAAATTCAAGGCTTTCAAGGCTCAGTCTCCATAGAGAGGCAGAGTCTAGACATAAGTAGCAATCAAACACTGGTATTCAAGAATCAGAACAATATGCATTCTCTGTGTAAAAACCCAACAGAAAGGGGCTACCCTTTGAACATGTCATCACAGGATTAAGATGTTCTAATACTCTTGACTCAGTAAGTGTTCATTAATATGAAACAAGTTTCAAAGCCTGTTCTAAGAAAACCATTATTGACATGTAGACTCAGTTGAACCAGGGTCCAAGAGACGTTAAAGACAAAGCAGTTATTGTAAAGTCTCATTCACATATTGCAGCCTTTCTGCTTCGGTATCCTCGGATGTGGCCAATTCCTGGCACCTGAGAGGTTGAATACAATCAGTGAAAAACATCCACGTCTCTGAATGCACAGAAACAGGGACACCTTTTTGAGAGATATCCGGATACCTGTGACGTGGGCTCATCTGTGCAGCAACATTGTCTCTGAAAATTAGGGGATAGGGTTAGGGACTGAGATTCTCCCAAAAAACATTCATAGTATTGTTGATACATGTATTCTAGGCAGGACTTTTCAAAGTGAACCTGATTAAGGCGTGGATGAAACAAGTGAAGTTAAGAGTTGTGTGAATCCGACTTGGAACACATAACAGAGATGTGGAACAGGAATATTTGCATGCATAATATTTGCATGATGCCAAGTGTCCACCACTTTGTTTCAGAATATAAAGTTTTCTGTAAAGTAAGACACATCGCTCCCCTTTTCGGAGTTCAGATATGTTCCGCAAAATGCGGTTCACAAATTGAAGATTAATGATCAGCTAATCAGCTCGTATCACAATTAAGTAAAAGTCCGGGCGTCGTGTTGACTGACTCTGGGCCATTTTTCATTGTTTATTAATAAAGTGCCACTAATGGGAAAAGCCTTTGAACCAGAATCAGACCGAAGACAACAGTCTGAGATAACCTGTGGAAGTTAATGGAATGGAGCAAACTGCTGGTACATGCATTACATGCTGAGTAATTAGGCAGAAAATTGGTTCAGTCATTTGGAAAATAAGAGTGTCTGCTTGCTGGCAAAAGAGAGTCCATTAACAGACTTCTGGTTGTAGTGCCACTCAGGAGATTATGAGCGGAGAAGCACGGAGTTGCGTGCGGGCGTGTTAAGATGGCACTGAAGTGAAACGGGGGGTTCTCTCACCGGCCAGTGATGAGGAGGAAGAGGGTGAGGATGACCAACAGAGAGAAGCCTCCTACAGACGCCGTGACGACCACCAGAACTTGACCCTGATCGGCAATATCAGGATCTGAGGATATTGAGACATAAAAGAGAAAAGCAGACCGATTAGCACCTGAGCTCAAACCAGAGAACTGACACTACACGGTGACACAAAGCTGACCACAATGAATGGATTAGAAACAATATTACATTTGCTGTCTTGCAGGATTAAAACTTCCTCCATGTTTATCAGGCATTCGCTCATTTTCTAGTATCCTCAAGGCCCCCGGCCAGACATCGAAGAACCAGCTGCATCGAAGGCAGACTGTTAAGTCGCCCCGTGTCTCCCGTGTCTCGACCTGAAGAGCTGCACTTGACCACACTACACACACGTCTACTTGCGGTAAACGCAACAACTTGCGTTAAACGGGGGAAATCATGGAGACTAGGTGCGGGGAGCTTTCCCTTTCTTTTTCTGTTTCGTTTTCCCTTTTCTGTTTCGTTTTCTGTTTTCGTTTTCCCTGATTTCCCTCAATCAGACTGATTTATCTCACTGACAAGCCCCCCGACAGTTCTACTTGCTCAATCAGCCATAAAGCTGCCGACAAGGGCCGTCTAGTGGCTATGGTGCAGGACACATCACACCAACTAAAGCCTCATGGACGGCCCTGACAATGCCCATTTGTGGACATGTGGGCTTCATGCTCACTGAGCTGTCGCTTCTGAAATGTTATAAATATTAAAACTATTCTGAACAACAGAATACATGTATCAACATGTTTTTTATTATAAAAATGTGCATCTTCACGAGAGCATTTTGACGTTCCTCATGACTCAAATAAGCAACTTTGTGACAAAATGTCCATGAATTCATTTATTTCCTTAATTGACAATTTTTGCTTTTTACCGGCTGGTAAATATTACCATTATCTTTAGCAGCGTCTGATTTTATTTCCAATCAGGAAAATGAGAGGTAGCAGGAGACAGATGTATCTCTGACTGATGAGCCTCTGCGCTTGTGTCTGATTCACGTGACATCTGTTGAAATAAACACATTTTTGCACGATGTGCCCTCAAAAGATTTAACTCTGGATAACTTTTGAGCACCGTTGGCAAAGACCTGGTCTTGGTTGGTGTAAAATGAGGAAAAAACAGACGAGAAACAGGAAAAAAGTCAAAATCGCTGTATTGTGTGTGACCTAAAGCTATATGAGAGGATGCGTTATGCGGGTTGAATGAAGTCAGATTGAAGACGACGTATACGTGGAGGCACAATCCGAGCATATAAATGGAGTAAATGGTAGTATGAGAACGTGGAGGTGGACATTTACATATTCATCACTTTAAGTGTGTTTCTTGGAGGAGGCTGTGCATTCCTGCATATTTCAGGATTAGAATCAGCAGAGCGTTATGTGTGCATCAGGAACTTAAAGCGCTTATAAACATTTAAATAAATGGCTCATGCCTGAGGAAGCACTGATGAGTTTCACTGATCCATGGCAAAGAATGACCATAAAATGTCGCCATGGGTTTTATGGAGTTGTCGATCAACACAGATGACTCCAGATCTATCGCTTTGAAACGCCCATCTTCTCCCGTGCGTTGTTTTAAACACAAAAGTCACAACACAACTAACTGGCATTTAAACACCAATCTAGCTGACTAAATGAATGAATATGAGAGCCATTCCTCCCTATAACACAGCGAGCACAAACACAAACACAACTCCCTGGTGCTCCCTCCTCCACATTCGTACCCTCGGGTGTGGTAAAGAACTCAAAGTTGGGGCTGTACGCTGTGTATCCAGCAGCGGTGCGAGCGCGCACATGGAAGACGTAGACAGTCGAGGGTCTGAGGCCCGTTACCACCACGCTGGGGGCTTTGGTCCGCGTTGATGAGTAGCTCAGCTGCTCTTGCTCCTAGGAAAGCACGGACAGATTGCCAGAGATGATAAACAAGAGCAAGTTTTTGGCAGACAAATGTGCGTGTGCATAAACCCATTATCACAGCAACGTTTGAAACAAAACACATAATTTTCATCCTATTAACTATCTGAGCAGATGGTGAACAAAGCAGAGACACCAAACACATTACGGATGGCTCTGCTCTTACATTTGGATGTTTTGTATGATAACAATGCACATCGCTCTGTGAGCAGCGATTGTTATTTGTCCATGTAATCACTTGCCGTTGCTCATTTCACTGCTGCAATGACTGTAATACAAACCGCTGTTGTTGCTAAACCATTAACACATATGGTGCTTAAGCTTGTAGTAAAAAAAAAAAAAGAGAAGAAAAAAAAAGCCTTATTTACTTACCTTCTCGTAGTATTTCACTTCATAGTCCACTATGTCTGGGGGCGCCTGTTCCACTTGTGACCAGGAGAGGGCGATGCTGTTTTGAGAGGCCCAGTCCTTCCTGACTACACCCACCAGAGCAGGACCTGAGGATGCAGTGGGGGAGTGCAGGGACTTGAGTCAGCTGCGAGAAGAAGGCTGATTGGAGGTTTTAAAATGTAAGTAAACAAAATGTCTTTTTACAACCATTGACCCTTAGATATTTCCAACTCTGTACTCTTGGTTCGTCCACTGAAATGTAGATGTACCAAAGAGTGACTACTGACATAAAAGGATAAAGATTGGAAGGAACATAGGCAAGAAAAATGGCCAGTTTGCAGCAGGACTGAGCAGCCCAGGAGTCACCTGTCTGAGAGGCCCAGGGGACGAAGAAACGGATGACTCCGGCCACTTATTGCTCGAGCCACTCCGGTGAACTCTAAAGTGAATCCACTAGGTTCAGAGACACCACTGCAAAACACATTTCAAAAGTGTCTCCAGCCATCACGGGAAAGATGTCAACTTTGAACAAAAAGTTTCACAACTCCAGAAAAAAAAAAAAATAGATGAAAGTTCGATAGATAGATGAAATAGAGCCTGAGAAAGCAGATGACATAAATATAGCATCTCCACTCTGCAGCTTACCGCAGAAGATCTCAAGTAAAAGAACTTTTGAGAAATGTAACGACCTGCTGGCCTTTTGGAAGAGAAACTGTTTCAGTATCCCAGGAATACCCAAAGGGAAAGTCGGGCCAAGGAACAACCATTTTACCGTCCAGCTTCAGTGTGATGTGCAGCCTGAGAGAAACATTTTTGTTAACCAAACCACTAGACCCACTGCTACTGTTTATCATGTTTGTCATTACTGCTGAATTTGGGAGAATATTTCACACAAGGCTGCTGAGGAGACACAAAATCACCTAGCAGAGATTCAAATATTTACCATCAATTATTCATAAAGCCTTCGCTTGAACAGAATATGATTTGGCAAACTAATAGATCCAGTCCCTCTGTTGTCGAGCATGATGTTTGGGAGACCATCGATGGAATACAAATTCAACGCCAGAATGAAGTCTAAAAGTGTCCTCGTCTTCAGAGAGGCAGATTGGCTTCAGCACACAGAAGGCCACAGGCCGGATGGGGCACTTGAGAAAAGGTGACGCACCAGTGTATTAAGTGGGATGCATTAGGGTTCAGATGCGACCTTCACATTCTGTCAGAAAGCCGCCATTTTCGGGCAGCGGCTCGGCCCAGACAGGAAGCTTCACAGTCCAGCAGCTCGACAATTTTAGCTTAAAAAAAAACAGAAGGGCAGAGAGAAAGATGGTGCATGCAGGAAGCAAGAGTTTGATGCTGACTCCTGCAAAAAATGTGCACTGGAGGTGACAAATATGTAAATTTAAAGTACCTCCTACAGCGCACACATTCAGACTCCAGACTCAAGTCTGTTGGAACATACGGTATGTTCAAGCCCCCTCGCCCACCTTCACACACGTACGTACTTGCTTTCGCTTGCAAACACTGCGGCAACGTGGTTGCACACTCCTCCTCGTGTAACTTATTTCAAGCATCGTCTCTGATTAATACAACACTGCAACTTCGGTGCGACATCTTACTGAAAAAACAAAATAAGAAACAAGAAAGCTTCACAATAGAATGAAGTCAAATCTTGAGACACCCTGGTTTGTGCTGGTTAAAGCTGAGGGCGAGAGGTGCCTCGTCATATTTTCTGTTCTTTGTTTTGAAGGGTTTGTTGTAGATTCATCGCCTGCGTTATATTTACTGAGGAGTCTTGTCACAAACTTGAGCATGTTCTGTTAGCGCCACAAAGCCATGCCCCATTCATTTAGCGATGCGATAATCAATTAATTGTGTCAAAAGAAGCGGTCTGAAGGCTCTGGGAAATTGTGATGAGCATCTTCACATTATATTCACATATAGACTAAACGATTCATAGATTAATCCATTATGAAAACAATTGTTAGTTGCAGAGCCACACAAAGCATCACACACGGGATCTGAACCTTTGCACTGTGCTATCTATTAAACAGTCTGCAGCGCCACATCTCACCCGTCTGCCATGTCCGCCATGTTATTCCAGGTAACATATGCCCCTCTCTATCCTGGTGGCAGGTGGTTTCTGAGCTGCACCGAGCGCCCGGAGATGTTGTGGAATTATCTCAAGCCTCTTGGTCTGACAGCCTGCTGCAGTTATTAATGGCAAACAGTAGACACACCAACAAAAACATACAGCATGTATTGACAGAACACCACGGCGCAAAATGTGCGCAGGCGAGGCGAGGCGAAGACAAACTCCACAGTGTTAGTCTGCAGATCTGTCGTCTGCGTCGTGTCTGGATTACTGTCATTATTACAGATTGAACAATATTAAACTTCAGTATCTTTACAGAAATCTTTCAGTGGGGTAAAATATGTGGCAGGTAGCTGAGAGCATTTCAGATCCTGCTGTATATATATATGTATATATACATGTATATACACACACACATATCTATCTATCTATCTATCTATCTATCTATCTATCTATATATATATACATATACATTAATAAAAGCTAATTGAAAAGTGCATAGTGGGGCTGCATCACAGAATTATTTTCACTTTTGATTAATCTACTAAATATTGTTCAATTAATAAATACATTTTTGCTCTAGAACATGTCAGAAATTAGTGAAAAATGCTAATCTCAGTACCCAAAGTCGAGTTTTCTGATCAACAGTCCCAACTCCAAAACATATCCAACTTTCTGTCTCATGAAAAAATTAATTATTTCAAAATAATTAGTATTCTGCCCGTCAACTCAACGTTTAAGCTACTACTCATTTTGGCTTTAGCGCACAGCAGTGAGACATCTGCAGTCATCCACAGCAAGTGGAAGTGTATGCAAGCGAAGGCACACAGAAAACCTGAGGCGAACATCGACTTATCTGGTGAGGAGCGGCTACAAAATATATATCAGTCCGGGTGAAACCAGCAGGGATGTTGAAACAAGGTCCAAAATGTGTTTCATTAAGACCAAGTGGGTTGTACCTGTGACGGCTTATTATTATTTTTACACTTATTTAAAATTACAATTAAAATAAGTATCCATTTCATTAAATCCTCCAGCATGAATATAACTGGAGAACTGAAATGAGTAAGTCAATGTGTGACTATAATTGGTTGTGATTTTATCAACTGTTAAATCACATCCAAACGATATGTTGTACATACTGTAGACGTCATGTTTAAATGAAGATGTTTTTCAGTCGTCCTCAGTGTAACCAAGCAGAGGAGTATGCATAACCCACTTTGGGAATGGGAATGAGAATCACAGCACTAGAGCAGATTTTTATGTCCGCAGAATACAGTGTGTGTGTGTGTGTGTGTGGACTTTTTTCTGCAAAGTGAGAAAATCTCTCCAAACTCTTATGCAAGAGGCTATTTTAGGTGCAGGATAAATCAATCCACTGTTTTGATACCCACTTTTTACGCATGAGTGGTTGAAAGGAAACACTTATAGTCATTACGGTTGAATCACAATCACACATCGAGAGATAATTGACTGTGAGCTCCAGTTATTGGCAGCATGTAAAAATAATCCAACCCCTCAACTATAGATGCTCGGAAAGAAAGAAAGAAAGAAAGAAAGAAAGAAAGAAAGAAAGAAAGAAAGAAAGAAAGAAAGAAAAAGAGAAAGAAAGAAAGAAAGAAATGAGAGAAGGACAGAGGGGGAGGAGAGAGGGAAGGAATGAGTGAACAGGGAGAGCTGTAAAGAAATCCCATGAGGTTGCATCTCCCCAGCATCTGAGCATATAAATAGAAGTCAGCCTTATTCCCAGAGCAGGGAGATGAAAACAGAAGAGAATCCACTGGAGGAAAAGGGAGGAAAAAGAGCAAAGTAAAAAAGAGGAAAATCTCCTGAATCAGGACACCGCAAAACAGTGGGAACTGTTCACACGTGGATTAATTGCATGAGAACTTTGCATGACTCGTGTTGTTATTGTTTTCTCACAAAATATTCAGGATAATAAAGACACAAGAGACAAAATTATGTTTGTTTTTTTCCCCCCCCAAAAAAGACAAACTGACAGCCAGGAATTTCCACAATGAGGTGAATCTTTCTAGCTGAACCAACATGTGAATCATACGGCTTACAGTTTACTGCATGTACAGTCATACATCGCATAAATAATTCAAATACAGTCGATATTCTTTGTTGAGTGGAATTGCTGACAGCTCACAAGAACCACAGCAGACAAGCCAAACTCAAATGACAAAGAGTTTAATGAATTCTTTGTTCACATATTGTTTTTGCACTTGGAGGAGAGAGCTCGCTAGAAGCAGGGCTTCTTAATCTCAAAACACTGCCAACCAGTCCAACATCCTCATGACCATGTTGATTACACCATCTTTAAATATGTCCTGATAAAATGCTGCAACTTGAACTGTTCATTTTTGCCCTGCACTGGTGAACTGTCAGTCTGTGCTCAAGCAAGCTAAAAAAGATAGACGTATCGAATTTAGGAAAAGAGGAAAAAAACAGCGCTAAATAAGTGTCAACACTGCCAGACACGGCACAAAAACGACATACACATATTACGATTGATCTCGATCAACCGCTCCGTCTGTAAAATGTTGTAACACGTGGAGAATGCTCATCAAAGTTTCAAAGAGCCCAAAGTTGTGTCTTTAAGCGGCTTCTTTTGTCCAACCAAATCCTTACATTTAAGAAGCTGGAACCAGCACGTTTGCCATTTTTCGCTTGGAAAATGAATGAAATGAGTAACTGATTATAGAAATAGCTGGTTATTAATTTGCCTCCGATAGACTAATCAGCTGATTGAGTGATTGCGGCAGCTCGACAGCCAAACGTGTGAGGCCGTAATCAGACTACGTAAACCAGAGGATAAAACCTGGATAAACTTCTCGCACTGTTTCAACCTCTGGACAACCATTCATTATACTTGAAATTATTCTGCTTCAGCGTATCATTATGCAGTAAATGGTGATAGCGCAATGTAATGAAAATAGAATAAAGAAACCATCAGGGTTGACAATGGTCACCCTCGCCACCGGGCACCCGGTCACCCCAGGAAAAGAAAGCTCAAGAGGTGATGGAATAAACTCACTCAACCCTCGGTATGTTCGACAACAACAACAACAACAACAACAACAACAACAACACATGGAAACACTCAGGGGAAAAAAGATGTCCGTTGCCACTTTGAAATTTTTCCTGTGACTAGTTGTTTGTAATATTATTACAAACAACTAGTCACAGGAAAAATCACACAAATACCATCTAATTACTTAATAGTAATTATTCATTAAGCAGTATTTAATTTAAAGTAGTTTCCAGTATGATGAACACAAGTAAAAACCTGTAGTTGTAGAGCAGTAGATGCCGATCAGCTGAATGACAATGAGCACAACTCTGTGGGGATTCAACCGTTTAAACCAGCAGCTCTTCGATTTCGATTATTTCAGCGGCGGTTAAATGCGTCATTAAATCTCACATTCTCTGAGTGAATTGACTCGAATAGATTCAATATATTTTGATTCTGCCAGGCTGCACAAATGTAAAAAAAAAAACAAAAAAACAACAAATCCGTCCCTTCATTAAAAAACACACGCAAACTTCACAGGTGTGGTGTTTAGGTCCAAACTTTCAACGGCTCAACAGACAATATATTTTCAGCCTCTGCTGGGACACAATGTTTCCTTTATTTTCATTCTTACGTAAGGATTTCTTTTAACACACAGTCTATCTTTGTGGCTGTCTCTCTGCTACTGCTGCTGCTGCTGTAGGAGCACACATTTCACAATTTGCTCTGATTTCTCTGTCTCCTCACGGAATACTGCAGTGAACTTTGTGGGAGTGAGAAACGCTCTGTTGGGCAATCTCTACAGTGCTCATGAACATAGAGATCATCCTGCTCACAACAACAGCTGACTTTCATCAGCTTCCACGAGGAAGGGACCGGCGTCCTGCCTTTCAAAGTGAGATTAAGTCTGGAGGAGAGCATGCCAAAAGAAGGTCATTTAAGAAAATCAGGTGTTTTTGTCAGAGAGCCCGTGACTAAACAGATCCCGCTTAGCTCATGGAGATACAAAGCTGACCAGTAACTCCAGTATCGTCGAAGGCAACAAACACTCCACTCTGTCCGGAGACTAAGCGATCATATATCTTTCCCCAACTGAGCATCACCACTTCTCAAAGTTAGACAAGCACACTGGCAATTGAGGAAGAGAGATTATTAGTAATTCTGATGAATTGGTTTAGCTTAATTAAAAGCATAATGAGGCATTAATAAGCAATTTACAAACAGATAACATGCCAACAGAAAATAAATCGTCCTGCTCCTCCACACTAAAACAAAATCAAGTTAATTGCTAATCCTGCTTCTGATTGGCCGTCATTCCATCGTTGGCATAATATCACAATCAATTAAATGAATCACCTTGCAGCATCTGCGTTAGCTGGCGACGAGCCTGCCCATCCCCAGTCCATCCAAACATCGGTTTAGACAAGCGCAGACGTACAATCAGCGTTTGTCTCGAACTTGATGAATGTCTCATCTCATTTGAATTTATAGTAAGTTTTGGAGTGTTTGTTCGGCTTTCAAGACCTGAAACAGATTTCCAAAGATTGGCCTGTTATTCGACAGCATCGTCAACAAGCTTCCTGGAAGATTTTCCTCTACCTACAGCTAAAATTCGCAGTTGCCAATAAGACTCCCACGAAGAGGATTATGAGCCGTCAAAAATGGCTAACAGTCCTTTTTATTCACCCTTTTCCCACATATAGTATGCAGTCCAGTTATATAACTGCAACCAAGGGATCGTGTATCGAACCGCAGAATTAAAGTGTTATTGTACTCCCTCAAATGGAGCTATATCTATACACAGAACTATATCTATTGTGAAAATATAATGACACTTGATCAAATAAAAAGAGGTACCTCTAGTTTGCCTCGTGTGTGGGAGAGAGACAAACAAGAGAGAGCACAGAGGAGAGCCAGGGAATGAGTAACCAACCATATGCGAAGCTGTAGGTGGTACATGGCTGAGGCGAATGTGCATGTGTCGTATGTGTGTACGGATTTGTGTGACTGCTTGTTTGCATGCGTGTCTGGCTGTGTGTGCATACTGTATGTCTGCTGAGGAAAGACAGTTTGACAAGATAATCCACTCCAAACAACCTAATGGGAACATCCCCACAGGCTGCTTCTCCTCCTCTACTCAGATTATTTTGCATTCCAACTTCCCCCCATCAGCTGAGCTGCCTTTGCCAGAGAGAAGGGTGCAAAGTGACACCTACACGCCTGACATCTGGTTTTCCACGGTGCGGTGACAGGCTATCGGCAAAACATTTCATTAATACACATAATACTTAAATGCAAAGTTTCTCAACTCACAAAAGAGGAGAATCAGCCACGAGCAATGACAGTTAAAGTTATTAACTTTTCTTGAACGGGCAGCAGCGTGATTCTTTACAGACTCTGATATGATAATTGGAACCATTTTTTTTTTTCTCGTATAAAAACCAACCACTCCACATTAAAGGTTGTTGGAAAATTATACTAAATTAATAAGAAAAAGGTCCAATTTTTGAATTACACTTCAAAGTCTGTTGTTCATAAACAGAACGGGAGCATCTGCACAGTCCAAACACTTGACAACAAAATGTGAAATTATATTTTTATTCCTCCACTGAGTCAACCTCATCATTAATGCCGCTTCATCCCACGGCTAGATGCTACATTCCACCTTTTTAACTCGATACATGGGCACAGTTTTTTGAAAATCTGAATCAGGCTCACGGCAACTTTCGCAGATTCTGAGTCATGCATAGCTGCTGTGTCAGCGCTGGAGAAAAGTCATCCTGTAAGCATGATCAATATGGTACAAGGGAGGAAAATGCTCAGGCTTGCTTCTAAAACCAATAAGAATCATCATGGGCAGCGGTGGATGCAGGATGCAACGACGGTCCGCCAGAGAATAGTGTCAGGAGGAGCTTGTTTTGGTGGATCATTTGCACTTGGGGAGGTGAGACCTGGCATTAAAATTGCTAAAACATTGCAGAAGAAAGTCAACAGCTACCAGCTTTGTTGGTTCGTACTGTTGGCGAACCAGGTGGATGTTGTGGTAGCTTGCCATTTATAAAACAGTTACATAACATGAGCTTAAGCCTGAAACACACTGGGCCAACCGTTGGCCGTCTGAAGCGTTTGGAGAGACTCGGACGAATTCAGGAACAAATCTGTTCAGTGTGTTCAGCTGCGTTGGAAGCTTTTGGAACCGCACGGACGTTGTATGCTCCGATTCAACTTGCGAAGTCTGAGGAGGTTGGCTGTTGGCCGTCTGAGCCATTGGATTCTCTGATTGGCGGTGTGCTACTGAATTAGCGCAGTGTGTGGGAGGGGCGGAAAACTGTGCGCTTTGTTTTTCTATGCACTCCGTTCCGTAATTTCCTGTTTTCATGTTTTGAAGTGCTGGCACGAGACTAGCGCCACCCGCTGTTAAGGTGGCTTATTGCATCTGGTGTCGAAGCGGTATGTTCAATGCAACTTTTCTGCCAAACGGGTCAGACGAGAGGCAACGGAGTGGTTGGATAAAGGCAGTTGGCTGTTCGTTTGAGTCTGGGCGTGTGTGGGGACCTGTAGACGTTGCTGTTGTTTCAATAGTCATAGATAGGCTGATACTAACATTCTACATCTGGTGAGTGAGGCTCATTCACTTCCACTTGGGTCCAGCCTGGAACATCTCAACAGCTATTGGATGTGCTGCCATGAAATCTAGTAAAACATTCATGATCTTCAGAAGATGATCCCATGGAGTTGACTTTTCAGAGAGCGCCATCGTCCGGTCAAAGTGTTATTCTTTCCCAATATTATGTTCACTTCTAATTAACTGCAAAGTAATGACATTCCCGTCATTCTCAGCTTTACTTTGTATTTTCTGCTAATTAGCAATTGTTGAATGAAGATGGTGAACATGGTATTAATTATACATGCAAACCAGCCTTCACATCTTTCTGAGACTTGGTTATCGGCCCCAAAAAAGTAAACCTCCAAATTCAATGTAATTGTAGAACAAACTTACAGCCAGCATCTCATCTCTAAAACTGAAAAAGTGGAAAATGTGTTGCAGTCTATCTTGCAGCACAAAGATCATTTTTAGCACAGATATACCCACTTCACCATCCTTTATTTTTCCATCCGAGCCACTGATAAACTAGAGAGCGTCTGAATGTTCTCATCTGAATTTCATCTCAACACTGGCTTGCTGCACATGCTGAAGGGGGGGAACACGTACGCATACATCCCTGTATAATTTATTCATCAACTCTCTTTTCTTCCTGCTCCCCGGCCTTTTCCATCAATTATTCCATCAGTTGCCCTTAAAATATAAGGTTCAGGTTTCAGTAGTTGAACTCTCTCATTTTCCTGTATTCAGGCCCAAGACAATGCTGCATTGAGGACGGCTTGTTATGGATGACCTGAGGTCAGCCAGGTTATGCTAATTAGGACTAGATGTAGGTCACAGTGGCTCAGTCAGCTATTCAAGGATCAGAAATGTGCTTCACCTATTAAGCTGGTGTGAGAGATAGAGACTATGTAGGAAGACACAAGGACCTTTTAGCTGCAGAATAAATAGATGCTCGTCTATTACTGTAGCATAAATATCTTCATCTGCTCCCAAACAGTATTCATGAGCCATGAATCAGGTGTTATGTAACAGTATATGCAGTATATGCATATGTCAAGCATAAGCATGTACATTTAATATGTATTTATACTTAGAACTAAAATATGGCTAGCTGAATGTTAACCCTCAACAATCTGTCCAGCAAAGGAAGAGCTAATGTAAAACATAAACTGCAGATGTTCTGGCTGTTAAATTGTGCCATTTTTGGATGCAACTGCAATCATTAGTGTACTTCAGCCATTTTGCACCAGGGTTATGACATCTAACTCGATCTAGATACAGTAGTTACAGAGCAGACATCTTATTACCAGCAATCACTATAAGCATTTGACCAACAGTTGTGCCACTCGTCCAGTCCACGGATACTCCAACCACTGCACAAACTGGAAATGCAGAATATCTGTCCATTCATTTTCTGTGTATTTGTGTTTGAGTTTGACATTTTTTTCGAGGAACACCTTGTTAATTCTCAGACAGGTTGGGCAGTCAGGAGCAGCGGGTATTTTTTGGCATCCTGCAAAAAGAAGAACTTATGAGTAAACAAGTAAAACTCCTGGTAGTTTGTGCAACCTGCTAGTTTTTTTTTTTTTTTTTGCAAGTTTGAAAACAATTTTTACTTGTTTTCATCACCTCCCTGCCATCCCACAGGCTGAATGGCCCACTGGGAAAATTCCCCCCATTGCAGATGGCCATTTTGCCCATGCCAGCAGGATTAAAATGATGAATGTGTCGCAATATTTTGCAGCTTACTGTGGACTATCTCAGCCCTGCAAAATATTTAAAATTGATTTATGTACTTATGAAAAGAGAACTGTTTTCCATTATTCATCTTAAAAATATTCTTTAATGTCTGAACTTAATCAGAAAAAGGTACTTAAAATAAGACCCCGGAGCCAAAAGTCCAAAACCCTACATTATTCAATTATAGTGATGTAAAATGTCGAAAATCAGCAAATCATATCATCTGAGAACCTAAACAGAACTTAAATGAAAGATAATTTATCAAAATTGTTTGCAACTAACTGTCCTTTGATGGATTGATCAATTTATCCACTTTCTATTTAAGCACTCATGAAATTGATACTCAAATGTGAATCTTATCCAAGCCAAGAGACCGCATCAAATCAATGCATGTCAATTCTAAAATTCTGGTGGTTCATCTGCTTGTCATCATCACAGCTGGATTTGAAGTTGCACTGAGGTGAAAAAGATGTCTGCGACTCACCGGCTTGGTGTGTGGTGACGGTAACATTCGCCAGTGATCGCGCTGCCACGCCCAGCCCAGAGACGCCGTTCACAGCCTCTACATGGAAGGTGTAGTTGGCGTGCGTCGCAAAATCTATTATTGCCACCGAGGTACCGGTCAGACCAAGTGGCCGTGGGATGAACCTCAGGTCCGGCTCACACGGCTCACACTGTGTCACCCCACTGTCGCCATCGCTTCCATCACAGCGCTGGCACAGGATGTTGTAGGTGATGTCCTTCCTGCCTCCCGTATCAGCAGGAGGCATCCACTGCAGGAAGAGAGCTGTGTCGTTGATTAATGAGACCAGGTTTCTGGGAGCTGACGGAGGCCCTGAGGAGAAAGTAGTTCGAGGGAGTGACTACCCATTGATAACTCACTAATCGCCTTGTTGGGTATTTTTGAACAAATATTTTACAGATACTCTCGTACAGATATAGGGTAACCCATTTGGAGGGGGTTTGGTTATTGTCTGATTGGTGATTTATGATCACTGGAGCCCTTTCAGACAATACAGGGGGAGAGCCAGTCACAGGCATGAAATGAGCAGCACTTAAGTATACTACTGCAAAAATTCCAGTTAGTATAATTATACATATGAAGTATAACAGTGATTATATCACTCTTCATGTCGTGTATTCGTGTACGTGTGTTTGTGTATATGAAGGTAGGTGTGTTAGGTGTGTGGGTGGTTGGCTTTCTTCTACATTATTTCAACCGTACAGCCGATGCGTCAATTTCTTGGAAGGAAACAGAAGTTCAGATCTCCCCCCCCCCCCCCCCCCCCGCCATTTTCACAACTGAACATCTGATTTGGCAAAGTGATCAGAACTAAAGTTGAGCCGGTCTTTGAATATCTGTGTGTACGCGTGTGGGCGGTAACAGAGTGCCATAAGTGTTTTATTCCAGCATGCTACTTGTCAATTTCATGGATTCAACCGTCAGAATCTTGAGGTACATCATAACAGATGTGGGGTTTTTTTTTCAAACGCTGAGATATGTATGAATAAGGTTATGGAGGCATATATTTAAATTTAGCTCGATCATATTGCGAAGATAAAAAAAAAAGAAAAAAAAAAGAGCAGATGGATGGGGGAGAGATGGCACCGCGGACGAAAATTAATTAGAGACATGCAAACAGAAACTAAGAATGTCTCAGCTGTCGGGGAAAGTTTTTCATTCTGGAAACTACTAACTTGTACAAGCCATGGTGGAGGAGTCTTTGATAGCCCTGTAGAAGCCTTTGTCGCAGTGACAGATGGTGGCGGCCTGGTCGTGGCTGGAGCTGTGTGGAGGACACTTGGAGCACTTCTTGTTCCCAGCGTACGCACTGAAGAAGCCAGGCCTACAAGCTGGAGAGACGGGGGGGATAGAGGAGGAGGAGCAAGTTACACAGGTTAATGTTTCTCACGCAAATGCGTTTCCATTAGCACACTTTATACACACACACTTTTAACACAGGGCCACAGCTGCTCCCGTCCTCACCTGTGGTCTGACCTTATTTCTAAGCTCTATGGAACACTGTTACCTCTTTATTAGCTGTCCATTGTCCAGTCTAACAAATGGCTCACACCTGTAATCACACCTGTAAAGCGTGGAACTGCTAAGACTAAGAAACAACCCATAAATAAGTTTTAAAACACATTACAAACAGCTCACAGCCCAACTCAGGTAGTTTACAGTGACACCTTTATGTGCTAGCAGCACCCAAATGTTTTTTTTTTTCTAGCAAGGCTCAACAGGTTTTTCCTTGAGACAGCTAATGGTTGTTCATGTTGGATTCCAATTTTGGAAAAGTTACTTGAAAAATGAAATGCTCTCGACCATTCATTCAAAGTAAAACTGACCAGTCCCAATACTAGCTAATAACTTGACAAGAATAACCAAATGTTGCACAAAAAATACACAAAAATTATATGTGTGTGTATATATATATATATATATATATATATATATATATATATATATATATATATATATATATATGTATATTTAAATTTTTTTCTGGGGTAAGTTGATATAGGCTAAATCTTAATTATTTGGGTGAACTAATCTTTTGCATGAAAACTCTAAACAACAGTGAAATAAATTTAAAATGACGTACAGCATTAAAATGACTTATTATCAATCGATGTAATGGTATTGTCTCAAAAACAGCATGTTGACATTTACATACAGAATGTGCTATTTTCACATGATGCAGAAGAAAATGCATATTTAGGGAGTTCAGGCGTGGTTCAGATGGTAAATTGAGCGGGGAATAGGTAAGCTATGGAAAACACTCTGGAGCCCATTTGTTTTTAAACTGCAGGTTTAATAGAGTCCCTACTTTCAGTTTCCCTTGAATACAAACATCGGAAAGTTCATATTGTTTGTCAGGCAGGTTAAAGAAATAGCTATTAACATACAAATAATGCATTATGAAAATGCAATTATAGCCTGCTTCAGTCCAAAACCTCCGTACACTTGCAAGGTGTATCCTGCTGACCTAAGCATTCTCCCGTTTTCCTTCCGTACCTCGGTTCACTTTCCTACCTCATTACTTCCTCCAGTTCTCTCCCGTTTTTACCTTCCCATTTCTTTTCTTCCCCATCAATTCTCCTTCCCTTATCTCGCCAATTTTCCGACAACTGTTTTTTCTCTGCCACAGTTTTCAGTTTCCACCTTCTCATCTATCCTCCAATATTTTTTTCTTTCCCCACCTCCCCTCCTGCTTTCCTCTCCTTCGCTCTCTCCACCTTAAGGCTTATCAGAAGATGGCAAAACCCGCTGCAGATTTGCCTCTCTCTCTCCCCTGGTCTTATCTGAGCAGCGAAAAAAAATAAAGCCCTAATAGACCAGTTATATAATATTCTTGGAATCTGGGGATCATTTGATTGCAGCGTGATTTGCGTGAGAATATGTGTGTGTGGGTGTGTTAATTATTTCGAAATGATCAAATTAGTATGCCAGCTATGACTGACAATGGAGTGATAGAGAAAAAAAAAAAAGGTAGCACGTTGGGAAATTTAATTTAAGACTTTGTGGTAGACTGCCAGAAGGATTTTTATGATTTCAACATTTTAATATTTTTCTCACAGTAAGTAGGAAGCACAACCATGCAGCGGTGAGCCACGCTTATTTCCTGTCTCCCTCACATAATCAGCAACCAACCGCATTACATAAGTCTGTTATTGTCTGATGCGTTATTGCTTCAGCTGAGAAACATTACCACTGCCATCCTTCTGTCGATATTAGCTCTTTTTATTATACAGAAATACGTTTCATATTGTGTCGCATGAATGATGTCCAGCTGCTACCCAGAACTCGGTACTGTACCAAAGATAATTGTCACTGACTGGATTATCCCGGTAAACTAAGGCCAATTGAATGCAATTGCTGCTGGTACATTTATTTGTGCTGTAATGGAGATTATTATTCAGTGCATTCAGCTGTTGTAGAAACACTAAATCCCATCAGTATGTATCCGGTGCTGCATCTCTGGTATCTAAAGTGTCTACATGTATGTCAGCTTGGGGGACCTGTGGGAGAGTACTGGTTGAATGAGGATTAGGCTTCCTACCTCGGGCTACTATGTTGTTACCAGAGTCTACCCGAGGCTAGAAAACTTGTTGAACTATTTATAGTCTAGTCAAAGCATCAGCACTTCAGTTATTCATTCAACTGATAAGAATAATTCATTGTGTGGAGACCAGCAGAAGCGCAGACTGTCACACCAGCCGGGAAAATTATTTATGAAAAGACTAATTGGTTTTAAACATTACCCTTTAAAAACAAATTTTTCATCCATGATCAATCCAATATAAGAAAATGCAGTACAACTTAAATCATGGCAAAGGAAAACACTAGTTCTTGATTTGTTTTCAGTTTTCCATAAATTGTATTTCAAGACACCTCAAGCACATCATCCCTCCTACAGCGGTGAAGTGTGAGGAGTCATTTGGGCACCTTGAGTTCAGCGGTTAAGTAAAAATCCAATTCATTTTCTCCACAGATAACAGTGAGTGATTGAGCACTTGCGGCTTAGATGGTCCTGAAATTATAGCTGCAACAATTAGCAGATTCATCAATTACTTGATGGATCGGCTCCTATTTTTATGACTGAACAATAATTTTCGTCATTTATAAGCAAAAATGAAAAACGTTAGTTGGTTCCGTCCTCTACAATGTACATTTTAGCAGACTGAGTCTCTTTGGGCGTTGGAGTGTTGGTCAGGGAAAATAAGACAACTGAAGATGTCACCTTAGGCTGAGGGAAATTATAACAACCTTTAACAACCACAGAATGAAGACCAAATTATTAATCAAGAAAATAATAAGTAAATTAAACAATATTGAAAATAATCTGTTTCAACCCTAGTTGAAATACTTCCAGTTGAACCAGCCGGACAAATGATGCTTTTTTTATCGAACTGTGACTGATGATTTTTTTAACTGTGACCAATTTGCGCTGAATTTTTGTGGTTACTTATTTGATCTGTAAGACATCAGAAAACAGAGGAAAATAATCACCAACATTTTGAAGAGCCAAAGGTTTTGTTGTCAAATGTCCAACCAACAATCCAAAACTCACATATATTCAGTTTGCGATGAGGTCAGACAATATAAGACATTTGAGAACCTGAAACTGCAAATGTTTGGCACTGTTACTCAAAAAGTGCCTGAAACAGTCAATGGACAATCATAATAGTAACAGATTAATTCTAACTGTTAACTCGACAATTGACATCTCTAGTCGTTGCAGAAAAAGTAGAAGTATAAGTGCCAGTGTACCTAAAGGCGGATGTTAACCACGACTCCCGAGATGCATTTTGGCAAGAAACATCTAATTATAAAGAGTAAGTTGTCTAATCAGACAATATGTTTACTTTATATTCTGTCTGATGCAGCTTTACACAGTGGTCACAGGTCACCATATTTATTTAAATAGCGACGATCTGTGGCTTTGATTTTAAAACAGAGATGACGTGCAGAGTCGAGTGAAAATGAAGGATTGTTGCAAGAAGAGAAACATGGAAAAGCAATCAGCATAAACAGGTGGACATAATTTAGTGCAAAGATATGTAAAAGGGATGAGATGAAAGATGGACACAAACAGAAACCCTCGTAAAATCATGTTGCTGCTTAGCTCCTCATGAGAAGAGTCATTTGTCACCGGTTTCCAATTTTTGAGGCCCCTCGTTCTCTTGGATATTACTCTCCTCCTATGCTGAGCTCCTGCCAAAGGCAACAAACACACACATTCATTTGAATTTCCAGCTGCTCCCCGCTCTCTGGTATATGCTGGGGAGATCACCACCAAAAAGCAATTACGATACTTATACCACTGTTTCCATCAAAAAGTCTGAAAAAATCTCGTGCACAAACACACAGACATGAGAGATGCATATGTTCACTATAACTGCTTTTATTTGTACAGTACTTCCATAGAGTAGTGCTGCACACACTAAACATACAAAAATAATGCAGACACGTCTGTTTCACTAGTTTATTTGAATTAAGGCCAAAAGTAACAATTACTTTGTCATTACAGTAATTCTGTAGATTTATTTTTTTAGTTAATTGATAAAACATTTTAAAATGTCCAACGAAAAGATTTATTCAGATTTTTTTTTTATTCATCAACAGTCCAAAAACATATTCTCATAAAGGTAAAAAAATTCATGCAAATCTGAATATTTGGCATTTTGCCCACACATTTTCCAACTAATCAATTAGGTGCTTTAGATAGTCTTTAATCATTCACACTGGCGACATAGCTCCTCTCGCTGATCTAATATTACATTGTTTGTTATATAAAAAGCCACAGTCTAGTTGGATGAGTGACTAATGTGTAATGCTATTACTTTCACTAGCATTAATCAATTCTTTGGCCACTTGGGGACAGCACAACAAGCTGTCGTCACAAGCATTATCAACCTAGCCTAAACATGCAGTTTCCCAAATTACTCACAGAAGATATGGAGCAGCATGTACATTCATTTGGAGTTGACCATTGATCTGCTTCTCACTAAAGTTAACGGGAAGTATAGGCATATCACCTGCACACAAAAACAGGTAATGGTATGACTTTTGCAGATTGATGGGTTGTTTTAATTACACACACAGCAATTTTTTATCAAAATGGATGAATAATTAAAAAAAAAAACACCTTGATGTGATCAAACTTTGGCTTCAGGTGAAGAGCAGCACTTATGAATGCCTGAGAACTGAGAGTCAGTAGATAACCTACAGGGGCTCAGTGGAAGGAAGCACATCACCTGCACGTTTGAAGCGATGACGATCCGACTGAGAGATTTTGAGTTGTTTGGGTTTGTGCAGTAGCTGGAAGTTTTCTCTTGGCTTTACGTTGTCAGAGACAGATGGAGCCAGAGACTATGTTTACTCTGGTCTCTCAGCTTTGATATGCAGATGGGAAGTTCACAGAGAATGAGTGATGCTCTTGTCTGGCTGTGCTGCTTCGAGGCCAGAGAGTAAACACAGTCTTTAATGGTCAGGAGGTGGGCACAGTGACTCACATGCAGCTACGAGGACGCATTGATTCCCCTCATTTGCCATTCCATTTTGCCTGGATTGACAGTCAAAAGTTAGTGCTTTTCCTGCCTGATCAATCAGGTGTCTCGAGACAGCAGAGGTCATGAGTGAGCAGGGAGTCTGGTTCTGGAGAGCTCTGACACGCAGAAGGGAAAGCTCTGATGGACTTTATTGTGTGATTCTGTCAATCTCTGCTTCCTCACTATTCACCTCTGCAGTAAAAAAGAGAACCCTGGGCTGTGTTAACTTTATGATGAATATAGGAGGTGCACATGTTTTTGTTAAAACCAAAATATTTGAATATTTTCTGCCTATTGTATGTAATCAGGTAGCTGACTGGTGGGCTTTTGGTCTTGCATGCATATCTGTACTCATTCAGATGAATCTCAAAAAAGACATCTCCATTAGCTTCCCCCACAACTCTCTGTCTCCTTTTGAATGCGATGGTGTGACGAAAGGATGTGGAACAAATAGCATTAGCTCTATGATGTTGCCTTATCTAGGTCATGATATAACCAGCCCATCTCTGAGTAATCCTCTTGTGGCTGACACTGAATGAAAGGAATAGAATAATAAAGCATTCGATTGAGATGTCAAAACAGTCTGGCAGAATGCTATTGGGGTGGAAAGCAGGGTTTGATAAGCGCTGATGCCTTTGTTTAGGCAGCTGGGAGGGAAAAGATGGACGTGTTAGCGCAGAGCTCTGCTTATATTTGGGAGCGTTGGGGTTTTCCCTATTCTCTCTCTCCCCTCTCTCTCTCTCTCTCTCTCCCTCTCGCACGCTCTCTCTCCCTCTTTTGCTCTTTCCCCATGCTGCCTCTCAGACAGCTTTGATCACAGTACCCTTTGAAGCAGTGTTCCAAAATGAAAAACGAGGAGAAAGCAGAAGTCATCGCAAGTTCACGCCTAAACTTCCTGCAACTACTTGCAAAGTGAACATCTTCATCACAGCCGAAAGCTCTGCAGGACCTGTGGAAATTATTAATGAGAAAATAATAATCGGACATGAATCATTAAAGCCATAAATCATTAACTGCGAGGCCGTAATCTGTTGTTGCCATTGATAAGCGAATGCAGATAAACATCCTTGAAAGACCTTACTGAACATTTTCTGTCCCGGACTCTATTTCTCTGCAAAACAAAAAAGCAGAGCAGCATCCTTGCTTTCCCAGTTACCCAGGATGATACAACAGTATCAGTTACATCACACATAGGTAAATCTTAAAGGAACAGCCATTTCAGGTATAACATTTTTTTTTTGTTGGACTCACAGTGAGATGATAAGATCATTATTAGTTTTATCACCGTCCGGCTGCAGGAGATTATTCTGGGAAATGTTTAGCAGACCAGATATAAGGATGCAACTGTAAGTCTAGCTGTGCCAAAAGTGACAATATGCTGTAAACCTCATTTCAAACAGGAGGGACTCATTAATTCTGAGCGACCATCAGATGCGAGATACGGGTCTCCGGCGATTAGGCCCCATCGTTATGTCCATTATATTTTAAGAGGGGAGGCTGAATAGGAAACCCCAACTTCTCCCCCCCCCCCATTGGAGCCTAGACACTGAAGTGGTGGTGATGGGATGGGGATGAAAGGTGTAAGATCTAGATGTGATAAGAGAGTTTAACCTGGACACAGTATATGATGAAGTGGAGATGAATGGGCTGGAGGACGGTCGAAACGATTTTGCACTGAAATGAATGAACCCGGTTGGTTTAACTGAAAGAGTTAACGCCCATAGGCTTTCCCAGCAGAGCACTACTTCATAATGAGATCATGATCAGTGTTACTCAATGCAGCTCTTTGTACTTTTTAATGTTTTGGCTGATAAGTGTTTGGCGTGAGACGATAAAACTTGGTCATCCATCAGAGATTTTTCCAGACCTTTTATAACGAAGCAGCTGTCCTTTCAAAATCTCCGGCTGTCTGAGACTATTCTGGGCAAACAAAGAGCAGGACGGGTTCGTGGTAATACCAGATTTATGTATGATATTTGATGATGATGTCAGTTTGTCAGTTTGGATTGGCTGAAACATACTGTTCATAGTCTATACACTACATGTGACTCACCAAATATACAGACACACATCATCTTCCAGTTGCCAAGTGGGTTGCTGCTCAATGAGTTACTGGCCCATTTATTGTAATGGCTGCCTTGACACTGTTTCAGCTACAGCACAATAGAGAGAAGCAACCACTGTCAGCCAAAGGAGCTGAAGGGAGAGTAAAGATGTGGACATATACGAGGGACGCCATGAGAATGCTGCTGCTAAGCTGCCGCCTCATCAGTAATCTCTCCTGACAGGCCTCTGTGTTATTTAACTACTACTTTGAGATGATCGAGAGAGCGAGAGAGAGAAAGGATAAATTGAAAAAAAAGCAGATAAAAGAGACAAAGATAAAAAGAAAAAATTACACCCGAGGAGCAAATAAAGGAGATATTACAGCCTGTCCTACATATCAGCTGTGCTAATGACTGCTGGAGTTCTCTCTGTAATAACCTGAGTAACCACATCACCACAGGGGTACTACATGAGATTCACCCCAACCAGCTGAGACTTCTGTAAGTCTGAAAAATGTAGCAAGTAATTGTAATCGTGCAGTGTGGTTCAATTTAGCACCTGCCTTAATTACAAAAGTAAGTCTGAGCCCCATAAATGAAAGAGAGGGTTCGGGGAGTTTTACCAAAGACTAGGTGCAGGCCAAATTAGCTGTGAAACTAACAAATGAAGGCAATTAGCCAGCTAGCCCTGCGTCTGCCTGCACAGTCTAATTGAGAAACCAGGCCAAAGACTATCTGGAACAACTCAACAGTTGCTTTAACTTTTCCTTAATCTGTTTTTACTGACAATAGGCCACATTTAGGTACAGCTGATACGAGTAATTGCAGTGGGGAAAGCGTTTAACAGAACCTTTGTGTTATTTATCTTTGCTCGCGTTTATGGAACACAGTATGATATTTATCAAGACAACAGCAGATGTATGAACAGCGGAAAACCATAACGGCTTGATTTTAAAATAAATGACTTTCCCGTTTGAACCACATAATTAGAACGAACCAGGAGCCCCTCTAGTGAGCACAAGAAGGTAGTGTGTCCCCTCAGAGTTGCCGTTAGGCAGGACTTGCTGTTTTGATTTTGCCATGAGGGAAAACTTGAAAAGAAGTGTTCTGTTGATCAGTCCATAAACATTGTGTCTCCATGTCCCATTTATTACTTTCTTATCAAACCTGCACAGCTAGGCGAACCCAAAACCCTTGGTTCAACTTGTGGCAGTTGTGTTTCTTTTCAGTGGGACGCTGTTGTTGTTCACAGTTTTTATTAGCTTAGTTTCCTCAGTGTAACTAGCCGGCTTGTGAGGCTGAACACAGCTGACATGCAGACATGGGGTGCTGAGACAAAGATGCTTTTGAACCCAGCACGGGGATTTATGTTGCCAGGAGTCGGTTTGCTCAGATGGGTGAGACAGTTCGAGGTTGCCATCAGAGCGACAGTGGGACTCGATGGTTCCCTGTGGGTATAGTCATATGCCCAACACTACCATGCATGCTTTTCTGCAGGTATCATGTGTAGTCTGTCTGGCAGATGAAAATATCGATGGCCAAATGGCCAGGTGGGCACATGCCAAATTAATTATTATTATTGACTTACTATAAATTAATAGCAATAAAAAATTATTAATTACTGTACGACCTATGTTGCCAAAACCAATGTATATATAAACTCTTATGCAAAAGTTTTGTTTTGCCTCAGCTATTATGACATTGAGAGATTCACTGAGAGTTTAGTCATGAGCAGAATCTTTTTCTCTCACTCTGCAGGGGCTTCATCCAAGCAGTCCCCAGCGATCTGCCCACGACTTCTGCCTGAAAAAAAATACACAGACAGTGGGCCTAAGCACGGCTAGAATCCAAAAGCCGCATACTCCAGTAACAAGCCCCACGCTTTGGCTCAACAGCGGTTAAAAATGACTTCAGAAATGCTGAAGGTGAAGCAGACGTCCCTGGACCAGTTTTATAAGACAAAAAAATCAGGCAGTCAAGAGCTGCAACCAAGACCAGCAAGACCACAGAGACGCATCAAGCCCCTGCTCTGCATGAAATGGAAGATGGAAGAGATTCAAACCAGAATGGCAGGAGGAGTTCAACTTGGTGGACGATCACACTGAGACGCCTCGCTAGCAACATGTCACCGGCAAAAGGGTTTTTTTGGAAATCACTCGTCACTGGCCAGGCAAGTCGCACACACAGCTCTGCTCCACAGGCACACCACACACACGTTCATGGAAAGATGAACAGAATAGAATAAATGTGATGCACTGTTTGTGACAGTTCAAGGTCCAGTCATTGTACCGCCATGATTTTGTAATATCATCGACAATAACGGCCCTCAAAATTAAGTCTTGCTTAAACTCATAAACACACTGTTTAGCATGGCAGAAAAGTATGGCGAGGAGAGACCGCAAGCGGGAGACTAAAATGGGAGGAATGGCAAGACAGCAAATAAAGAGACACAGAGGAGAAAGAATGGGGGTGTAAGTGAAGCGTAAACAAAGAGGACAAGTGAGGAGAGACGATGATGAAGGGAGGTGGAGCTGTGAGGAGATGAAGAGAGATGTGGATGGAGAGGATCAGACAAGGATGTGGGATCTTAGAACGAGAGGAGGGAATAACAGTTCTGTAACTCCTGCAGATGACTGGGGAGGCCCAAGAGATCTGTTAATGTGATGCAACGCCTTCTCCTCTCTTGTCTCTGTTTCTCTTTCTATTTATCTTCTTCTCTGCTCTACTGCTCTAAAAAAAAGTACAAACACATCAACACAAATCCAAATCCAAAACAGCATCTCACCCCGGCAGTAGCCATCCATCTCCTCGTGGCCAATGCTACAGAAACAGCCGCCCAGTGGCACCAACCAGTCTCCATCCGCACCGCAGTACAATTTGGGTGTGTCCCTCTCCTCCGCGTTCTCCACACACACACCCCTCACTTCCACCAGAGAGGACGAGTCCATATGCGGCACTGTGTCAGGAAAAGCCGCCAGGTTCCTTATTGTCGCTGGGCAGCGTTTGTAGAACACCTTATGTGAAAGAACGGGAAGTTAAAGGTTCTGCCAGTCTTGAGAAAGGAATATAACTGACAAGATCATGGCTGTTGTTCATGCAGACATAAGTCCCACCCTGCTGGTCACTGACCTTGACGGACACAAGGGCGATGCAAGCTCCCACATCCTGAAAGGCCAGGTAGAAGCCCTTAAGTGTCACCGGGCCCACCTCCCTGACCTCGGTATTGAGGCGAAGAACGCGATCGCCGAGATCTGTCTGTGTGAAGCTCTCGTCTGCTGCGATGGTGTCCACCTTAAAGCCAACAGATAACACTTTATTTGCACAGGTCACTGCTACTGAAGAATAGCAGCAGCACAACAGAGAACTCCAACACTGATAAAACAATTAAACATAGGACATAACATTCTGTAAAACGACCCATTTTTTTATCATTCCTTTTAAGGTCACTGTAACTGATAATAACAGTAGTAATACTAATTGTTTTAGAACGTGATACTGTGGTATTTGCTGATTTACCGGGAGTTATCATTCTGTGAAAATCTCATATCGTGGCAACCCTGCTGATAACCAACCTTGGCGTAGTCAGTAGGCCGAAACCGTGTGGCTGCAGGGAGCGGATCATCTGTCTGCAGGTAAAAAAGGTTGAAGGTTTCCTTACAGGTGCCAGACACCCAAGGGATGGAGTTGCAGTCTCTCAGTGTGAAACGCAGCTCCACGTATACCTGTGTTAAAAAATAGAAAATAGATATAATGATCACAAGCTCATTAGAAATGAGACATTTTTTCAGGCCGTACAAATCAGAAACTTCTACACATATTGTACAATATTCTGTTGCTTATTAAACTGGGCTTGCATAATGTGTGAAGGGAAGTCAGCAGCAGTTATCTGCAGGGTAAACGTTAGCCCACTCTGCAGTTTCTCCGGTGGCTCCTTGTCAGAGTTGCTTGCTCAGTAAGTTACAAAACGTTCCATTGCAGCTCAAAAGAATCGTCCACACACTTTTGATAATAATAAAAAAGATAAAAGGCCATTATGTTTCAATAATGCGAGGTTAGCCGACTAGTTATTGACAGGTGCCGCACAGTGATTTAGCATATGGTTTAGTTAGCTTGGTCACATGATTGCACAAGGAGACTATCGTCAATGTCTTGTAAATTAAATTCTTTTGACAAACTGAGCTTTACTAATCATATGTTGGAATTTATGCTCATGTGTATTTTCAGACACATTTAAAATATTTTCAAACAATTTGGCGGCACCCCTGCAGTAACTCCGAGGGCCCCCAGGGGGTCACGGACCTCCTACTGAAGACCACGGACCTAACATTTCTAATAGAGGTATAAATGTCAAAATAACGCTTTATCTTGGGATGTCATATGAATATCAATTAAGTACAAGCATAGCAATGATGAATTAATAAGTAATCATGATAGGTAAAAACACTGAGAAGTGAAACATGAAGAAGTGTGATGTGGTCCAGACCCTCTGTGCAGCCTGCCGCTGGATCCATCCAGACCGTAGCCAGTTGTTCTGGTTTGGCTCCATGACGTGGCAAACCTGGAAGGTGTGGATAGGCCTGTTCTGCTCATCCATCTCTGTGATGGCGTCCCACTGTGAAAATATAGGAAGCAAATATAGGCAGATGTGTGAATAGCAAAAGCCTACAATGTGAAAGCATCAAAAACAAAAGATATCTGACAAACAATATCATTATATACTTTTCTATAGCGAGCATCTGTAGTTTTAATCCACAATTTATTTTTGGAAAGGATCAGTCATGGTTTATATTAGTATGTGCTAGGCTGCAGATTAATCATAACGGTACGATATGGAGATTATGTGTGTGGGATTCCAATACATGCAGCCATGATCTGGTTTTAGAGCTGTTCTGTTAAATGTTCAACCTCTATTGCATGTAGCAAGACTTCATTTCTATAGAAACATGACGTCTGAGAGACACCGTGAGTTTCACTGATGTTTTCAAGCTGTTGCATCAGCCAGACTCCCTCATTTGCCTGCTCCGCTTTAACGGTGTGATGATCAGAGCTTCAAAAGCCCTAATTTTTATTGACAGATCTTCTTTCTCACGACTCCTGTGGCAATAAATGGGCAGCAGAGATAGTGTCAGTTACACAGCTGGACATGTAATTATAAGTCAAGAGCAAGAGACAGGGTTACGTGATTCTGCCCTGAAAAGGACAGACTGGAGGAAATGACAGCATGTAAACCATTATGCTAAGCTATTACATCAAAATGGAGACAAAATTGTGGAGGTTGAGATGCTATAAGCATCTATAATAATTCACATTTCGCAGACACACTCTCTCCCAGATCTTTCTAGTGTCCTGTGACACAGAGAGGACCTCTATTACAGAGACATGAGGAGTAAAGCCGCCCACAAAGGTGGGAGCTTGTTCCTCCTCTGTAGCCTCACAGAGACCAAACCCTCATCAACAAGTCCACAATTCCCATGGCAAAATGTATCACAAAGTTACGGAGAGAATCTGAATTTATCCTGGCTGCAAACAGGAACAAACAGCATACTTTATGCCTCTTTATCATCAGTCTCTGTTTCCTTGTTCTATACCATCTAATGTTTTTGTCAACAAGAACTATTACGAAGGAAACATACTGAGAGCAAGTACCAGATATACAGAAGAGCTAGCCCAGAGGAAGATTTTACTGCTCAAAGCTTGCTCCTTTACGGCAATGGAGCCGTAAAGGTGCTCAATGAGAGTACTCATTTCAGTCTCGTTGTAGTCTTTTTTGGTCTTAAACATTTCTCATTTGTTTCTCCTAAAATTCCTTAGGAGCAATAGGTGAGACTTGAGACTTTACCGCTCAAACCTTGCTCCTTTCCAGCACTGAGAAGACATTCTGAAACTTCATTGAGAACTTGATGAGATCTCCTTTGAAACTTACAGGGAGCCCAAGTTGAGATTTTCTGCACCTGTTTCTCAGGAGAAACAATTGAGAAACAGGAGAAATCAGCCACAGCCTCACTTCGGTCTCACATAGATCTCATAGTTGTCTAGGAGAAATGAATGACACCACTGAGATCTCTTTTCCAATTTTCATTTCCTCTGGGAGGTGACATTTCGCAACATAACAAGTTAAAAAGGTTCCCTCGAACTCTCCCTGTAGTGTGGACAACGGATTTATGGGATGCTGAGGGCTACCGGAAAACTACTGTCATGATTTAGTGTCATCTTGTTGTTGTGTTCTGATTTAATTTGATATTATGCCCTCTTGTGTCAGTCACTTCTTGCTTTTCAGTTTCTTCTGTGTGTTACTTCCCTTCCGTTCATCACCCCACCTGTTCCTGATCCCCTCGTTAACGTGTCTGTGTATTTAGTGTTTGTTCTGCCTAAAGGCTTTGTCTCTTCGTTCTGCATCTGTCAGCCTCTGTTCATCCCTCCATGATGTTCTCCAGTGTCTCCCCCATTGGAATGTTTGGGTTTTGGGTTTTCCTGTCTCTCGTTTGATTACAATAGTTTGGTGCAGTTCTGAGCATTATTTGTGGCTATGAGTGGCTTTTTGATGGCGGTTTCTTGACGGAGGCATAGACTGCAGTGTATTGTTATCGTCTTTTCTGAGGTTGCTAAAACTACATAGGCTAGCGGTCAGAAAACTTGATCTCTCGAGGGGGGGTCTTACTCAGTGTCATGGTGTGTTAGACCATGGATTAAATGTATTTAACAATGCTACCTCCATTGTTACAGATGATGATTTCCAGGTCCGCAGACTGGAGCATGCAGGACTTCTTATTGCATTCACTTCTCACCCGGTTAATAACTACATTATGTAATTATGTACTTGGGGTATGGGGTGGGAAATTCACGGGGTGTTTAAATTGTAGGAAATTTGGCATTTTGCTCTAATGACTGTACTTTTATAGGCCACAAATACATCTGCACACAGCACGGCTGCACAGTGCTTAGTGATGAATACCTTGAATGTGTCACACTCAGAGATCCAATAAAGTTAGATGACGGACAGAGCGAGGTGAGCCAAGACAACTGAGGTAGAGTGTTCTCTAATATAAATGATTAAACAACACTTTAACCTTGACTGGAGTGCGAGCAAAAGCAATTACTCTTATATTAATTACTCTATCTAAATTAGCTCTATGTGACACCCAAGGGCTAAATGATTAATCAATCATAATCACATCCTCTTTCATTTGGAACTCCAGCCAGCCAATAATACCATGCCTGCACCTTTATGATGTTAAGTGGACTCTGAGGTAGTATGTAATCAAGCACATATCATTGCTATGGGAAATATCCACGACGAATGAGGAGAATTTTTAAATGGAGAAAAACGTCTTGGTTTAAGGTTCACCTCCAGCTTGTGGGCTAAAGAAAAGACAAATCATGGTGATAAATATTGCATATGCACGATTAACTAGTGTGTGTGTGTGTGTGTGTGTGTATACCTGTAGGATGGGGAGTGTAATTGGGAAGACACTCCCCCATACTACATCTTTCCAAAGTAACTATGGCTGACGTCTGCAAGATGAACAATATGTGTGCTACTACCTGCTTGTGGTGTTAGAGGTTAGAGGTTTTGCTAAAGTCATATGGATTAAAGGAGCTTCAATGGCGTGGTAATCCATCCAGTAGTTGTCGTGATACATCAGACTCAACCAAACAAAGTGGTCGACGGACTGCAGCTTTGCCAACAGCATGCCTAAAAAGCCTATCTAAGACATTCATTGCTGAGTTCACCAAAGTGAGAAACCCAACTGGTGTTGTACGACTGCAAGGCCTCTGCAGTGTTTCATCTCTTGCCATTTGTCATATTTTCTTTTTGCTATAAAAGTGAAAATACTTTAGAAGTCATAGAAAGGAACTGTACGATTTTATAGAAAACTCTCGCTCTTGAGAGGAGAGGACTTTCTCTAACATACAGACTCTAAATTCTGTCATTTCACTGCCCTCTTTCCAGACCAGAAACAGAAACTCGGGTGTCTTTAAAGGGTGCAAGGCTTTCTGGTTTGCATAAGATCAGCATTAAGTAATTGAAGTTCCATTATGCATACAAACAAGAGAAAATGGTAATTTGTCACTCTCTGTGCCTCAGTGTTCTAAAATGCCCCCTTGGGATGTGGCATGGTTCAGAGCAGAGAAAACAAATGCAAACCCCGAGTTTGAAGGATGAGCTGCAGCCCACACTCTCTGAGGCAATCAGATATGCACCTACTAATCGCTTTGCCTATTAGCCCCGAGCTGCGCAGACTGCAGCAGACACAGACCAGGTTTACTTTAGTACAAAGGTGAAGAGCAACTTAATGCATTGACACTAATGCTGTAACATGAAAGTGCATTTAAGGTTTTCTGAAACTGGCCTGTGGAAAAAAGGCTCACTGTTGACTTTGTTTTGAGGCCGCCCTGTGATGATATACTCTAGATCTCGACAACTATGGATGATGCAAAAACTATCCTGGGCTTAACTTCCTAGTTTGGCATCTTGACCCGAGAGTTTGTGAAATATTTCCTCACCTAATCCAAAAAGCAATTAACACACTTCATTTCAACACAATGACACTCAGACCACGATTAGACCTGCCCCGACGAGCTCTCCTATTGACTTTTGCTTGTTCAGGTGCACTTTCTCCGGGTACAGATGACTTTTAACAAAGTTTGCAACGATTAATGACTACATGACTTCGGCGTCTGCATACAGATGGCGATTTGGAGGAGAGAGTGGGTGGATCCTGGAAGACTTCATCTTCATTGCCAAGTAGATGACCATTTACTTCAAGAGTCTCAGTCCCTCTTCTCACTTGAAGTAGACAGACTCAGAACAGCTGCTGAGTTTAGTCCTCACGGCAGCCATATTAATATACTGGAGTGGGGCAGAGTGGATTGGTACTGTGTTATTTCTGCCGTGTAACGTCCTTGAGAGTGGAAAATGATTATCTGGGGTAACTGGGCAAACATACTGCGCACTTGTGTTGTTCAGAGACATTTGGATGTTTCTTTTTTACTAATTTATTCAGCAAGATTTTTCTTTCATTCCTGGGACGGGAAACTCTGAATTACGTTGTTTTTATCACAATTTTTAGCTACTGGCCACCAACATTAACTTTGCTTTGCGGCTTATATTAGCCCATGCTCCTACCCCGACAGTGTGGCCTGATAATAAGTGCTACCAAGATACCAAGTGCTGCAACTCTACTGTTGGACCTTGGGTAAATTTGGGTCATCATATGCAATCAAAAAGGAGGTAATGTAACATTAAAATACATCAGAATGTAGGACTCTCATGGCCAACTCAGTAATTATGATTTAATTTTTATCCTTGTAATAAAGAGAGGCACTGAGTCTTGTAACCTTCAGTTTGTTTCAAGTGTGCCTTGAAAAAAACTTAAATTGGAGGGCCATGTAGCCCTAATACTTAATCCTGCCCCTCTCCAAACAAGAATCAGGTTGCCTTATCCCTGGACTTGAATGCACAAAACAGAGTGGTAAGGCACAGTGGTAGTGGTAAGGGCTGTGTTGGAATTGGGCCTTAGTTGCACTTCCCAAGCCCTACTCTTGTGCAGAGACGCTCATCCATTTAAAACTCATGTTCAGTATCTAAATGTACTTCTTATGACAATTTACTGTTTTTTTACTCCCCCGCCAGCTTCAGGTCTGCACTGCGCTCCTGCCAAGAATCTTTGACAGCAACATAGTCAGTGTCGAGTTGTTATGAAAGCTGTTCATATATAGGCCTATATATATATATATATATATATATATATATATATATATATATATATATACATATATATATATATATATATATATATATATATGTGTGTGTGTGTGTGTGTGTGTGTGTGTGTGTGTGTGTGTGTGCCTTAAAAAAGGTGCAGTTTTCATCGATAATTTGTTGCTTTTAGACCTATTAGTAGAGCTGGGCAATTACTTCCTCAATGTCTCAGTAACACAGAAAATGGGTGATGCTGGGGGTGAATACAAGACTAAATACATTTTCCTCACTGTAGATGGAAGTGATTTTGCGTCATCCATGTAAACTCTGATCACAAAAGCTGCAGACCAAGCATGTAAAGATGAGAACCTCTGCCAGCTTCATGGTCAGAAGAGCCACATTAATCCTGTAGCCTTACGATTGATAGCAGCCATAATCAGCCGTTCAAGAAAATTCCTTTTAACACCTGAAACATTCTGTTCAGGAAGGATAGGTTCAATAACTTTTAACTACCTCGTGTCTTCCTGCAGGACACCAGCACTAGAACTTGACTTGACTTCCAGGGCCATATGAAACTGTATTAATGAAAATGCATGAACATAAAGTAAAGGTTTCCAGTCACTTTGGTCATTTTCATAAATTAAATCCATTTGATAAAATATAATATAGTTACACACTGCAGAGGAACACACTGCTGTGACTACCCAAGTCAAATTGTAAAATATGTTGCCTCCAGGGGGCTCAGTGTTCATTCTTCATTCACAACTGCATTATACACTACAGACAAACACCTGCCTTTTATGACACACACTGGCGTTCCTTGACCTGCTGTGGCCACAGTTATTATTACATTAGTAAAGGAGTGATGGTTGGGTAAAACAAGAGCTAGAGACTGCTGTTTGTGTCCAGTGTGAAACCCAAAATAAACATAATGTAACATAGGTACATTTAGAAATGATTTCAATTGAGTAACTTAGTTATGTTCACCAAAACCACAATGTTCTCCTCCACCTAACTAAGAAGTTTACATGCCTAAACCTAACCATAGTGTTACCATACGCTCCAACAATCAATTCATCTTGGGAATTGTGACATATGTTGTTTTTGGAGGTGCAATAGTCAGCTGTTTTTTTTGGTTGCACATAAGGTGCAGGGCTCAAAGGGCAACAATTTTTGGTCGCACATGCAGCCAAAAATCTGTAAAGTGCAACTAAAAATGTTAATGATTGCATTGCATTGATGGACCTGTGCACCTGCACAGTTTATTTTTTAACAACTGAGGTTATTGCCATTTGTTGTGTATGTTGTGATTTAAATGAAGACAAACGTGTTTTTGCAGCATTATTCTTTTTTAAAATCATTCACACAAGCTCTGCATGCAAAAAGATAGCACTGATATGTGTCGGCCCAACGCTGGAGAAATCACCTGCAGTAAATGACAGACGAAGATGGATGTGTGTGATTAAGGGTACAGCAGGGGGAAAAAAAATAATGTGGAGCTCCCCCTTGAGGTGAAATGACTATCGATGTTTCACGCGCTGAAAAATACATGAGGCTGTTAACAAAGACTCTCACACACATCTGCCTACACTGCACAGATAGATACTGTCGTGCTAACAACAATGGTGGAGCCACTCAACCTGGCTAAGAGATGTGAGGTTTTGATTAAAACAAGACAATTTGTCATTGTCAGACTAAAGGGAAGAAAGAGAGAGAGGCGTTATGAAAATATCATTAAATCTCTGTAGTCGTGATGAATTATTGATTCGATGTGAATCTGGGTGGTGCCGATGTGTTTTTTGTTCAACCAATTAATGCCGACGTCGCTCCCCATAGCAAAAAGGGAAAAAAACTGTTTTCGTCTGTGTGCGAGGGAGGAGAAGCTGTTTCAATATTGGTATTTGGCCCTGAAAATATCTCAGTATTTTCTTTCTATTTATTGGTTTTGCTCCAAAGGATTTATTACACTTTTAATAATAGCCTGAAAACGCAAACAGTCCTGCTACCGCCCCGTGTCCCAAATTAGACGCAACATCGTGGAAAAATGATTGTTGCTCAGTCCCATTTGTGAGAATGTAATCTTACAGCAGCACCTCTTCAGGCTTTGCCCCATTTGAACTATATTCTACAATTAGATAAATTCAGTCTCCAGATATGTTAAAGGCTTGATCACATCTGAATTCATCGCACATAAACACTGTCGCATTTGATCTATGAAAAAACACCATTGGAGACTATTGTTTCAGATTAAGTCTGGACCTTTTGTTTACTGGACTCTCTGTGTTGCTTGTGAATTCTTAGCTGTATAGTATTTGAAGTTAAGTCTGCGTTCTTCGTTAATAGAGTTGAGATAAGTGTGTACAAGGGTCATCCCCAAAAACTGTAGGACTGGAGTGTTTACATGCTGTTGTAAGTATATATGTCCTTATTCATTCATTTTTCAGGATATGTTTATTTAGGACATAGAGTAAGCCGGTTATTCATAATAACATTATCCAGCTTTCAGCTCGCTGTCTGTTGTTCGCTGCTGAAGGCGTGTAAACAACTCCTCAACATTTCCCGGGCCTGTTACCTCGGGAGCTCAGCGTAAACTCACTTCAACTCAGATACTTAAGGTGAAATTACGACAGCGTTAACATACTTTGTCGTTCATTTGAAAATAAATGATGAAATTATCATCAAAACTCCCTCTGCATCAAAATAATCCCTGTGGCTGATATATTATGACATCTTTTTTTTGTTTTATAATACTGATGCAATGATGTGTAAGCAGCATTTTACTGTCGTAGCTGGTTGAGACAGAGCTAGTTTATCTGCTGTAGACACAGTCGGGTCAGATACATCTGAGATGAAATGATTATTGGGACAGAGAGGAACAAAACAATTAGTTCTGCCGCATAAATCAGCATTCCTTTTTTAAAAGAATCTAATCTTTTCTTATCAAATCTGAATAATAATGGACAATTGGTTGGAAACATGCATTTTAATTTATATTTTTTAATGATAGCGTACATCAACATATTTGTTTTCCCAGTTTCAAATTGTACCAATAGGTTCCCACCTGAAGTTTGATCAGGTGTTCACCGTTTACATGCCTCAGTGTCCCTGCTTCTTTTCATCTCACACGTTCTGGTTTCTCAAAACCTGAGATAATGATGTATTTGGGTTCCAAAATTCCAGTGTGACTTTGAATAGCCGCTCCCAGAAATGGCAGCTCAAAGTCTGTATTAAACTGTATGAGTTTAAGGTATAACATCAGCCTGTTAGATCGCTTAAATTGGTCCTACCAACATTTTGATGTTCTTCAGACCTAAATGACTCAATTTAACCTTTATTTTACCAGGAATATTTCCACTGAGACGTAGAATCTCAAGGGAGTCCCGGCCAAGACAGCACCGTATCCTTGTGTGTCATGTGTGAACACCTGTGTTCCACCAGTTGAATATTGTTGGATGGTCTGATTCTCCTGCGTTCCTGTGCCTGTTCCCTCTGTCCTCACGTCTCCTTTGTGTTTGTACTTTCTTCTCCGTGGCTTTGGGTTTGTCTTCAGTTTTGTATTTCTCTTTAGTCTTTTCTTGGACTTTCCTTTACCTTCCTTTTTTTCTGTAAAAAATTTGGCTTAAAGCTCACCCTTTGTTTCTCGCCCCTTGTTATGTCTGCGTTTTGGTCCTCAACTTTTTGTAAATGTATAAAAAGCTGTGTTTAAAGTTGTGGTTACTTATACCCATCGTTTATACAGTTTTTCACTAAATGAAGGAAAGCCTGCCAGCTACAACCCCTATTCCACAAAAAGTAGAGATGTTGTGTAAAATGTAAATAAAAACAGAACAAATCAACTTCAGAATGAGTGCATATTTACGTAAAGCAATAACATTTATCAATGTGAACATAAAATATCTTTTTTTTTTGTCTGTTTTTAATTGAATACAGGTTGAAAAGATGATTCATTTGCACCTGAAAGCTATGTTGTCGCTCGCTCACACTGCTGCTACCGTTCATACTGTATTTCAAAAGCCCTACCTCCACCCTTGCATCCACCCATAGGATCTGAGTCTACTTTTCCCTGGGGGATGAGTTATCATCACTGCACCTCACTCCCTGTTGTGCTGTGCTTGGGGCTTCCTATTGTTGGCGCCAGTCTAGATGCTAAACATCAACAGTATACATACAACAACAATACATCGAAGTATGGCATCAAAATGCTGTTTGTTAACCTTACAGCCACATTTATCCCAAATGTAACCTTGTAGACGGTCGACATATGAGCACTGAATGCTGTCAGGAAGGTTTTGTCTCTTGTCTGTGTCGACCTTAAGAAAGACAAATCTCAACTACTCCGGCTCAGTGGCTTCGTTTTTGAAAAAATAGGTTGGAATAAAATATTTGTATATTTTTGTTGTATGTTATTTAATTTGTTCACTTGTTTGAGAGGTCATATCCAACATAGACAAGACACTTTGCGGGGAATATTCGTATTCCAGGAAATGCTTATGTCACTCACCCCATTGACAGGATATGTCTTCCAGTCCAGTTCTCCTAGCACCGTCGTGGTGTCCAACAGAACCACTAGAGAGAGCAGGGTGGTGAAAGAGAAAGTCATGTAAAATGGAGGAGAAAAGTTAGAAGAGTGAAAGCATGACAGTACAAGCACAAAGAGTGACAGCAGAGAGCAGACAGGGGAAGGGAGAGAGTGTGCGAGAGAGGTTGGACAGTGAGTTTAAAAAGAAGAGAAATGGAGATGACAAAATAGGAAGAAAGCAGACAATAGTTATCAAGCTGTCAATGAGGAGCTGGTAGCGCTGTAAAGCCCTTATCAGATTCAACCACCTATGAAATAACAGCTCTTAGGAAAGTCCAGGACAACAGCAACACTAACACAGATCCGCCCTCCGTCTAGGTGAAGTCTGGAAGATTAGTACTCTCCTTCTCAGAGGTCAGGAGTTTTCTGCGCTACATGACATCAAAGATGAGCCAAAGATGAATAAAGGGGAACAATGGAAGGACTGTGGTGACTTTCAGTATTCAGAGGGACGGTGTGTACTTTTAGGAAAAGAAATTCAAACTTGTACATTTAACTGCGTACAATATAAATGAGGTAATAATACAAATGAAGGAAAATAAGCTCCCCAGCACACCGTTTGAAGCTAGAAATGTGGCTTTATAAACAAAGTAACACGGTATGAAATTGTGTTGTCCTATAAGGTCAGTTTCATTATGCGGTGTATTCACTCGTGAAAACTAAGAGAGTTTGTTTATTTAGTTTGTTTAAGCATAAAAAAAATCAAGTCAATGATTCTCAAATCTACACAGTGCACATTAAAGTAAACAAAACACGACTCCATTAAAAGTGATCTGAGACAAGTGCTGTCAGCATGCCAACTGCACGAATGGTGACAACCTTTTGAATATATGTAAAGAGCCACCTTGAGCCCCTCGATATCATTTTGTTACTTGATAGCAGCCAAAAATCTCAAGGATAGGATGATTCTGCACATCAACGTAGTTTCAGTTCCAATTATCAGTGTCAACGCAGGAAGAAGAACTATATGTAGTGAGGTGATACCAACAATGTGGAGGCTGGAGTGGTGGGATCCGCATGTGGTGCACTTAAGTAGACTGGGAGTGTCGTCACTGCAATGAACATTTTTCGAAGCCAGCATGTGCGGCTGGGTAACGAACTTCAATAGTTGGATGGCACTGATCAGATTGCTTTAATCCTAGTCTCGAAAAATGTTGTGGCTTGTTTGTTTTTATTTAAACCAATATTGATCACTGGGGTGGTGCCCAACGTGTTCAGGGTATACGTTGCTAGCTCAGAAGCAGCTGAAGCAGTTGTTGTTCGCTGGTGATCTACATGTGAAGAACAATGCCGCCTTAAAATAGGCACCCGATGGCATACTTATACCAACAGTTGAATCAAACTACTTCCTATCCAGTATCACAAAATGCCTTGTCATTCAATACCTAAGAAATAAATCTCATAAGGGTCAGTGAACCGATAAGCATGCGACATAGCTTGCAAGTAAATTGCATTTGCTCATTGGCGAATCCGTCTCCACATCATCCACGGGTATGGAGCGCCAGCAAACACTCTCCTTGTCACCTAGGCGATGTGTAACCTCGGGCAGAGGTGGAGAGTGTTTCTGAGGGCTAAATTGGTGACGGAGAAATGTACACCTGAAGTTGACACGATGGGTGGTTGTCAGACTAGCTGCTGTCATACTGCAGGCTAGCAGCCTATCTTTTTTTTTTTTTATTGTCCAGAAGTGTACATATATTGCATCAGTCTCTTCATTTCAGTCCAGTTCTCCAGGTTGAGTAAGAGTACATAGTGCAAAGCACATAATTGTTTCTCCAGCTGCTCCCAGATCTTTGAACAGCTTCTTCCTCTGAACGAAGTCATTTAGCCGTAACATGAAATGTCATTTTCTTTTTTTCTTGAAAAAAGGATTCTACACATTGTTCAGTAATGTGTAGATGATTACATAATGAGGGACACTCAACTTCAACCATATTTGGATTTTGGACAAGTCCAACAATGGCCTGCCTTGTCAGACTTGGGGCATACACCTCATTAAACCGAAAAAGACTATAATTTTCTTTTTAATCTTTTCCCCTTGTTATGTCTGGATTCGCTACTACTCATCGACCAAGTTGTTGTTTTTGTTGCACGAACATGTTAAAAAACGACTCTCTTAATGTGCGTCCATGAGCACATTGTGTACATACAAGTGTAACAATCTCAAGCTGTCTGCACTCTGGTCACGGCTCTGGCATGAAAAGAGTCATTATCTGGCCCTTGCTAAGCCCCCTGAGCCAATTTGATATGATGAATGTGCAATTTCCTTTGTCTCCACACAGCCAGTTAATTACAATCTCTATCAATAAAGTGCGTCCCACTTCAGTGGTCGACATTACAGACCAAAGAGTCACATCTTCAGACGACCTGTCACTCCAGTGCACGGCAGACTTTGCCAAATCTGGACTAATTTAATGGGGTTGCCACTGTTTTAAGAACAAGTTAGATAACCAGCGAAGATACACTTTGGTGAGACTAAATGAACCGTTTCAGTATATACAGAGACTTCATTTAGCCTTGATCCCCTGCTGGTAATTAAGGGCTGAATTATAATAAGATGGCCTTGTGTCTGTTTAAAAGGAGGACATAGAGAGAGGGAGGAGAGAGAGGGAGGCTGTGAGACAGACCGAGAGAGACAGAGAGATATTGATTTTTGACTGAATTAGAAAAGCAATCTTTCATAATCATGAGCAATGTTCCATACCATGTTTGACAGCTAAAAACTTTTTTCCATTCACTGTGTGTGTCTGTCTCGCATACATGCACACACTCACACACACACCCACACACACACCCACACACACATACATACGTACATACAAAGTAATGTAGTCATGAAATGATTAAGTTCCTGCAACTACCTTTGGAGCCAGGAAATAACAAATGACCTAAGACCACAATTCTGAATTTGATACACAGATTTTCTCACTCAAAGCGCACAGACACACACACACACACACACACACACACACACACACACACACACACACACACACACACAGACAAGTATATTTATCAGGAGGCCAAATCACATTACTCCAGTCTGGCTTTTATGTCTGGATCGTAATAATCTGCAACTGTCTAGTCTAAGTTTTCCTGACCACAGAGATATTATCACATTTTCGAAAAGACGGTGGGCACAAATGGTCTAAAAGGCATCAAATTGTTGTTAATTCTTTTGTGATATGTTATTGCAACGATATTGCAGGTTGAGGTGTTCAGTACGTGAACAAATACATCTTTAAAACTGAATCCTCAACCTGAACTGAGCGTATGAGTCATTATCGTGACAGACTGAATGAGCTGCTTTTGAGCGTGGAGGCTCCCCCTTCCACTTTAATTACCATAGCTGATTTTTGATATCTGCTAAAACTGATGCAAGTTGCTGTCTTGATTTTCTGTGTTTAGAAGATATCTCCAAACCAAGGTCCTGTAGAGGTAGCCAGCCGTTACTAGCTCGCTCAGTAGCAAACCTTCTCATGTTATGTTATTGCAGGTCGATGGTCCATCATGTCTACTTTACACACTTATGTGAGACCAAACAATATGTGGAGTACTGTTATCATTGCAGAACTGTTAAATCACTAATTCATTAATCAAGTTGTGCATCTCATTTGGGATATGGGCTAACTATGGGCTACATAGAGAAACAAAGTTGTTGTTAATGTCACAACATACAGGTAAAAAAGATCAACTGCGTCATCAGGGACTAATACTCTATGAGCTGACCTGAACAAAATGATTTGGATCAGCAAAGTCATACTGGCATTCTCCTGTACTACAGAGGCATAGCTGTATCCTTCCTCTACTCCATACATGTTGCTGTGTGTGTGTGTGTGTGTGTGTGTGTGTGTGTGCGTGTTTGTGTGTTTCTCCTTCGATGGGTCCTCGTTTGGTTTCTCTGTGTGGGAACATATGGGACAATGCTTGCGCGTAAAATATTTAAAAATAGTAAACTGTATATGTTTGTTGAAGACGGCGAATAATTAAACACATCGTTTAAAAACAAGAAGTTCACAGTGAGAGACCTGTGTTGTAACAGTAACTCATTACTCAGTAAAATAAGTTGTTTTGCCAGTAATTAGTAGGGTAAAGATTACAATTCAAAATTAGTAATAACATTACAGTTACTATATTGAGTGACGCAGTATGACTGCGTTGCCAGAATGATGTGTACGAGTGATGAGATGATCTGTCATGACTCTGGTTTTATGTCTTTGTATCTTGTCTTGTGTCTTGTTTTTCCATGCCCTCATGTGTCCTTTAAGTTCTTCTGTGTATTTTCCTATGTTCCCTCTGGCTCCCTCTGTCTATTGCTTTGTTCCCTTCATGTTCTCGTGTGCTCCTCCCCTTCGTTACCTCACCTGTTGGTCCACCTCACCTGTTCCTCGTCTTGTCATCAGTGTCTGTGTTCTTAGTCTGTGTGTTTCCCTTCACTCCCTGTCTGGTCATTGTTCTTGTCAGCGTCCGTCTTTGTCCATGCTCCATGCTCCATGCGCCAGTTCCTGTGCCTCTGTCTGTTCCTTGTTCCCCCACGGTATGTGTTTTTGGAGTTTCGCATTTTGCATCTTTGATTTGAACTTTGCCTTTTTCTTTGTACTTTGTCTTGCTTTAATTTGCTACTTTGCCTCACTTTCATTTGCTACTTTGCCTGCTTCTGTTTTTGTGTTCAGCTTTTAAATAAAGCTCGCCTTTTGTTCCCCACGCCCTGCCTCTTGTCCGTAACTGCATTTGGGTCCACCTTCCCCTTTTCCTGAGTCTTCCCTTTAACCCCCCACCTGACAGAATGACCAGACCTAAAATGGACCCAGCAGTAAATGGCCTGGAGATAATCCGCTGGTACCAGGACTTTGTCACCAATCCCACCAGCAGGGCTCGGCAGATTGCTGCAAGCAACCTTTTTTTTCAGGCCACAGCCCAAACCCATGCCTCAGCTCCAGCCCCAGCCAATGCCGTAGCCACAGCTAGGCTACCAGCCCAGGCCTCAGTCTCGACCCCAGGGCCTTCAAGTCCTGAGGCGTCTCCTTTCTGGGGAACCCGCCTGGCCTTCAAGGTTTCCCCGCCTAGGAAGCGCCGCTCTCGGTGGCGTCCGGGCTCCTTGAGGTCTGGCGCCCTCCTTTGCTGTCCTTCGCCGACACCTGCCAGTGGCCCTCAGTCGGCGGCCCGGTCGACACCGGCCAGTGGCCTTCAGTCGGCGGCCCGGTCGACACCTGCCAGTGGCCTTCAGTCGGCGGCCCGGTCGACACCGGCCAGTGGCCTTCAGTCGGCGGCCCGGTCGACACCTGCCAGTGGCCTTCAGTCGGCGGCCCGGTCGCCACCTGCCAGTGGCCTTCAGTCGGCGGCCCGGTCGCCACCTGCCAGTGGCCTTCAGTCGGCGGCCCGGTCGCCACCTGCCAGTGGCCTTCAGACGGCGGCCCGGTCGCCACCTGCCAGTGGCCTTCAGTCGGCGGCCCGGTCGCCACCTGCCAGTGGCCTTCAGTCGGCGGCCCCGGTCGCCACCTGCCAGTGGCCTTCAGTCGGCGGCCCGGTCGCCACCTGCCAGTGGCCTTCAGTCGGCGGCCTGGTCGCCACCTGCCAGTGGCCTTCAGTCGGCAGCCCGGTCGACACCTGCCAGTGCCTTCAGTCGGCGGCCCTGATGGCGCCTGTTCCTGCCAGTGGCCTTCAGTCGGCGGACCTGATGGCGCCTGTTCCTGCCTGTGGCCTTCAGTCGGCGGACCTGATGGCGCCTGTTCCTGCCTGTGGCCTCCGGCCTGAGGCCCGTCCCTGCACCTCGGTCGGAGGACCGGCCGAGGCCCATGCCAAGTCCTGTCCCTGCTCCGAGGCCCATGCCAAGTCCTGTCCCTGCTCCGAGGCCCATGCCAAGTCCTGTCCCTGCTCCGAGGCCCATGCCAAGTCCTGTCCCTGCTCCGAGGCCCATGCCAAGTCCTGTCCCAGCACCTCGGTCGGAGGACCGGCCGAGGCCCGTCCCAGCACCTCGGTCGGAGGACCGGCCGAGGCCCGCTCCTGCTCCAAGTCCAGCGCCAAGTCCTCGGTCGGAGGCCCGGCCGAGTCCCGCTCCTGCTCCAAGTCCAGCGCCAAGTCCTCGGTCGGAGGCCCGGCCGAGTCCCACGCCAAGTCCAGCGCCTGCTCCTCGGTCGGAGGACCGGCCGAGTCCCACGCCAAGTCCTGTGTCTGCTCCTCGGTCGGAGGACCGGCCGAGGCCAGTACCAAGTCCCCTGCCAAGTCCAGTGCCAGCTCCTTGGTCGGAGGCCGGGCCGAGGTCGTCTGCCGCCAGCGACCCTTCATTGGCTCACAGGCCACCAGCTCCCTGCGAACCTCTGTTGGTGGTCCGGCCAAGGCCCAGGAGGGTTTCCCAGTCAGCGATCCGGCCTCAAGAGGGCTTCAGCCTTCGCCTTCGCCGCCGGCCTCCAGTGGGTGCCAGCCCACGTCTTCGCCGCCGGCCTCCAGTGGGTGCCAGCCCACGTCTTCGCCGCCGGCCTCCAGTGGGTGCCAGCCCACGTCTTCGCCGCCGGCCTCCAGTGGGTGCCAGCTCACGTCTTCGCCGCCGGCCTCCAGTGGTTGCCAGCTCACGTCTTCGCCGCCGGCCTCCAGTGGTTGCCAGCTCACGTCTTCGCCGCCGGCCTCCAGTGGGTGCCAGCTCACGTCTTCGCCGCCGGCCTCCAGTGGGTGCCAGCTCACGCCTTCGCCTTCGTCGCCGGCCTCCAGTGGGTCCCAGCCCGCGCCTTTGCCTTCGTCGCCGGCCTCCAGTGGGTCCCAGCCCACGCCTTTGCCTTCGTCGCCGGCCTCCAGTGGGTCCCAGCCCACGCCTTTGCCTTCGTCGCCGGCCTCCAGTGGGTCCCAGCCCACGCCTTTGCCTTCGTCGCCGGCCTCCAGTGGGTCCCAGCCCACGCCTTTGCCTTCGTCGCCGGCCTCCAGTGGGTCCCAGCCCACGCCTTCGTCTTCGTCGCCGGCCTCCAGTGGGTCCCAGCCCACGCCTTCGCCTTCGTCGCCGGCCTCCAGTGGGTCCCAGCCCACGCCTTCGCCTTCGTCGCCGGCCTCCAGTGGGTCCCAGCCCACGCCTTCGCCTTCGTCGCCGGCCTCCAGTGGGTCCCAGCCCTCGCCTTCGTCGCCGGCCTCCAGTGGGTCCCAGCCCACGCCTTCGCCTTCGTCGCCGGCCTCCAGTGGGTCCCAGCCCTCGCCTTCGTCGCCGGCCTCCAGTGGGTCCCAGCCCACGCCTTCGTCTTCGTCGCCGGCCTCCAGAGCGCCTACGTCTTCGTCTTCGTCGCCGGCCTCCAGAACGCCTACGCCTTCGTCTTCGTCGCCGGCCTCCAGAACGCCTACGTCCACGTCCCCGGCCTCTAGGGGGCCCCAGCCCACGTCCCCGGCCTCTAGGGGGCCCCAGCCCACGTCCCCGGCCTCTAGGGGGCCCCAGCCCACGTCCCCGGCCTCTAGGGGGCCCCAGCCCACGTCCCCGGCCTCTAGGGGGCCCCAGCCCACGTCCCCGGCCTCCAGTGGGTTCCAGTCCTCACCTCCACCCTCCTGTTTGTTTGGGCCTTGGCCCTCCTCCAGACCCCCTCCACCCTCCCAGCCTCACTTATGTTTTGGGGCATCTGGAAGCTGCCCCTTGAGGGGGGGGGTACTGTCATGACTCTGGTTTTATGTCTTTGTATCTTGTCTTGTGTCTTGTTTTTCCATGCCCTCATGTGTCCTTTAAGTTCTCCTGTGTATTTTCCTATGTTCCCTCTGGCTCCCTCTGTCTATTGCTTTGTTCCCTTCATGTTCTCGTGTGCTCCTCCCCTTCGTTACCTCACCTGTTGGTCCACCTCACCTGTTCCTCGTCTTGTCATCAGTGTCTGTGTTCTTAGTCTGTGTGTTTCCCTTCACTCCCTGTCTGGTCATTGTTCTTGTCAGCGTCCATCTTTGTCCATGCTCCATGCTCCATGCTCCAGTTCCTGTGCCTCTGTCTGTTCCTTGTTCCCCCATGGTATGTGTTTTTGGAGTTTTGCATTTTGCATCTTTGATTTGAACTTTGCCTTTTTCTTTGTACTTTGTCTTGCTTTAATTTGCTACTTTGCCTCGCTTTCATTTGCTACTTTGCCTGCTTCTGTTTTTGTGTTCAGCTTTTAAATAAAGCTCGCCTTTTGTTCCCCACGCCCTGCCTCTTGTCCGTAACTGCATTTGGGTCCACCTTCCCCTTTTCCTGAGTCTTCCCTTTAACCCCCCACCTGACATGATCGGGTTCTACCGTGAAGGATGAAGGATGAAGTACAGAGGTAAGATGTAAAGACGCTCATTTCTATGTAAGTTATATCGCGAAAGAAGATGTTAACTATGTAAAAGTAATATGGTAAAATAAAAAGTAACACAACTAGTTACTTTTGATACCAAGTAATAGGAAAAGGATTATCATTACTTTTTAACAGAGTATTTAGTAGAGAGTAGCAGATTACCTTTCAGAGTTCCTGCTTGGCAGCTTTTTTAAAAACTTTGGGCAGAACCAGGCTAGCTGTTTCTTTCCGCAAGTTACACTAATAGTCTTCTGGCTCAAGTGTCAGATTTGCCGTACAGAACACAAGAGTGGTATCAAGTGGTCGAGTGGTTATTTACTTAATTACTTACTTACTTACTTGTGTCCACCAAGGGCATAGATTTAGTTCACTGGCACCACATGTGCGATATTACAATAAAAGCCTCCTAAAGTACATGGTGTCTAATATCATGTCTTAGCATTTCCACAGCCTTTATTAAGCTGTTGCTTTCAGGAGATGAGGAGCTGTTTTTTTCTGAAGGTTAACACCAGACTAAAATCTAGTCTTGAACAGTTTCAGACAGTACATAACTTCTCTGTAAGATGCTCATGAACACTCAAAGGCTAGAAATGAAGTTAGAATCCTCACTTACATAAATACCTGAGCTGAGATCAACCAGAGACATATTTCTATGAGGGCCATTCTATTTTCTTTCTTTCCTTCTTTCTTTGCAGTTTCCAAAATGTGGTTTTTTTTTTTAGAAAGCCGCCGGGAGTTGAAAAAAAATCGCTATCTTCTCTGATGATAATAAAAGTCGACTGGAGCATCTTAATTCAACAGATCGTGGCGCAGATGATGCTGCATCCTCGTCCTGCAGTAACTGGCTGTTTTCTACTGTTGTGTTGGGATGAGATTTGGTTACAGAGATGTCAGACGTTTCCTTTTAGAATACACTGGTATCACAGAAATTCAAAGTATTTTGTCAACTAATTGATTGACAGAAAACTTTCAGATGAGTGTTTATTATTAACATTAATTACCAGTAATGGATTTATTGATGATGTGTTTGCCATTTATCAAGAGACAACATGAAAAGATTTGATATTTACAGCTTCTCAGATGTTCTGAAAGCACATGTAGATGTTGTATACAATGTATTGTTGGTATCATGACTGCAGAAATGTTGAAAGTCTAACCAGATGTTAAATTCACAATGGCTTCAAGTGCAACAGGAACAGCAAGCACAGCATTATGGTTTGAGGCTTAAGGAAACTGAATTTGACGAGTTGAGAATGACCACATGTTGTCAATTCAGACGGCGGAACTGATGATTTGTCTTTAATAAAAAAGACCCGCTGTTTCTGACATTACTGAGAGTTTGGAGTGGTAAATCTGCCATGGTTATCATCGTAGAAGAGTGTAGTTATATAAAGACTTCAACTCATCTCTCATTTTCTCGTTTTCATCTCTTCATTGTCTCATACAAGTGATTCACATTCATTAGGAAACTCGCTCAGATAAATTCCTCCCGGCGAAAAATATATTAGACTGTTCTTGCTACATTTTAAACTCCTCACGTTGTCATCTTTTTTTTCAAGTTTCCCTGTGTTCACTCCCTCCCTTTCGAGCCTGTCACCACCACAGGCAGACAGGCATCCTGTGGGGAGAACTGAACACACACACACACACATACACACAGAAAAATGTAGTGAAGGAGACTTCAACATTTGGCTTGTGAAAGGGGCGTCTGTCACCTTTAAAAACGTGGGTCGTAAACATTAAACATTCAAGAAGATATATCAAACGGACCTCTGCAAATGTGCAAAGTGGAAGATGTCAAGAAACGATTACATTACGGTGACCATTCGCTCCGTTTGACTTACGAGTACAACTGAGGGGACATAACGTCATTACCTACTCTGTTTCTAAACCGTTCTCGACTGCGCACAATTCCCATGTGACTGCAAATATATTTTTGAAAAGTGGGAAAATACTTGTATACATTTGGTGCCAACAACTGCGCATCATAATGCTATTCACATGTTTCATACAAGTATAAGACAAGCGTCCGTGACTAATCCCCTTGGGACTGCATTGGCCGAGATCCGTTATATTTTCATCCATGAATGTGTGAACTCATCATGGAGGCAGAAATAGGCAACTCAAACGCATCACTACAGCAGACAGAGTCTGCCGGAGGCTGACATTCACTGGAACGCTTTGAGGCCCCTATAGCTGTGGCAATGTTTCTGTACACTCAGATTTTGGAGGTAAAGTATAGTGTCAGAGCCTCCTCTATAATTAGTCTGATGGAGCTCCTGTCTGTGGCACACAGAACCTTGGTAAGAATTTTACGCTTTAAGGATGAATTTCAGTGTGTGTTCATTATAAAATCAGCAAAAATGTCTACTTTAATCCAACACTGCTCCTGAAACACCTCATCAGTAGTCCCGCCTTAGATTCTGTGATTAAACAACATCTCACTATATCACCATGTCACACATCTGACTATGTAATGCCTATATTCACAGTAGAAGTGAATCTAACTGGAAGCTGAAAACAGGGTAGAACTGAGACAATAGTGAGTGGTGCTGGCTCAGGCGTGTGTGAACTGACCAATCAGAGGTGACTGGGTATTCAGGTGACCCAAATTAAAATTATGAACCTGAAAATGAGAATAATTTGTCTCCTTTAAAAAAACGACACGCAATATAAACCGATAACTGCTAACTTGCTTCTCAAGACCAATACTGATAATGTCACATTTTTGTATTTAAAAAAAAAAAGTTCCTTACATATCGTTTATATTAGGGCTGCAACGATTACTCGAGTAACTCGAATAATTTGATTACAAAAAATGATCGAGGCAAAATCTCTGCCTCGAGGTGTTTAATTCCTATCACCCGCATTATGTTGCCTGCTTAGCTCAGGGATCATTTTTCCACACGGACTGTTATTGCGGACACACACCGCTACATTCAGAATTGAGTTAGGGCGATGGCGGAGAGCCAAGAAACGGTCCGTAAAAGTCAGAGAATGTCCAAAGCTTGGGATCATTTCACACTTAAAAAAGAAGATAACAAAGTGCAACGTGTTTACTGCAAAGCAGAACTGGAGTACCACAACAGCAAGTCAACAATTAGTCAACATCTGAACCGAAAGCATCCAGCTGTTAACACCAGCTCACCAAGCATCGCCGACGCAAGCCGACGTAAACATTAATGTTAGCTTATTTAACGGAGCCTAGCATCGCTGTTTAGAGCGTATGGTATTTGCGGAGGCTGTAGCCTGATGTCGGTATGACCAGATATCATGTTAAGATGTGGAAACTACTTTGTGTTAAATTGCAAGAGAGTAATAGACTACACCAAATAACTCCTTTCCACCCCCCCGCACACACATCTCGTCTCTCACTCTCCCTCATGCACAGGTGCACACATAAAACCAACACACACCTTTACTCCCGGTGTTAGGAACAGTTGGAATAAATACCTGTATGTTTTTTTTCAGGAATAAAAGCCAATAGCTTGGTCTATTTAACAGGCCTGTCATTTTCGTTACGCATTATTTGGTATTATTGTTTAATAATGCAAAATTATTTCTATTAGATTACTCGATTAATCGATGGGATAATCGGTAGAATACTTGATTCTAAAAATATTCAATAGCTGCAGCCCTAGTTTATATACACCTGGGGGTAAGAAAGACAAGGATATAGTGAGCAAAACCAGATGATTTAATATCCCACAGCTCCACTAATATTTGTAATGTCAGAACTCAACTCTTCCCTCCTCTTTGAAACTTTGCAGCACAAAGTGCACTCAAACTGGACAACAAACATCCATATCGGCGACGACATGTTTGGGTTTTTTCGTCTACACTGCCCGGCTCTATCCAGGCGAGGCAGTTTGATGTCATGAGAGGGTCAACGGTGTGCTGCATTTGTTCTCCTTCTCCTTCTTTCGTGTGTTTATTGATGGATTGCAAAACAACTTTGGAGGAGCGTGCTGCCACCTATTCTACCTCAGTGTGTAGATGCTTTACTTGTTCGAACAGGAGATCAAAGTAATTTGGCTTCATTTAATCGACTCCATTTATCGGCTGTAATTTCAGCGATACCAATATACAGCCAATAATATAATATTTCCCAATAAAGAGGAAAGATTTATTGGCTGATTTTGTTGCACATCACTATTTGTCAGGACCACTGATAAATCCACTGACAAAAGCCAGCAAATGTACATTTCTGCCCCCTTTTTTCGAGGCTGTGAATGTGTTTACATTTATAATTTTGTACAATTCACAGCAAGAGTGACATAATTCATAATTTCAGATGGTGTCAGTTAAAGACACCAAAGTCAAAGTCTTGATTATGAATACAGATAGATCACATCAACAGGGGCATCTCTTTTTTCAACAAGAGGAACTTAATTCACTTGTTTTTTTTTTTTCATGAATTTTGAGACTGAACATGTATAAATATATTTTTTAGGCAGAGCAGACTGACAGTCACTTAAACATGATTGTCTCTGCCAAAGATAGAGACTGACATCTCTTGGCTCAACCAGCAAATTGACAATTTGGCGCACAGTTCCATTCTGTCAGTGCATCTTTAAAATTGTATCTGGGCCAAATTAATGTAACTCCGTCAAATGTATTTTGACAGAGTTGATGTAAAAAGTAACCAAAACATTATTATCACGACCGTGTTCAGTCTGTCAGAGGTCTGCAAGCCATAGGTATCAGGTGCATCTCCTGGTTTAGCCAACAAATTGAAATGTAATTGCATTTTGAGTCTGTGCATGCATGTATTAATGTGTTTTCTGTCTGTCTGACATATTCCATATAGGATAGATTCACTGTCAATCCCTGCTCAAGACAGGAGACAGACATACCAGCTCTTGACATTGGACAGAAACCAAAAATACCTGAAGAAAAACACATCACAGGTAAGACACGTGAAGGCATCGCACTCTTTAAACACGATTATTGTGTTTCAAGACAAGATATGTTCACCGGTTTGACATTGTATGGTTGCGGTCAGTAGATGAGACGCACTGTAAAACATGAAGTTAGATGCGTGTCAGTGTGCATTTGCGTGTGTTTAGGCAGAACAGAGGATCAGTAATTGTTGGAGAACACTTTTAAATGGTCACATCTGGTGAATTGTTTCGAGTGTGTGCAGTGAATCTCTTTTTGCTCACCTTGGTTTGTGGTCCCCGGGTCCGACAGGATACTTTGAAGCAGGAACAAAAACACACAGTATTTCCCAGCGGAGCACATCGTTGAGTCAGACACGAGTGCGCTCTGAAACTAAAACGCTGCACAGACTCCGAAATAGGTCCCCCAAATGGAAAGGTAAGGAGGTGTCATGAAAGAGGCGACTGGAATCGTCCCGGTGTCCAGACGGGGGTGGGGGGGGGGGTCACTCAGGAGTTGTTGATTTCTTGTTTTATTTCAGCCAAGCATTCCGAATCCCTCCATGTGGAGACGGGCGGACAGGCGGGCTGAACGACCAGCCATTACGCACAGACACCTGGCGACGCGAGCTTGGATCAAGTTAAACAAAAAAAACAATAAACGGAGGAGTAGTAACCTTAAGGTGCAGACTGTCCCAGAAGTGTCCAAAAGCAAAGTTCCCCGAAGATTACTTATTAGAGGCAAGCTCCGTCTGTTTGTCTTTGTCCATAAGCGAGAGAGGCGCAGGGAGAGAAAAAGGGGGAAACCCCGGACTTCCCGCCTCTCTTACAGCCAGTGCATCCCTCACTGTGTGTCTGTATCACTGCATGTATCTCTCTCTCTCTCTCCCTCTGTCTGTCTCTCCCTCCTTCCTCAGGATAGGAGGGATGATCTGGCGCAGGCAGAGGAGAACAAGACTACCACGACAACCCGATATTTAGCAGCTGCGTGTCCAACTTGGTCTTTTGGTGATATTTCACCTCACTTCTCACTTTACATCATGTAAAAGGGGCAGGCGTTTTTTCCCCCCATCAAACGTTATTGATTCCTGGGGTTGGGGACGGAGGGGGAGATGGAAGGAAATATGAGGCAATTTGTTAAACTCGTGTATCACTACTGTGCTATGATGTAGGTTATACCTGCATTGGATTATGTTGTAGGGAATAGTAATGTGTCTGGGCCGCTTCTATTTATGGTGGCAGAGGAGGAAGGCTGGCAGACAAATAGATAGGTTGATATGGGGCATGGTGGGGTTGAACCTGTGCGCGCGCGCACACACACACGCGCGCGCACTTTTCATTAAAAAATATAAAACATGTGTTAATTTTGCATAAAAATCTCTTTAAAAAAACGACTATACCTTTGTTGTGTGTTTTCTTGGGCTGTGTACTTACATAATCTCAGATGTGTCCAACAATGTTCAAACCTAGAGAAACACAGTTTACAGTGCTCAACAGAGACTGTGTTTCTCTAGGTTAAAATTATGTCGCGAACACCTGAAAACAGAGTTCAGCTCCACGGATTGCTGTTGCAGTCAGGTTGATAAATAGAAGTGAAGATAAATCCACTTTGATAGAGAACCTGGTTTGGAGGTGACGCCGAGCAGTTTGACAGTTTAAATCGTGCAAAAGTGGAAGTCTGTGTTTTGGTTTAGATGATTGATAATGAATAGTAGATGTCCCAGGACAGATCCCTGGGACATGTCCTTGGATGCAGTCAGTGAGTTAGGAGTGAAATCTTCTGGCTGCACACACTGGGATCTGCTGGATGATAATTTTTAAACCCTGAGACAGTTGGCTGTCAACAATATCAAGATCTACAGTATCAAATAATTTAAACAAATCAATGATAAGAGCTGCACAGTGTTATTTGGTGTCTAAATATTTGATAATACCATCTACTGACTTTAAGGCAGCTGTGACTGTGCTGTGTTTTTTATTAAATCCATTTTCATTTACATATTCTTGTTAGTGAGTGAAGATGATCCTCTTGTTGGTGATCAGAGATTAATTCAACACAACAGTAATTCGTTAAGTTTTTTATTTAGGCTTTTATCTTTGCAAACAGCTGGTGTTTTTGTTATCCGCAGGGGACAATTATTGTATTGCCTGCATGTGAAGTAATGCATGTGATCCAATCAGCAGTGAACAGCGGTGTGTTTAAAAGAAGAAATCAAACAACAGAAAATTCTAATTGAAAATGCAGCACTAATGCACACATTTCATTTTAACAAAAGACAGGGGTTTAAGGGGTTACCATTATAATCCTTTCATATGCTTGTGTGTACTTTTCCATATGGATGTAAGATTGTGGTTGAAATGTCCCTGCAGTGGGTACCTGCTCATTAGAAACAAATCCTGTCAACACTGTTGGTTAAAGCAGCTCCTAACACAGAGAGGATTTATCCTTGCTTCAAACACTTCTACCTGTCCTGACTGATGGCCTGTGAGCTTTAATCTGTAGCACAATACGTGGTGACTCTTAACTGAAGTCCACTGGGATCCACCATCAGGGAGAAGGTATAATGACCCTCTGGCCTTCAGAGTCTCAGCTCAGCTGTCCGAGGATAAAATGCTGCTTATCAGACGCTCATTGTCTGTTTGAGTGACAGCTCAAGTAATTGCTAGCTGCACTGGTATTCTAGCATTCAGACACACAGCTCACCATAGCATGTAGTTGCTGACAAGAAGAAGTTGTTGAGATTGTATGTCAAAATAAAAAAAAGCTTATTGTGACAGATATTTACATTGTTGTTAGGCGGCGACCTCTAGTGGCTGTAGTAATTATTACAGCCGCAAAGGAGGAAGTGAGGAGAAATGGTGTACAGAGAGAGAAGGCGGTAAAGCACAGGAATATAATTCAGGAGACTGCTCTTCATGTCCAGTGGGTAAGAAGAAGTCAACAGTGAGTTTGGTTTATCTTTTACACATGGACTTACTGGGGTTGTTATATACACAACATAACATAAGTTAAGTAACATAGTGATTGTAACCCAAACTATTATGTTTTCTTTGACCTTACCGAGGATTTTGTTGTTTAAAACCCCAACCAAGTAGTTTTGTTGTCTAAACCCACCTGCAACCATAAGAAGAAGGTCCAATATGTGCGTCGTTGTTGTTAACCACAGACAGTAAAGAGTTGTAACCAAAAACCCACTGACTTCGAGACAGGGGGACCAGAAGTACAAACGTGTGAACTCATTCCTGCAGTAAATGGAAACGGTTCCTTCCCATGAAGGAATCAGGGCTCACCTCTCCCCGCAATGCTAATAATAATAATAATACTGCATTTCAGCACCATGGACAGCAACAACCTTCTGAAGAAGTGAGACTTCTGTTTTTGCCTTGCTTTGTCAAAAATTAAAGTGTGGTCAGTAAATTTCAGTCATACAGACTGACCCACCCGCTGTTAAAATTGTCACGATATAATAAAGATAAAAAGTGGGAACACACTTTGGATTGTGTCTTGAAAGTATAATTATGATAAGAATATACAATACAATATGAATCTGCCATAAATATGAAATAACTGAAATCTGAATCACTTTCTACCTGCTGTTTGAAAGACGTCTGGCACATGGCAGTTCATTGCGATGGTCAATTTTATTCTTGCAGAGTGAAAATCAGTAGCTGAATTTAGATGAACACTGCTGAGAACATTCATTTTCAACAGAGGATCCTGATCCTTATATAGTCTTCTGCACTTTCTCCTAGAATAAGTACAAGAGGGTGTTAAGACATAACACCAATTATGTTAATGAATTATGTCATACATTATACTACACCTTCCTTTAAAACAGTTTCCCATCACTTGCCAAGTCTTCGGCCTCACTTGTCTTTTACATTGAGGTCTAAGTTTATATTTTTAATGTTAAAGAGCTCTAACAAAAACAAAAAACATGAAGAGGAGCCACAAACACATTAATTAAACTAAATTAAAACTTGTTTTTCTGCATCTTTCGTTTTATAAGGACATTTCTTTGACTGTGTCGTGTCACCATCAACATTTCCTTTTGAGATAAGACACATTACCCCCTTTCCTCCTTTTTTCCTCCTTTATTTCCTCTTTCCTCTTACAGCAAATGAACAGAGAACAAAATGAAGGAATAGCTGCAAGCCGGGGAACACACACAGTATTTGCATTAACACGAAACATTTCATTTGTGAATATAAACGTGCAGTTAAAATCTTTAATCCATTTGATTGTCTCATTTCTCACGTGTTTGTAAAAGCATTTGAGATGTATATCCTTGCGTTAATGGCATGGATAAAGACAGAACTTTGAATCCACCCACCAGAACATCTTCAGTTCTCGCACATCTTTGATTGAAAATTGACGCATCTTGTTGCTTCAAATACTGAGACAAAGATTCTGCTTCCTTTCTGTGATGATAACTTGACGCTATCATTTATAATGGCTATAAAAGCTTATAAACACTCTAGGTCCCTGAAGCCCACAAAATGACAACACCGTTATTCAAAACCACCTAAAATCACCTAAAATGGAAATAATCACATCATTGTGTGAAAAGTGATTCTTTGCGGGCAGCCTTACTGTAAATGACCAATTCAGCACCTATGTGCAGTGTCTCTATAAGCAGCGTGGAGCAGCAGAAAAACAAGACCAAAGACAGGTGTGCTTGAAACAAACTAATTCAGACAATCATTCAAATGGGGATTATGATGCAAAGTCACTGTGCTCTGGAGAATTATGGTGTCGTTTTTACATGCAAATAGTAAGTAGTTGTGTGAAGAAATATGAGAGAAATTAAAGCTTGAGAGCAAAATTTAAATCCTGAAAACTTTCTTGTCTATACACATCTGGTGAATCTCTGTGAGAAGTGTTCAAAAGCTTTGGAAAGACTTGGATGGAGCCCCTGGGACCCAGGATGTTAAGAGGTTTTCTACAAATGTATCAAAAAATGCTTTGAGAGTAACAGCCATTTTTTCATTTTGACGGTCAAAGGACAAGGTCACCGTCACCTCCCTCCCTCCATCCATCCAACTCAAATTTGGCACAAATGTCCACCGCGATCCAGGACAAACTGATCTTGTTTTGGTTGTTGCTGGAGCATCTCTCAAATGTAAAGCATAAATTAATCAATGTCCATGACGTGTCACATACTATAACAATAACTAAATTAGAGGGTTTTTTTCTGACTATTACAAATGCTTGTTGAAACTTTCAGTAGAATGTTCATCCAGTTGGTTATCAAACCACCTTTCCTCAGGCTGCGAAAGGCTGCAGTCTTCTCACTGACGGTGTTGTTTGCTTAAACCAAAGTTTTACTTTCTGTCTAAGCGCGCGTTTACACAGACAGCAATGGTAGCATTGTGAACATAGTTGTTCACATATTTATTCACATATTTGTCTAAATACTACACGTGTTCCTGAACACCAGAAACAATAGTGCTTAAAACCAATTAAATGGCACGTTTGCTTGTTGTCACTGCTGTCACTAATGTGCTCACTGACATTGGCACAAACTGATGCTACACTGCCCCCTACGATTCATGATTGTAATGCATCTCACATACACGTGACATATATTTTCCGAGGACTTCAGAGGCAGGATACATGAGGCAGAACTAAATTAACCACAAAATGACACATTTAAAAATAACAAAAGTGATGAGAGTCATTCAAACAACCGATACATTGAGAGGCGTCAGGATTAAATTGAGACTGATTCGCAACTCGTTAAAAGTTCATTGTAGTTCGCTTAACAATAATAAGATTAAAGGTGTCAGAGAGGAGAAGAACGTGTCTGTAATGATGCTTCAGAGTGAGCAGAGTGGAAGTGAATAGAGCAGCTCTGCCTGTGAGAAGTCTTTTGAGAAAGCAGGACAGAATGACCTGTGAAAGAATGAACCCACATTAATCCCGGATAGGGATTATCACTCTTCAGCTGCAGACTGACTGGGACCATAAAGAGCTTTAGAGCATCATTTCCTGCAATCCATTTACTCTTACACATCTCTTCTGCTGTCGAACACCACACATTGTGCTGCCCGATTATTCCCGACTTCATCTGCCAGTCGGTCTACATCTCTATTTGTGCTACCAACTCCTCTCCCTCTCTGCCTCCTTGCCCTTCGTTTCCGTCCTGTCGCACTCTTCAACCCCTCTCCTCAGCCTTCAGCCTTGTTGTTCATTCCCTCTGCCTCCCTCAACACCTCCTCTGCCTTTTTCCTCCCTCCACGTCTCTTCCTCTCCACAAAACAACCCATTCCTTCCCTTCAGATCTTTCTGCTGTAGCACCAAGCCACCTACCCACGCACTTTTTTCACCTCCATCCATGTTATTCTGTTATGTGTGACCTCTCTCTATCTCTCTCTCTCCCCCCCCCCCCCCCCCCCTCGCTCTACTGCTCTCCACCCTCCTCCCATCTCTCTCTGAATATTTCATGATTTGGTGGCACACTGCTAAGGTGAGGAGCCTTCCTCTGTCTAGAGCTTGCGCAGCACAAATATTTACTCCCCGAGCTGAGCTTAGTCGAGTGTTAGGACGGACTAACAGTGTGTGTGTGTGTGTGTGTGTGTGTGTGTGTGTGTGTGTGTGTGTGTGTGTGTAAGTAACAGTGATTACATGTGACATGGGCCCCAGAGGGGAAGGGAGGTCTTTGGTCTCTTCCTATATTGCTGTTACTGCTCCATTGCACTCCCTAAGTCTTCTAGGATAGATAGATAGATAAATAGTAGATAGATAGATAGATAGATAGATAGATAGATAGATAGATAGATAGATAGATAGATAGATAGATAGATAGAGTAACTGAAAAAAGGAGGAACCACAGAGAAAAGAGAGGTTAAAATGGAGGGCAACAGCTGAAAATGTGGCGGAAAGAGTGGGGATCTCACGCTGCCTGTGCATTGACAAATGTCTGTTCTGTTTTGGCTGGCGAGAATGGAGCTCAATTGCAGGTCTAGAGGAACATCAAAACACAATTAGGGACTGACATGGAACTGGTCATGCAGAAGAGTGAGGACAGGGGAAGGAGGAGAAGAAGCGGAGTCAGAGGAAGTAGGAGGAGGAGGAGGAGGAGGAGGAGGAGGAGAACTCGGCAAAGAGAGAAGGACAAGAAAGTGAGATATTTGGGAAGCAGACAGAGGAACGCAGAGGACCATAATTGTATTTTATAGGATATGATCAGAGGAGAAGTGGGAGGTAAAAAATGATAGGGAAGGTGCAGTCTTCTGGGAGGTGTGCGTTGGTACTGTTTGCGACATGAATTATCATTTCCTTGTGTACAGGTATTGTAATGCATTTAGAGGGGCTAATTTAATTTTCAACTAAGTGATTCTGTAATTTAGTATTCATGAACTTGTTTGAAGGCAGTGTGCAGACATGGCCATCAATTCCTGCCAGATTACAAAGGTGTGGCTCCAAATGAAAGTAAATTAGCCATGTGGGTTTTTCTGATTTCAGTCCCTGTGTCTGCTGCCTCCAGGTTGCTCCGTCTACCACTTCAGTGTTTCAATGGGAAGACGACTAAGTGTGGTGAGCCACTGACTTCTTATCTAGTGCCACAATCTGTTAAAAGTAGGTCTTTATCCAATACTTTGATTAATGAACAAATAATAACTACTGCATCACGTTCCCATCAGCCTCGGGTGTAGGCTACCTCCTCATTCTGCTTATTTTATTCATATGTTAAAGCATGAGCTGGAGCACGTTTTTGTAATTTCATACCATAACAACTCAGTAAAAAGGATGCAAATGGTAAAAGTTATCATTTCAAACACGTGTTTACTGTGGTGGAAGGTTTTTTTTTTTAATCCAAACCATATTTTCCTTAACCAACATGAGAACAAAATTCAAATATTTGTCCTCATCTGGCAGCCCATGTTACAGCAGGAAACACTGAAAAATCTTATCTTATTGGAACATAATGGTCTCATTCTGAGCTGACGGTTACAATTCACTTCCTTTAGCATTTATTCCTTTGGGACTGTATTATAAGTGACATGCTTGAAAAATCTGGATTTGAACTTTCAAGTCGCTGTATGATTTCCACCTAAAGACACAGCTGCTTTAGAAGCTGTGAAGTCAGCAAAAAGAAGTTAAACATTACACTCCACTGGACTAAGACCTCTATTGTGACAACTTCATTGCTATTAGATGAAACAGTGAGCACTGCACGAGCTCCGAGCCGAAAGAAAATGGGACATATGAAAATGAAGTCATGTGTATGTTAAGTTTAATATCCATTCGAGGCTCGTTGTGCACTTTTTGCAAGCATGTAGTGTTTGATTGATAAACTTGATTTCCCCTCGGGGGGATGTTGCATTTTAGTCCAAGGCAAAAAGGTCACAATTTACATTTTATTAATGTTTTTGTGCTCCCAAGGTGGAAAAGCTGTGTAAATAAATAAAGGCGACTGAATAGATACATGCTTAAAAAGAAAAGAGCATAAAAAGGATTAGTAATGCTCCGAATCAGATAAATTAATTGGTCTTACAGTCTCTCTTTAGATAACTAAAGTTTTTCTTGTATTTCCTCTGTGTTCCTTCAAATCAGAGGACTTTTTAAGTATTCAACCCAACACCTCCCGCTCAAAGAGAAGGTGACATATCAAACATTTAGAGGACATCACAAAAACTCCAGCCCTCCCTCTCCCGCTGCCTACTGAGCTGAGTTCTTTTGTTCTAAAGCTGAGAAAGGCTTTCAGTCGATGCGTGGCCGCATTTGAACACCTGTGAACACCTGTTGTCAGAGGATCGATCTCGGTGGCAGGAGGGAAAGCCCAGATTTGTGCTTTAGGAATTGGATTGAAGCTGTGTCTAAGAGGCCCAGTGGGATGTTGAATCCTCCGAGTGATTAAGGGTTGCGAAAGGTCTCATGCCCTTGAAAAGTAATTCTATATCTAAAGGTCTGCACACACTAGTCTTTGAAAGAACTGTTAAGTACTCATGATACATCCATAATATTATAAGTGTTGACAAATCTGTGCTTTAAACAGAGTAATTCACACCTAAATATCCGTGCCAGGAAAAATAAAACTTGAAAAGCTCTTGTGCCAGCTCCTTCTCCTTTTTTCACTCTCACTCTGAAGCAAAGCGTCCTGATGATGATTAAGCTCGGGCTTGAGTCAGTGAGACGCATGTATCACTCCTCCAGGGGAGATTTTAAAGAGGTGGTACCGGGCTGCTGCCCCTCTCGCTGACCATGAAGATGGCCAGCACAGCTTTCTCAGCAAGCTACATCCTCCCACCAAGTGGTCACGTAAGGGTCCTAACTACACATTTGTCTTTGGCCTCGAGATGCACAGCTGATAATGTGCGTCTGGTGATTTTTTTTTTTTACGTTGCAGTTATGGAGCCTTGTTTTAATGAGTTTCCCAATCCGAACAAAGCAAATCTTCAGATTACTGTCTGTGACAACGTGATATTTGCTATTGTTAAACATTTGGTGAATATTGAACTCAAGGGTACCGTGTGTCTCTCTTTGCTTCGACAGGTAGCTTGATAACCTCTCTGCCTGCCTCTTCCTCCTTTTCTTCCTACATTTTATCACTTTCATCTTCTAGCTTGCAGGTCTTTAATTTTTAACCATGCTAGCTCTGTGGATTGAATAGTCTGTATCTCGACCCTCCACCAATTTGGTCCTGACTGGAAATGGTTCGCTATGAAATATGGTACAGATATTCATTGTTGCCAGAGGATGAATCCTGCAGACTCTGGTCATCACCTGACTTCTTTTCTAGTGCTGTCATGAGGTTGGCATTTGTGAGTTTGAGTGAAATCTCTCTGGTACATGTGTTCATGTCCCATCCGCCTCAGGATAAATTGTAAAACACTGATGATCCTATACGATTTCCCTTAGCTAAAAAGGTGTCCAAAATAAGCCAGTGGGTGAAAGTTGGCCCACCACGAGGTTCAATTTCCCACACGGTTTATGTTGTTTTATCTTTCCTGACGTAAATATGCTCTTTATATTTGTAGCATAATGTTACTTTACTCTAATTATTATGTTTTATATATATATATATCTAATCTGAGTTGGGTTCAAGATGCACTGGTTGCTCACCCCAGATGGAGCCAGACAGATGTAGTAACCTTAGAGAAACTAGCAGGACTTGGACTGAGATAAACGAATGAGAACAATTGTTGTCAGTTTGTAAAGATGTAGCTGTAAATACAACAACATGTAAATACGGAAAATAAAACGGTGTAAACCTAAATATGTGGATCATGCATATATCTTAGGAAATTAAGGTCCCAGGTCTGTAAAAAATTGTCAGACATAATGTAGGTGGTAACTACTAATAAACTCATGACATCATAACAATGTTGTGTGATAAAAACTTGTAAGTTGCTGTAAACATGTGTTCAACACTGCGATGCGACCCTCTCTCTGAAGTTACAGAAACAAGTGATCAGGGGGTTGAGAGAGAGAGAGACCATTCACCCTGTTACAAGACACTGTACCATCAAAATGAATTTGAAGCTGTTATTTTAAGGTGAAAAAGTTACATAACCTTACAATAACTCCTGAAACATACATTAGCATTGATGCTTTGAGCACATTTGCAATGCTAGCATTAACAATTAGTTACAGCCTCTCAGAGCTGCTACCATGGCTGTCTGCTTATTCTCTTTCATCGTACTCACTCCATCTCTGACCATTTGTAGCTTAATTTGTTGCCATCTTCTCACCTGCCTTCCTTCGTCTTATGGCTCATTGATCTCATTAAAGGTTACAGCCTCATTTGACCGGCCGTGCCTTTTTATCTCCTCCCAGATATTTCATCTCCACTTGATCTTCCACCTCATTAACTTTCAGTTAACACGATTAACCTTCCTCGTGTCTTCATATTGTCTCCAACAAGTGTCAGATATGAAATAAAACTGGTCTTTGTTAGGACACTGTGAGACATTATTTTTAATTTTTTATTTCATATGTCATCCACTGAAAAATACTCAATTAAATTCCACAAAGGGGAAAATAAAGTCCTTGCTCTTCTCTTATAAATCCATCTGGTTTATCAGCTAATTGCCTAATATGTAAATGTAAAACGTAATTTATGCAGTCACATAAAATGTTGTTATGCACTGCATTTGACTAATTACACATGGTAATTCACAAATACAGCAAACAATGGGTCAGCCTTGTGTTTGCTGAGAAAAGTGATATTCGGCTCACTTTCCGTTCACTCTGCTCGTTTCTCAAAGAAAGCCGGCAAGTGGCTGTCGGTGATGTAATGTGTATTGAGCTGAAGAAAAAAAATGTGTATGGAAGTTGATTGGGCCATGACCACACACGGGTTTTCCCAGCATTTTACCAAATGCATGCTGGGAAGGGCTCAATTGCATCGCTGGCACTGAACGCACTAAGCATGCACAGTATGCAAAATGGATGAATGGACGATGTAGAATACTAAAGTGTATCTATTAAAGCTTCAGTTGGACATAAGCCCATTAATAATTTAAAACCCACAGTAATTTCCTTGTTACAGCTGACGAGTGATGGACATGCATTAAAGTCGCAGGGTTTTATGTGAACATTTGATTAGAAGAGGAGCAGGTGGAGAAAGAATTCTCTCACCAGTGGGAATTATTTCCATTTCAGACGTGCTGATGACTCACTTTCTTCACAGTTTTGTCACACTTTGTTCCAGCGCCGATACTGTGATGAACTCAACATTCATCATTTACCTTGGACAAGTGCGATGTTATTTTTTGTATAACTTAAAAACTTGATCTCACCCTCTTGAAATGTGTCTGTGCCTGAGTACGTGAGACATTTTTGGAAGTTTTTTTTCGTGACTGATTGTGTTGAAGAGGAGCTCGTGTGACACACGCCGCCTGACGCTGTGACTAAAAACTCCAAGCAGCTTTTAATAATAAATCTAATATTCATGGTGATAATTGAGCCACTTCTGTAGAACCGTTTAGTCACCTGCATTATTCACTTAAACTAGTTGTGCATAATGAATGTGGCAGCGCCGCAACAACACAAAAGACTGTCTGCTTCTGTTTTCACAATTGAACCAATGTTGTTGCCCCTGAGGCTTTGACATTGATGCTTCTTCTCTTTGTTGGTATAATACTCATGGCATGAATTACCAAATAGTTCTTATGTATCATGTATAATTCAGAAATAGAAGGATGGCAGCAAAATATTTTAAAGAAAGATTTAGCAAAGGTCTGTTAATGTTGTGCCTGCATACGGATCATATTTACGTACTTTCACATAACACATGTCTCCATGTGAGTGCACCCATGTGAGCCAGTCCTGCTCCCACAGAGCTGCTGTACCCCCAGTGTTGTGTGTGTGTGTAGCATGAAATTAGACACAACAGTTCAAAGAAAAAGTCCCTCTGAGACATGAGAAAATTAAACAGTAATTTCTGGTCCACGCTCTGTAGTTCAATTAATGTTCAGCCATGAATTCTCCTTATTGGCACAGCAAGTTAGAGTCTCCTGGTTCTTGCTAACAAGGAAACAGTGCACATGCAGGACATGAGCGAATCAGCCAACTTTGCCTTTCCAATCACTCTCTATCTGCCGTCTGATTTACATATAAAAATCCACAATGTTAACAGCTTTATTGAATTCCCAAAGAATCATTTAAAGCAGCTCTATATCAAGAGCTATTATTAAATATGACTTCAGTGTATTGAATCGCCAAAGCCTTATTCCAAAAATACAGAGCTGATTGATTTCAGGGAGAGAAAGAGAGAAATAAAAGGCCTCATTCCATCCACCTTTGATATTCTGGCCATCAGCCACCTGTCATATCGATGTGATCCGCCCCCAGGAAAGAGAAGTATGGACACGCAAACACTAGCCCTCTCTCGTCTCAGCATCTCCATTTGAGACCGTTTGCTCGTCTTGAAATGAGGACGCGTTTATACAAGTTCAGAAGACAAGGGAAGACACACATTGTGGACCTGTGCATATGCAGGTGCTCTTGCGGGAGACACACTCAATGACAGGAGAAAACTTAGACAAAAGTTTCCTCAGCAATTTAAAACATCTGTGTCCAGGGCCCTCGGAGATTGTACAAGTTGATACACAGTTAAGTTTTTATAGTGGCTCAAGTCAAACTCCACTGAGCAGTCGATATAGAGTTAAACAATTATGCAGAGCATCCTAAATAAAATGTAAAGTTTTGGTGGAAAGTTGGAGAGGAAACAAATGACTTTTGACCCCCTTCATTTCCAAAGCTAGGGTGGCCGAGTCAACTGGATCGCTTTGTTTCCCTCAGAGTCGCAACTTAAAACAACAAATCTGTGTTCATCATTTGTTAAATCTATAATCGAGACGTGAAAGCGGATAAAAACAGGCCCTCCTCGTCAGAAAAACGACCATATACTGTAAGCCAACTGTTATGGCCCATATTTACGTCTTTATTGTTAGTGAAAATTACAGCAACAAAGGAGGAAGTCAGCCGAAGTAGGAGAGCGACAACTCTGCATGAGGTCGGGACGGATGAACACAGGACTTTCACTCAGGAGGCCGCTGTTTGAAGGCAACGGTGAGTTAAATCACATACTTTTCGTACTGCAACTTAAATATTCTGAATCATGATGTTTTCCTGGACCTAAACAAGTCGTTACTTGTCTAAACTTGACCAAACTGTGATCGTACAACACAGATCTGGTTAGTTGTCGTTGGTATGCTGTAACTGTCGTTTCGGGAGGGACCGTCTCATGGTTAGCCATGTCGCCAGGATATACTGTGCAGTTACGTGTCTGATATATTGATAGGCTGACATATGGAGCAAGCATGGCATATCAGGTTTACATTATATGCTTACTGGCTGACTTTCACATCAGGGGGCAAGGCTGGCAACCATCCGTGATCATGGCAACCAGAACAGTGATTTAAGTGAAACCATGATGTAATTCGAAACCTAATTAAGTGGTTTTTGTGGACAAAGCATAGCGGAAGTGTTGTGATGAGAGAAAAATAGAAAATTCAACCTAAAGAAACATAAAGTTGCAACGTAAAGAAATGTTCAGAACATTTGGACCCATCTGTGGTTTTGCGGAAACGTACTTAGCTAACAGTTATTCTGGATTGCCGTCGTTTATATACGAGAGGATGTGTCTGATATAAATCATTCCCAGTCAGCCTTCATTTGTCTGGGAGTTTTCATGCCCAGTGGCAGAAGAAAGTGCATTATGAAGATGAGGTTTATATGGATCTTAATGTAGATGACGCCATTATTCTATTGCCATTACGTGCGATCAGCATTCACCTTGTAATGATATGTTAAAGCAAAAAAAAGAAAAACCTGGCTATCAGCAATTTAAGAATTCGATTTTTTAAAATCCAATTTAAATAATTGTAGTAATTGATAGCTATATTCTGTAGAGCAGAGAGAAACAGAAAACAATGCAAAGACTTACAACTGACATCTAGTGAAAAAAGGAAAACGTGTACAATAACGAAAGGGTCAGTGCAGGGTAATCCGGTCATTATTCAGTACATGAGGAAAAAAGTCTTCAGGGACGTACGCATGAATCTTAATCAATATACAGGATATGTTTTTGCCCTCACATGTATATTAATGCATGGATCTGTGTGCATATACGCAGCTGGGAGTGCGTACGCTGCACTGAGAGCGTTAATAGTAAGCACTCTTCCTTTTTACTTCGTCTCCTTTTTCTCCTGGGTGAACGGTCTTGAAAATGTATGTTATGGTTGTTGAGTCCTGAGTGCACTTGTAAGTTTCACAAGAACATCAAAACACAATCAAGTCGTGTGGATCCCCGAGGCTCCAGGCTGGGAGCTAGCACTCAGGGAAAGAGAGGATTAAAGGGGGGAGGGGGGGAGATGAAGGTATGAAGGGAAGCAGAGGAACGATGTGATGCCGAAGACTGGGATAAATGACCTTCATTTCATATTGCTGAAGATATTTTGACACAAAACCTAGATAAGATGATAATGCACGGCTCTTGTCAGAAGCAGAGCTTATGACTAATTGTTTCCCACGCACATTCACCCAGAAGTTTTTACCCTCCTCCGCCGTTAAGTACCGAGCTCACCGAATCGATCCAGACCTCAGCAGCAGCCCTAAAACCTCTTAAATTACAGGTGTCACAATTCACTACAGAGCTGAGCGAACCCTGACAGCCAGGGAGCGAGAGCGAGGGAAAATTAAAAGTCTTTCTCTTCCCTTTTTTTTTTTTCATGGTGAATAGAAATTCCGCTCAATTTTGCTCACTTTGGAAGCCCAAGTGTGAGGAATGGTAATTGAGCCATCAATCCAGGGAGGAGAGAAAGATGAATAGACAGCAGGGAGAGAGAGGATGAAGTGGAAGGGGGAAGGGAGAAAGATGTGTAAAAAGACTGGCTCACAGAGGACAGGAAGCTCAGCGTCTTTGACTTGTGTTCCCTTACAACTCCTTATATATTAGGGAAAATATAATTATGCCCTGATTGCAATTGATTGATGAGCATGTCTGCAAAATCCTTTTAATAATTAGTAATTTGTTCAATATCTCATTGAGGTAACGAGGGGTTTGGCTAAGCGGGACCAACTTGAATTGTTTGGTCAGGCTTAGGGAAAATTGGTGAGGTTGGGAGTGACATGGGAGATGGTTTAATTTGGGTTTTAGAAGTTGGGAATGTTTAAGGAAGGATAAGACGTGGTGGTGGGTTTCATTTACTGTGCGTTTAGGAGTTAAAGCAAAACTCTCGCCACAATGCAACCTAGGCTTTTTTTGGTGAATGTATCTGAGTCAAACCTTCGTGCAAAAGCATAATTACAATGAAAGAGGCACTAAAAGATTTACTGTTTTTTCGTTTTTGGGCAAGCTCATTTTCAATGGAGTGCTGGGGCACTCTTACGCTAGCATCAAAATCGCTATTTTTAAAACACTAAGAAGGCTTGACACAACATGAAACTTTGCTCGTAGTATCACCAGGGTCTCTACACTTGAACACGAGCATTGAGAACATTGTTTGTATACACAGAGTTTGCTAAAAATAAAGTTTTTCTAACAACTCACCTTAGCAGTAGCTTGTTCCGCTCCCAGTCGTCATGGCAGCCGAGAAGTATCGATCTCAGAAAGCAACTTTACCTGGAGGAGAGTTAAGGTGGACCGCTACTGTCTTCCGGCAACAACGCAACACGATATCTCACGTGACTTTTCCAGCTTTTTGTTTTAGTATTGTTTCTTACATGAGGCTCCTTTTTCAACTACAAGGTCAATATTGTTTTTCGCTAACAACAAAACAATGAATTATCCGTACATTTATATGGAACTTAGTTTTAGGAGCGGTCCACCTTAACTCTTGTCCAAGTTACGTTGCATTTGGAGATCGATATGTCAGAACGGCAGCAAGCAGAAGAAACATCTGCTAAGGTGAGTTGTTCAAAAACTCTTTTTTTAGTAAACTCTGTGTACACAATGTTCTCAATGCTTGTGTTCATGTGTAGAGACCCTGGTGATACTACGGGCAACGTTTCATGTTGTGTTGAGCTTTCTTAGTGTTTTAAAAATAGCAATTTTGATGCTAGCGTGTGAGTGCCTAGCACTCTATTGAAAATAAGCTTGTCCGAAAAACGAAACAATGGTAAATCTTTGTGCCTCTTTTGTCGTAATTACGTTTTTAATCAAAGGTTTGACTCATACACATTCACCAAAAAAAGCCTAGGTTGCATTTTGGTGAGAGTTTTGCTTTAAGTTAAGTTTTTTGGTGCTTTATGGATCAAAAAAATAAGCAGACTTCATCTCCGCAACAGATTGTATAAACGACGTAGCCACTGTAAAGTTACAAAGTGGTTTGGGGAATACTGTTTTAAAGTCTCAAGTTGTTGCCATCTTGGTTTTATGAGTCAGAAGCTGCAATACATATTTGGACGAGAGGGAGGAGGGAATCTCACTGAAAACAAACCTTGGTGTAAAAATGGACAGTGATTTTAAACTTGATAAACAGATAAACTCAGTAGTTAAAACCAGTTTTTATCATCTGAGGCTTTTATCTAAAATTAAATCTGTTGTATCTTTTAATGATTTTGTGTGCGTGATTCATGCTTTTATCTCGACCCGTTTGGACTATTGTAATGCACTTTACACTGGTATTAACCAGGCCTCCCTCGCACGCTTGCAGTCCAAAACGCGGCCGCTCGTCTTTTAACAGGAACTTGTAAGCATGACCACATTACCCCCATTCTTGCCTCCCTCCACTGGCTCCCTGTCCATTTTAGAATAAACTTTAAAATGTTATTGTTTGTTTTTAAGTCACTAAATGATTTGGCACCCCAGTATATCACTGACCTTATACATGTCTATACCCCCCGAGAGCGTTGAGATCTGCTGATCAGCTGCGTCTTGTTGTGCCAAAAAGCAGGCAAAAGACCAGGGGGGACCGTGCTTTTTCAGTGGTAGCTCCTAAGCTATGGAATGAGCTACCCACCCATGTCAAAATGGCCCCCACCCTGGATACTTTTAAATCTCGCCTAAAAACTCGGCTTGGCTTTTAATACAGCGTGAGAGTTGTGTGGTCTCTGTCTGTCTTTTTATTGTATTTTTATTTTCTCAATGTTTTATCTGATCTTATGTTTGCCTTTTATATGCTTTTAATTAATTAATTTATTGTATTTTAACTTTAACTTTCTTTATTTTACTGTTTTGTATCTGTTGTGCAGCACTTTGGTAACTTTATTGTTTTTAAAATGTGCTATACAAATAAAGTGGATTGGATTGGATTGAAAACGTGAGGACTGCGTGTCGCCGCGGTGGCTACTTGTTGATCACAAGGTCACCGTTCACTAAAGCTTTCCCTGCTTTATCGTCTATCGTAGTCGAAATGTAACAAATGATCAAGATGGTGCATTGAAGAAAACTTGAAACCAGCGAGTTAGACCACAAGCTCATTAGGAATGTGTTCACTGAGGTGATAAATCAAGAAAGATTTTCTCAGCGACTCCTGTTTCTGACCAGTGGAGTCGCCCCCTGCTGGCTGTCAGGAAGAATGCACTACCATTCACTACAAGGTTACTTCTTCTATTACACAGTCTATATGGTCTCTTCCCTTGACTACTGTGGGAGGCATCAACATAGTTTTTTTGCTCTGGTTCATTGCTTATATACTATTTAATATATGATTGTAATTTTTGAGGCAGAATTATTAAAGATTTGCTGTTGTCCCTCAGTTGTGTTTCTTACTGCTCCATCCACTGTCACATTATTGTGAGTGTCTCAGCTTTGGTCAAAATTCCCTGCAGTTTCTCTCGATTAAAACCATGCAACCCCATAGTAACTGCTTTATTATTTTGAGATTTTCAGACTTTTTAAGAAACAAAACAAAATAAACAAAAGAGAGAAAAACACACAGAAAATATTCTGCGTTATACTCGAAAATACATATAACCATTCACAGACAGCCGTGCATGGACACCTCTCATCATACGATGTGTGTCACATGTGCACATGTAATTGTACTGATAATACAACTCTGATAAAGGCCCATTATCCACCTCATCAGTAAGGTAGATGCTTTACATGAGCATAAATGATGTCCAATGTGTAATGATGTCTTTCGGCTGATCCTTCCAATGATTAACACTGTTATTAAAGGGACATTACACTTATTCTTACAGGTCAAAGTCTGTTTAAAGATCTCGGGAGAACTATATAAAATCATTTTTAGATGTCTTTAGTGGCTGCAGAGGGCAATCAAATCAGATTGAAAAAGACGGTAAAGATGAGAGGCGATTCAAGGCTACGTTGGCCTGTCGACTCAGTGGATGAGATGCGTTGTGTACCTTTGGTGCTGCTGCATCAACGTGGAGACATAAAAAAAAGGTCGCCTTTAATCTGACAAGTTTATGGAGGTGCAGCGCTTAATTAATGGACTACTCAGAGTACAAAACAAAGCTGCTGCTTTGGAGTGTGTGCATATTAGTATGCAGCACCATATTCAACAGTGTTTTTGTTTTGGTCAAGTTTAACTTTGTATACAGCCACTGCAAGGGTAAACGTGTCAGTGTGGCCGAGCATCACTCCATGGCAGCTTCAGTAAATTCAGTAAAGAGTTTTGCGCTCCTGAGATTATTTATTTTGCATGTGACACTTGGAAAGCAATCATGGTGCCCAGCCACCACAATGGATATCCATCTTAATTTACCAGTTTACTTCATTTCCTCAGAGAAAATTGTTTCCATCTTTTCCGTGAGCAAAAAACGATTAAAAAATGCAGGACCACAGATGGATGAAATGACCCCTTTGATGATGCAATGTTTAGAATGAAATATTTAGGCAGGTTTCAGTCCAGGATTCCTCTGATGCCTTGTTACGCTCATCGCAGTTATAAAATGGCTTATTTGATAATCTCGTTGTGCGAAGGTATAATCCAATCTGCACGTGTCTCTCAGTGTTTTTCATTTCAGCGTGATTATACCTTCACCATATTTTGCTTTGTTTATCTATCGCATGCCATGAAATGATTATTTACATCAGATTACAACCTGGCCAGTGATGGATCGGTGTTATTGTCACTGATAAGGATGCCGGAGTGTTATTGTCATGGACACACACATTTTACCTTATATGAATTTCAAACCTTTTCCTCACATTTGAATTTACCTTAAACCTCAGAGGACACACACACACAGACGCACACACACACACACACACACACACACACACACACACACACACACAAACAGTATGCTTGTGATTAAGGGTGTCCAGGCCTGTCATTACAGCGTGCGGTGTGGGAAATTTTGTCTCAGTAGACCTCCTGCAAAAGGCAGAGCAAGAGTTAAGACATTAATAGGCAGAGAAAAGCTTTAGTGCATCACTGTCTACCTCTGTGCTAGGACTGGCAAGATCAAAGGCTGACTCTGAGAGAGGGAGAGAGGAGAGGAGAGGAGAGGAAAGGAGAGTTGAGGAAGGTAGAGAAAGGCAGCCAGATACACAGACACAGAGGAAGGGAGAGAAAAGTCATCCAGCGACAAGGAGACAGAGAGAATAGCAAGTTCTGAAAGCACAGAAGGGACAGCGAGGCAGGTAAAGAAAAAATCGACAGGGAGGATAAATAGAAGACATTTCCCTTCTGCCACCTGCCTTACCGCTGACTTCAGATTATGCACTGCATTGGCCTCTGTGTCACCTTCTGTATGCCTTGTGAAACCCTCGAAACAAGGCAGCCGTTGAACTTGTCTGGTCAGCACCCTGACTACTGAGTCATGCTAATTGGAAGTAAGCCCGCAGTGAACATGTTTTCATCGAGAAATGATGCAGCAATGACAAATTCTTTTGCCTTTGGCTCATGGGACACCTATGGATGTTGTCATTTTTCTATAGCCAGTATACTGAGCAGTCAATGTTTACTTCTCAATGATTTTACGCAACAGGCTATGTTAAACACAAAAACCTTGGCTAAAGCCACTTAAACTCAAAGCAGCAGTGTGCAAAAGTACAGCTTCATAGAACAGTTTGAAGCAAAAGAAGGGACATGTAATCATCTTTGTCATTGCGAAACCTCGAACTTACAGCACAATCAGTCCATAGCTGTAGCACAGGCAGTCATTGTAATTTCATTAGTGCCAGATTTCAAAGGCAATCTGCCCAAGTTTCATCAAACACAGAAATAAATTCACAGCTGCCCACATACAACTACGACCAGCTGAATATGAATTATAAATATGTTACGTATAAGTGCTTACGTCAAAACTCCAGGAGGGCTCCATTATTTCTGACTAACCTCAAACCACTCCGCGAATATGCTCCTAATTTTAAGGAAGTGACATTTATTGGATCCTTTGAAAAACATCCCCCAGTCATGTTTTTATGAACTTTTAAACTCAAAGTATTGGTATGAAATCTATCAGTTTTAATCAGCCCCTTCAAACCCCCCCCCCCCCCCCACACACACACACACACCTTCCTCTCCCCCTTTTTCCCTTTGAGTGAATAATCTATTATTCATGCCTTTCCTTCTCTCGGGGAGTGTCCACTTCGACAAGGTTTGAAGTCGAGAAGTTTAACAGAAGTGAAGTAAAAAAATTGAGATGAGGCAACTCAATCTGGGTGCACCTTTTCTGGATGGACATCGTATTCTTGGGCACGTGTACTGCAGGGATCCATGCAGGGGTCAAGTGAGCGTTAACACAGGGCTGTGTGACGTGAACTGCAGCTACGGAGCCCGTTGAGGAAGATCACAACATTTAGCACTTTCTATTTAGAAAGTGAGTTAAAAGTGTGGATTAATAGTTTGCACCAAGAAATGTGAACTAACAAATTACAGATTAAATACATTTCCGTTAGCAATTTTTCCCCTGCTGAAATCATCTACTTGTGAACTAAAATCTGATATTTTGAAGTCTGTTGAGCATGAAAAATTGTCTTTATGTCCCCACCACCTCGCAACACAAAGTGACGCCTTTGCTTGTGTAATGTCATGTGTTCAGGAGTCAGGTATCACAGAAGTCAAATCCAAGTCAAACCTCAAGGCCTGCTTTTCTGTCCTTTTTAATTTTATTATTAAGGCCTGTCTGAAGTCCAATTGTGCAGCTTTGCAGGTCTGTCATTCATCCATGTCTATCTGAATTTATGTAGATCAAATACTCTTGTGTGTCATTTTCTTTGTTGAATAAATGAAACATTTTTAGAAGATTGAATACTGTCTGTCATGTGAACTGTCTGACTGATGGGTATGGTGCTGAGGACAATAAAGTCTAGGTCTTTATTCTGTGAGCCTTACAAACGCAACAGCAATTTCACATAGGGTGTTGGTGGTAAATTCAGGACTGTAAAATCTACAAAACAACAGGAGTCAGTACCTCAGATATTTGCAATCATTACCACTTTATGTTATTCTGCTGTGCACATTTTAAATCATCCATACTTTTGCAGTTCACCACTCTGCCACTGTAGCCACACACAGGGGTCACAAGTGGAAACGACTGAACCACTGTTGGAAAAGTTGCAATTTAAGATAAGTAGTCTGAATGCACATCCTGAATTGGCATAATTCATGGCCAGTAATACTGATCTGCAGTTCCAATTTGCATTTAATTTGTGGGCAAACGATGACTAGATACGTAAAAACTGATCCGGTAGTTCTCTCTCAAATTCAATTTCCCCGCAAGACTGTACGAGGCTTTAGTTTTATATCTCCCGATCAATTCTGTCTTTTCCTCAAAGGATGAATGAGTGTCCGGGCCTGGGTAATATGTCCTGCCTTCAGTCTGTTAAGCCTGTACTTCGTCTTCTGCTGCAGCTGTTATGGATGTCTCTTTCCCTGCAGCTGCCGAGGCTCACTGAGGTCCATGGGAGGAGCAGCAACACCTCTTGTCTTGATACAGCTCATCGAGGGCCACACCAGTTAGCCTTGAAGTGCTCTTGATTTTCTATTCCGTTTCCCCCCAACCCCCAGTCCCCTTTTGAATTAAAAACTGTCGACAAGTTTTGTAGAAGTGGTAAACTTGATCCGAGTTCTGCTGCCTTCTAAGTCGCCTGTCACAACAACCGCATCTACAAAAGAACACCTCACTTTTCACCTCTCTTCGCTCTCGACTTTCTTTTTGCATTAGGAGTTTGTTTACAGACAAACAGCAGATGAAAGGATAGAGAGATCTGTGTTCCTCCCCTTTACCTTGAGGTTACCCTCTCACATTCAGCCCTGTCCCACTCGTTTTCCTCTGGCGTTGTCTGTCTGTGTTGACACTGATGGTTCCTGATGTCGCCCCCGGACGTGAAAAAAAAAAAAAAAAAAAAAAACACGAGAGGAAACTTTGTACTCAAGTAAAAAAAAATCTAATTTCTTTCTGTTATTTATTTAAAACCCTACAATGAAGTTGTTCTGTCTTTCTCTGAAGTGTCACATCTGGTGGTTTCACTGCTGCTAGTTCATCATGTACCCATCTTTGCCGGAAGAGACAAAATGATGACTTGAGCATCTTTCTTTTAGGGTAGCATCCCAGGTGTGCAATAGTCAGTATGCCCGGTCATAACCTGTTATATGGTTCACTCTCTAAGGGGATTCAAGACTGCCAACTTCAGGTTCTGTTGTCCGTTCGATGCGGGAGTGTGTGCTGTGGCATTGTTCACAAAATTCATATTTTTGTGTGCACGTTGACAGTTTGACTTGACCTCTAGAAGGATTCATACTTTGCAGACTTTCCCCCCCCTCAGAGATTAGCTGTGTAACAATCAATCAACAGCAGCAGTCCTGGTCACTCACTTCCACTGATGGAATATTGACAAATGGTGACGTTTGAAATGAATGATGGATGCCCCAAACAGTACCAAATCTATAGACCCACTTGTTAACTGTCCGGCACAGTCAGTGTCAAACGCTTCGAGTCAGACATTTTTCACAAGAGGGAAAACATCAGATTGACAGCGTGGTTGAACCTGATCGGATTTTAGCAGCACAAATAATGAAGAAGCTTTTCTAAGTCTGAAGTGCTGTATTGTAGGCAACTGGATTTGTTTCAGTTTCTTGAAGACGTTTCACTTCCCACCCAAGAGGATTCTTCAGTTCTAACTAGCTGGAGGGGAGTCGCAGGCTTTTTAACTCTATGTAGGAGTGTCCTTACAGAGTTGTTAAGGACACGTGTGAGCTCTGAGTTAGGGCACAGGAGGCTGTAGAACATCACCCACTTTTCTAAGTGGATGATGTTCTATAGCAAATCTGTTCAGTGATGGCCTGTGGGCCAAATACAGCCCATTAACAACCTCATTCTGGCCTTTTGATCATTTTGCTAGGGGGCTAATTAGCCCATATAATTAGTTACGTCTGTTGGAAAAAATGCTTTAATTTCATGAAAAAAGTTTCAACCCCAACTGTGTAAAGCGGCAATATGTACACATTTTTGTGAAAAACTTTTTTTTTTTTTAAATTAAAATCATTGACAGAATATGAAGAAATAACAGTTTTGACTTGAGTCCTTCAATCTATTGTGTTGTGGAGAAGTTAGCATGCTAACCAGCTACTGGCCCTGGAGCATTCCGGCTTAAATCTCCTCTGCTAGCGGAGTAAAAACAAACCCACATCTGGTTCCCAAGTTACCAGTCCGGACCGCTAACTGCGCGGCTAACTGAGCGGCTAACTGAGCTAACAAGCTACGCGATTACTCTGTTGCTCCTTAGTTGTTTTGAGTATGGATTTGACTGGTTGCCAATTCATACTTATTGCACCTTCAAGCAGAGGGCATCAAACTGACAACCTGCTTAGATTCTAAAATGGACCTGTTCGACAGTATCTTGCACATGAATACATCGTAATGATTTTTTACTCAGAAATTAACCCAGAGACATTCCAAATTCAGCAAGTCACTAAATGTCTCTGTCTGAGCTCGTGCACTGTGGGTTAGAAAACAGCGGCATGCTGCTGGGAACAAGGTTAATGAGAGCAGTGAGACTGAACCATAGAGTACATTTAACGGCTGTGAGCAACGCACTGAAGCCTACACATGCTGCTAAATGGCTTTCAGTGTGACATACATAGCTGCAGATAACTGTGGCTCTCTTGATGTGTTGACATCACTTTCTACACCACTGAAACCCTAAAGTACATATAAAATAATGGGTTCTGAGAAGTAAGGATCAACTTCAAGCCGACATGTCCAAACAAAGAGTGATGGAGCTAAATGTTACCAGACTGAAAAAAAAAAAAAAAAAAAAACTCATCCTGGCTTAGCAGAGCTCAGGCCAGATTAGCCTGCTTAGCTGTGGTTTCCTCCGGCATTCAGGGCCATCCTATACTCTGCGTTTCTTTCTCATTCCATCCACCGTTCGACAATTCCTCCTCTATTTCCCCCTTCTCCTCCTCCTTTATTGTCAATGACTGGAGTTTTAATGATTACATCTGGCGGTGGCACAAATTAATTCCTGCCTCTCTGGCAAAAAGCTGTTCCCCACCTGATTATGCAAAGCAGGCCTACATTCTCTCCCTTTGAAGTGGAGGAAAAGCTGCTTAGAGATTCTCCCCTTGAGGGAACACTGCAATATGGGGGAACATCAACAAACCAGAGTTCACACAAAGGTCAGGAACATGGTTAACCCCAATGAGGCCCCACTTCATCTACACATCTCGCCGCTTTCAAGTTGATGATGCATCGGCATTATGATGCACTGGTATCAGAGGCCAAAGATACTTTTTCAAAGACACGCAGAAGTGGAGCGAAACTAGGACGGCCAATAAAAATAGCCATATAAATGCACCCAATAATGCTTGTGTCTATGGCAGAGGAGTCGGACGAAACAGGTGCGAGGCTCTTGTTGCTTTCCCATTTCCGCAATCATGTCCTTGACTGCGTCTGGCTCAGAACCACCAGCCGTATATGTTTTGGAGGGAGGATATAAGAGTTTCAGCACGTAACTGCCACCGCAACAGCCTACTTTGTCTGTCTGTCAGGTTCGAAAAAGGTAAAATTATGTGAACTCTTGTGCGTTATTGTCTACAGTTCCTTTTAAAACACCTTCGGCTTCTGCTCTGAGCAATCACAGCCTGATGAAAAGCTACAATGAAGCAGTCGACTTTTCACTCAAGCATGACACAAGAACAGTCCACAAAGGTAATGAGCCACTATGAGAGACGATACTGCCATCTCAATCACACTGAAGAGGTGCTGCGACGACAGATGTTAGGATTCAGACTTACGGCACGACTTCATTCAGACAATTCAGGGAGGAAGAAAGAGAAACTGTGTGTTAATTATATAGTCACTGCTCTTTGTGGTTATTTAACTAGCGTCTCAGATACAGCAGGAGCCTCTTGTTGAGTGTGTCATGTCTGCAAACAATTTCACCAGTGTTATGGCACATCACATATATAGGCCAATAAACATAAATCCTGCGTGCTCAGAGGCTTTTAAAAATTCAGTGATGGCTTAAGTCAAGAGGTCATCCAAATTTAATGAGTGCAACCTGATTTACTGGCCTCAGGCCCGGAAGATGGAGATTCTGAATGTGAGCGCCCGCAGTGCTAAGTCTTATAATGTCATCTCACTCTCTAACTACCTCTCAAAGAGTGTTTAGAAAGGAAAACTCGCACAAACCGAAATAAAGCTCTCACCATAAGCATCCATTCCTAACAGGATAAATTGTGAATGCATTTTACATTTTACGATCTTATAGAATATTGCTGTCTTGTAGTATTATCAATTTTATTATACGACATGGACACAGATTTATTAATGTACAGCATTTAAAAGATTCGGTCAATACGATCTAACTGTACATCTGCAGTGTCAGTAGTTTCCACAGTTGTCATAAAAACATAAATAATACAATAAATTAAAAGAGGGTCGGTTGCAGAAGTGAAAGAAAGCAATCAAACCTGTAAATACTGGGCAACAGAAAAAAGTTTTGAACACAACATTGAAAAGCAGCTTTTGAATGGAAATGGCAAACTTGCGAGCAAACAGCTGCTTGTTAGGGATCTAACAGATCATAAAGGCAAAAGTATCATTCATTTAGATTTATGTTTTTGGCATCCAAGTGATAGTAAGTCTAGTTATTACAACTCCACAGGGATGCCAAACGGCCAACCACAGTTTGATTCACTCCACTGGATGTTTCAAAGGTAACCTGCAGACATTTTCAGATGTTTATTGATGCAAAAAAAGAAAAAAAAAAAAAAAGCAGCCATTCTTTACAGGGAGTTTGGGCGTCTCAATCTATGATTGATTTTATATCGAACCATGATTTTTTTCCCAACCCTAACCAAGTGCTTTTTGTGCCTAAACCTAATTAGAGCATAAGTATAGCACTGTGACAGAAACAAATTCAGCCTAAGCAAACGTAAAGTTGTAACATAAAGAAGTGTTAAGTTTTAACTTACCTGTGGTTTTGCAGAAACTTACTTAGCTAAGATTTATTCTGGCAACTGGGCTGAATGATCATATTTGGATGAGAGGTTGGAAAGGATATCCCGATTGGATCTGACTGAGATCACAATGGTAGCAACATTTTAATCACAAGGTAACCACACACTAAAAAGCACACCCTTCTTTCCTCTGATTTACTCAAAATGGGACCATGATTTAATGATTTAATGAATAAATCAAATGAGAAGTAGGGTCACTCTCTTATATGCTTACATACAATCAGAGTTTGTTTCAGACCAGTGGGGTCATCCCCTACTGGCCATTAGATTGATTGCAGGTTTAAGAACCCTCTGCAACCTCCCCAGTTTTCAGACTAGTCAGTGATGTGAGTTTCTTTGGATACGAAAAGATCCATCAGTAACTAAAGTCTTCCCAAATAAATGTGACTGTTTAGCCATTTCTATCCTCATATCTTTTCAGCACAGGAGGATACACTCTATTTCCTCCTTCTAATCCGGGACAAAAACATGGGTCCCCAGGTCCTGCCTGCTTGAGGAACCACTAAAATGCCAAGTGCGTGCCGGTAAGAGGACACGTTGCCGTTCCGTGGCTTGTGAAGTGTCTGTCCTCTATGACCAGGGTGAGCAGGACCAAATGCAAAGTATTTTGATAAAGGAACAGCAATCTCTTCCCACAGGTCTTCAGGTTCAGCCTCAGGACAGTCATTCAGCACCATCTCAACCACAGTGTAGTTCTCAGAGCTGGACAGCGTGCAAGTGGAATAGACCACGACGCCCCCCGGACGGACCGCTGACAGTGCAGACCTGTGGGGAGGAGACAAATACTCCATGACGAGGACCTTAAATTACTCTTTCAAACACTGCTGCAAAGCTGGATATTCATTGCTACCCCACTAGATTATTTGTTATTAATTTATATTTTTTTCCCAATTTGACCACATAGTTTACAGCCTCCACGGAGCTCTTTGTTGTTTTCTGTTGTTTTGAAAATTAATTTATTCAATTAAAGAGCTGCTTGCCAGACTTTTTTTTATTCCTGACAAATTACACTAATTACCTGTCAGTGTAATGTAATTCCACCTTATAGTACTGTTTGTAATTGTGATTAATTCAAGTCCTGTTCTGATGTAGGGTTTACATTATTTCATGTGTCATTTAAAACACTTGTAAATATTGTATAATTCCCCCATGTGAACCAAAGACAATGGTATTATTTTGTGAGCAATAATTTCAAAGTTTGGAGACACTGCAGACATTTCTCTATGTCGAGGACAGGTCTTACCTTAGCAGCTGAGCCTGGAGCGCAGGCAGCCTGGACCTTTCCTGTAGTCTCTGTTCCCCCTGCTGGCTGCTGCAAGAATACAACCAGCTCCTGTCATTAGAACATGGAGCATCGACTAAAACCTGCAACAGAGAGGGCAAGACAGTCTGAGTCAGTGTAAGTATATATAAGATTTTGTTCTTTATGTAACGATAACTGCCTGGAGGATGAATATCATGTTTTGTTTGAGTGTAAAAGCAAAGGCATTGTTGATAACACAAAGAAATATTTGCCAAAATACTTCATGTTTGAACTTGCGCCGTTATTGCAGACTGATAAATCAAAGATCGTACGTAAACTAGGTGCATTTCTGGTTGTTTATCATTGTGTTTTGGTTTTGTGCAGTCAAGAGTAAATACAAATCTGAATCCGTATCTGAAAATTTCATGTCATGACAATTCTGTCAAACATAATTGCAATTCACAATAGTCATCAAAAATAAAACTGCACTAAAACATACTGGAATCGATTTGTTTGCACACAAACAAATAATCTTTAATCATAAGTTTGTCCTGCACAAATAAAGGATAAATAAATGGTGCTGATGTTCAAGCTGTGTCTTCAGCCGTGGCGACAAGCTTAGACAGGCTTTGCAATATTTTGCATGAAGCGTACATCAGTGAGCCAAACAGCTTTTTCAAGGCATTCATGTGAGCATATTCACTATTTTCTCGATTATCCCGATATTGAAAACTCAAAACGATCATATCATTGAATATTTTTTACGAGATCCACAATAGAATATTTTATTGTCCTTAGTAAACGCAGTGAGGGACAGCAGGGGTTGAAGAAGTAGAGCAAAAATGAAGTGACAACAATTAAATAGTCACTGAAGATAAAAGCAGATGACAAGACAAGCTGGAGGTCTGTAACATAATCAAAGTACATGCTATAATTTCCACACAGCAAAAGACAAAGACACTTAAGAGTTAGCATTAATTAGCAACAGTGGAAGAGTCTGAATCTTTGCACATCAGCTGAGAATCTTCCCACAAATCTGTCCTCCATGCAGATTTCACAAAGCCACATCATTGCCTAGACAAAGCTTCAGGGATTATTTGCTTTTGTTCGAAGGCTTGCTCTTCTCATTCATTTCTAAACATGGCTATGAAAAAGAAGTGTGACACCTCAATTTGTTCAGACACTGCGGTAAAATTCATACACATGCTGCAACAGACACGACTCTCCGCACCTTGTCATACGTCCCTGCTTCACTTTGCCCAAAAGACCGTCCGTCCTGCGGAGACACAATCACCCTGCTGTTTAGTGAGTGAGGCAGAAAAGACTCCAGCGTTTTGGCTAGCCAGTCCCGTCTGTGAGGGTCTGGTTCATTACAGCAGAGAAGCGCTGGGAAACAACACAGGGCAGCATTACTAATTACCAGTATTCAATGCAAATAGGCTTTTCAGAGCAGACTGAAATAGTCCTTAGATTCAGCAGCAACTTACATTCAAAGTATGTTTCTAATATTAACAACAAGATGTTTTTGGTGAAAAGCAATATCCCCCAAAAGTTATTTATTTGGGATAATTTCGTATTAAGTATAGCCATTAACATTACAACATTTCACATTTCATTGCAAATGTATGAGCCACTACTGCCTTGTTTTGAAACTGCACAAAATCCACAATCGTATACCTCTTTGCATGATATAAATAAATCATAAAAAAAATTGAAAAGTCCATTTAAAGCACTTGTTTTACCTGGGTTGGCAGCCTGCATTATGGCTAAGGCTTTGCCCCCCGGAGCAGAGCAAAGATCCAAAACCTTCTCTCCGTCTCTGACTTGCAGAGCCAGCACTGGAAGCAGGGAGGCTGCGTTCAGGAGGTAGTACTGCTTCAGCTGGCCAGGCCTGTGGGCCTGAGAGGGAAACCGCAGAGGATGTGGGTGGATGTAGCATTGTAATGACGGATGGGGTAAACTGAGTGAAGGCTCTGATTCAAGAGCCTGACACAGCGCATGAGAGGTGGTGTCAGGTTGGAGATTGGAGTCATTAGGGGGGCACTCGGACAAAGAGTCTTTTCCTTCTTGCTGTTTTGAATTTGAGACTGGTGAGCGGCCACTGCAGGGCAACGTGGACACATCTAATCGTGGCAGCAATGTTGAAAAGCCCTGTGACTGAAGAGTCTGGGTGATTTCTGTCACAGCGCTGAAGCGGTTGAGCATGACCCCATGCTGCCAAGAATGGGGGTCCAGGAGCACAGCTCTGCAGAGGAAAAGCACTCCCAATGAAACAAGGGAACAACCGCTCTCCATGTGTGAGCTGCAGTAATTATTTCAGACAAAATGTATACCTTGCAGATGGCCACAAGTCTCCAAGTTCCTGACTGTACTGCTGGTCGAATCGATCCAGTACTGGTTGACATGACGATCTTCTCTTTGCATGCCTTTTGGTCACCTGTTATGGAACAGACTATGGTAAAAATGTCATCTATCATACTTTCAATCCTAGAGATGCTAGACATTATGTGGCATGCTTTAAGTAAATGACAGCACTTTGGTTAGTGCAT